>NW_026886958.1:0-600000 GCF_032173495.1 Musca vetustissima
AATGGAACTCGTGGGCAGTCCACGCCTTGGATAGGCCTTGAAAAAAGTCTTCTTTAAAAAATCTACGCCTTGGATAGGCCTTGAAAAAAGTCTTCTTTAAAAAATCTACGCCTTGGATAGGCCTTGAAAAAAGTCTTCTTTAAAAAATCTACGCCTTGGATAGGCCTTGAAAAAAGTCTTCTTTAAAAAATCTACGCCTTGGATAGGCCTTGAAAAAGTCTTCTTTAAAAAATCCACGCCTTGGATAGGCCTTGAAAAAAGTCTTCTTTAATAAATCCACGCCTTGGATAGGCCTTGAAAAAAGTCTTCTTTAAAAAATCCACGCCTTGGATAGGCCTTGAAAAAAGTCTTCTTTAAAAAATCTACACCTTGGATAGGCCTTGAAAAAAGTCTTCTTTAATAAATCTACGCCTTGGATAGGCCTTGAAAAAAGTCTTCTTTAAAAAATCTACGCCTTGGATAGGCCTTGAAAAAAGTCTTCGTTAAAAAATCTACGCCTTGGATAGGCCTTGAAAAAAGTCTTCTTTAAAAAATCTACGCCTTGGATAGGCCTTGAAAAAAGTCTTCTTTAATAAATCTACGCCTTGGATAGGCCTTGAAAAAAGTCTTCTTTAAAAAATCTACGCCTTGGATAGGCCTTGAAAAAAGTCTTCTTTAAAAAATCCACGCCTTGGATAGGCCTTGAAAAAAAGTCTTCTTTAAAAAATCCACGCCTTGGATAGGCCTTGAAAAAAGTCTTCTTTAAAAAATCCACGCCTTGGATAGGCCTTGAAAAAAGTCTTCTTTAAAAAATCCACGCCTTGGATAGGCCTTGAAAAAAGTCTTCTTTAAAAAATCCACGCCTTGGATAGGCCTTGAAAAAGTCTTCTTTAAAAAATCCACGCCTTGGATAGGCCTTGAAAAAAGTCTTCTTTAAAAAATCCACGCCTTGGATAGGCCTTGAAAAAAGTCTTCTTTAAAAAATCTACGCCTTGGATAGGCCTTGAAAAATATTCATCTAAAAAATCCACACCTTGGATAGGTCTTGAAAAAAGTCTTCTTTAAAAAATCCACGCCTTGGATAGGCCTTGAAAAAGATTCTTTTAAAAAATCCACGCCATGGATAGGCCTTGAAAAAATATTCTTGTAAATTGGTTTTTCCGTTTCGAAATAGACTATTGAAAGGATGGGCAATGGCACAATCCACTTTTTTGTGTTTTTTGGCAAATACCAATACCAAGTAAATGCCAATAAAATAGTTATAAATTTCATTGTGGATTAGTAAAATTTATTTCTCTATATATTTTCCACTATATCTTCTTCTTCTTGTTCGTGTGGTGTAAACTTCCTCTACCCCCTTGTATAGCCTTTGGACATGTCGAATTGTTGACTATTGTTCTACTTCTACTTTTGTTTTATTTTTTTGTCGATAGTTTGCTGATTTGAAAATTTCAACGCTGAACCTCCGAAAAAGAAATAAATGGTAATCGATAGGGAAAGTTAACACCACCACAAAAAAACGTATAGCGATTTGTAAACAATTCGCTGGTATTAGTTGCGGAATTTAGAATTCGTATTGTCGTTACAAACGTATTTTTTATACTCTTCACCACACTGTGGTACAGGGTATTATGTCTTTGTGCATATGTTTGTAACAGGCAAAAATAATCGAGATAGACCCATGGTTCCTTTTGAGAATATGCATAGAATAACTTTCTAAGTCGATTTATGCATGTCCGTCCGTCTGTCTGTCCATGTTAAATTGTAAACAAAGTACAGGTCGCATTTATGATCCAAATTGGATGAAATTTGGCACAGCTCATTTGTTTGGCCCAAGGACGAACCCTATTGAAATTAGGAAAAATCGGTTCAGATTTAGATATAGCTCCCATATATATTTTCGTCCGATTTAAGGTAAACGGTGCACCAAAGTCCCTAAATAGCTTTCAATTTGCACGAAATTTGGCATAGCGTACTGAATTTAGTCCAGACTGATGTGTGCCAAGTTTCGTGAAAATCGGTCCAGATTTAGATATAGCTCCCATATGTAGTTTCGTCCGATTTCATGTAAATGGTGCACCAAAGTCCATATATATCTTTCGATTTGCACCAAATTTGGCATAACGTACTGTATTGAGCCTAGAGTGATGTTTCCCAAGTTTAGAGAAAATCGGTCCAGATTTAGATATAGCTCCCATATATAGTATCGTCCGATTTTGGGTAAATGGCGCACCAAAGTCCCTATATATCTTTCGATTTATACGAAATTTGGCATAACGTACTGAATTGAGCGTAGAGTGATGCCTGCCAAGTTTCGAGAAAATCGGTCCAGATTTAGATATAGCTCCCATATATAGTTTCGTCCGATTGAAGGTAAATGGTGCATCAAAGTCCCTATATATCTTTCGATTTGCACGAAATTTGGCATAGCTTACTGAATTTCGTTTAGACTGATGTGTGCCAAGTTTCGTGAAAATCGGATCAGATTTAGAAATATAGCTACGCCCTATTTTAGGTAAATTGTCCACTAAAGTCCCGGGAAATCTTTTGCTGTTCACGAAATTTGGCACAGAGTTATGAATAAGATCGAGAATGATGTCTGCCAAGTTTCGTGAAAATCGGTTCAGATTTAGATATATATTTAGATTTAAGGTAATTGGTGCACCAAAGACACTATATATCTTTCGATTTGGACGAAATTTGGTATAGGGTACTGAATTATGTCTAGAATGATGTTGCCAAGCTTCGTGAAAAGATCCATAGCTAGGTCGATTGACACAACGTACTGATGTTATATAAATTAGTCTCTGGCAAGTTTCCCTGAAATCGGTTCAGATATAGATTTATAAAAAAAACGCCTCGTCTGTTAGGATACATATGTAAAATATACCCAAAGTGGTGAAGGGTATCATATAGTCGGCCCAGTTCGACTTTACTACTTTCCTTACTGTTATTTTTTTTTTTTTTTTTTTTTTGCATAAATGACTTTTTTCATTGTTGTTACAACAACTTTCTTCACGCACACACAAACACATACACCGAGAGAGAGAGACCACGCCAATGAAAACACTTATCGAAGATTTAAACCATGACCTATTAAAGTTGAAAAATCAATTTGTTTTGAAAGACACACATACATTCATATGTGGGTTGGTTCCCTATTTCCTTTCCTCCTCCCAGTGATTAGCACGCTCCACCCACACAACGTGAGCTACAGCTACAGTTAAGAGCCATGCAATCAGGAAAAAAACCCAAAACATGCAGTTAGTTAGCTGGTCGTTTGACCATTCACAGTCCACAATAGTGATGCTGCTGGTCATATTGATTTATTTGTTTATATTTCCCATTGAAGAAGACACTCAAAGAGTAATGGGAGTTTATTGAACATATCTAATAGTCTTACAAATATATATACATATATATATATTTAAGGACCACCAACGGAGGAGTTTATTTCTGTAGATGTTAAATTGTAAATAAATACAGGTCTCATTTATGATCCGATTTGGATGAAATTTGGCACAACTCAGTTATTTGGCCCAAGGACAAACCCTATTGAAATTGGGAAAAATCGGTTCAGATTTAGATATAACTCCCATATATAGTTTAGTCCGATTTTACGTAAATTGGGCACCAACGTCCCTATATATAATTCGATTTGCACGAAATTTGGCACAGAGTACTGAATTAGATCCAGATTGAGGTATGCCAACTTTCGAGAAAATCGGTTCAGATTTAATTATGACTCCCATATATATTTTCTTCCAATTTATGATAAATGGGCCACCAAAGTCCCTATATATCTTTCGATTTGCACGAAATTTGGCAAAGAGTACAGAATTAGGTCCAGAATGATGTATGCCAACTTTCGAGAAAATCGGTTCAGATTTAGATATAGCTCCCATATATAGTTTTGTCCGATTTTATGTAAATGGTGCACCAAAGTCCTTATATATCATGAGATTTGCACGAAATTCGGCACAGAGTACTGAATTAGGTCCAGAATGATGTGTGTCACGTTTCGAAAAAATCGGTTCAGATTTAGATATAGCTCCCATATATAGATTAGTCCGATTTAAGGTAAATGGTGCACGAAAGTCCTTAAATATATATCGATTTGCACGAAATTTGGCATAGAGTACTGAATTAGGTCCACAGTAAAGTGTGTCAAGTTTCGTAAAAATCGGTCCAGATTTGGATATATATCCCATATATATTTTCGTACGATTTAAGGTAAATGGGGCACCAAAGTCCTTATATATAATTCGATTTGCACTAAATTTGGCACAGAGTACTGAATTAGATCCAGAATTATGTATGCCAACTTTCGTGAAAATCGTTTCAGATTTAGATATAGCTCCCATATATAGTTTTGTCCGATTTTATGAAAATGGTGCACCAAAGTCCCTATATACCTTTCGATTTGCATAGAATTTGGCACAGCGTACTGAATTAGGTCCAGAATGATGTGTGCTAAGTTTCGTGAAAATCGGTTCAGATTTAGATATAGCTCCAATATATAGTTTAGTCCGATTTAAGGTAAATGGTGCACTAAAGACCCAAAGATCGGGCAAGTTTCCTTGAAATCCGTTCAGATTAAGATATAGCATTGCTTCCATATAGAAAGTATGGAATAGATTGCAGAATGGCAGGTGTAAGGATTGATGTTAGTCGGTTTACTTATAGATAAAGATCGCATTTTTAAGTTCGTTCAATTTCATTTCAATGTTCCTTCGAAAAGACGACATCTGTAAAGATAAGTATGTGGAATATGCCCAAAGTGGTGAAGGGTTTCATATAGTCGGCCCAATCCGACTTTACTACTTTCCTTACTGATTTTAGAATATTTTTTCAACGACCAATACAGGCGCGGATTTTTTGAGGAATATTTTTGCCAAGGACCAACACTGGCGCGAATTTTTTTAAAAAATAGTTTTTAAAAGACATTTTTTCAAGACCATCAGGGGATTGGTTTTTTAAAAAAATATTTTTTCAAGGACCAACCATAACAGGTGTGGAATTTTTAAAACATAGGCGTGGATTTGGCGGAGGTACTCAAGAAGTACAAAGCCGATATTATTGCCTTACAGGAAATGCAATGCGATGGAAAGTGACAGACGAAGGTAAATCGGACGATTACGCACTGTATTATAGGCGCCATGAAACGAGACATGAATTTGGCTGCGGATTTATGGTCAACAGGAAAAGAGAAGACATCATCTACAGATTCACTCCTGTAGATGAGCGAATTGCTATAATCCGCATAAAAGCGAAGTTCTTCTACATCAGTCTTATTTGCAGTCTTATTTGCGCCGACCGAAGACAAAGATGAGCAGACCAAAGACATATTTACGAGCGCCTAGAAACAGCATATGACCGCTGTCCTGGTCATGATATTAAAATACTGCTAGGAGATTTTAATGCAAACATCGGAAGGGAAAATATCTTTGGCCCCACCGTCGGAAAATTACGCCTTCATGAAGAAACATCAGACAACGGCATGAGGTTGATTGACATCGCGGCAGCAAAAAACATGGTAGTTACAGCACCAGATTCAAGCATCTCGCTATACACAAGGTCACCTGAATTTCTCCTGATCAAGCAACGAGCAATCAAATTGATAATTTTGTGATAGATGGAAGGCATTCATCCAGTGTATTAGACGTTCGATCGATCCGAGAAGCGAATATCGATTCGGACCACTACCTTGTAGCAGCCAAGATTCACACTCGTCTTAATGTAGCAGCAAAGGTGCGATCTAATGTAACACGGAAACTCGACGTCGAAAAGCTGCAAGCACAACAGCAGAGGCCTACTCCGCTCAATTTATCCACCTGCTTGACGAAAGCACTTCTTGTCCCGATATTAGTATAGAAGCACAATGGCAAAGAATTTCCCACTCCCTACAAACTGCAGCAAAAGCAACACTTGGGTACCAAAAACCGCCATCAAGAAACCCATGGTACGATAAGGAGTGTCGTAATGCGACTGATGTGAAAAACACAGTGTATAGGGCAACCCTGCAGACAGTAGCAGCACGTAATGCGATGGAGAATTATAGGGAGAAAAGAAGAGAGGAGAAACGTGTTTTCAGAAAAAAGAAGAAAGAACAAGAAAAACGTGAGCGTCAGCAAATAGAGATGCACAGGAGTCAGAATGAAGTTCGGAAATTTTACCAACGAGTAAAACACCAAACGGAAGGCTTTGATGCAGGCACATCCTCCTGTAGAGATGAATAAGGAAACCTGGTGACAGATACAGCCAGCGTGTTGAGAATCTGGAAGGAGCATTTCGAAATGCTTCTAGTATCAAATAGTGGCGATGAAGAAGATACCCCAGAACCAATAAGAGATGATGGTATAGAGTGTATTCCACCTAGCCAAGATGAGGTCATAAAAGCAATTAATCGGCTCAAGAACAACAAAGCAGCTGTAGCCGATGGGTTACCAGCCGAACTATTCAAGACTGGTGGCCAAATGCTGGTCAGGAGCATGCACCAGCTGATTAGCACAATTTGGCTAGATGAATGCATGCCCAATGATTGGAACCTCAGCATCCTGATGGACACAAAAAAGGAGACAGAGATGCTTAGAGTACGTGGGTACCTACCTTGCGGTCTTACCCCACGGTGCTGTAAACACCAGTTAATACAAAGTGTCAACCAACGCCCCCACACCGAAATGCAGGTACCAATCGATCACACGTATTTGGACGCGATCACCTCCTTGGATGAGGAGCGGAGCCCATCTAAAACTCCTGCCTTTCTATGGGTCAGGCACCCGGTTGTAATGCAACTCCACACCGAGCCAAAGCTCTCCCCGCGATTTGGGTATAAACCACATCCACCACGATGCTCCCCGAAGGGCCAACACCAACTGCCAGGCTAGATCCGCAGACCTAGGGGCCCTGACACCCGTGCTACCGAAACTTTCGGTCAGGTTCATAGCCAAAGCTATTACCAGTAGAACCCCAAACAGTTCGAGACTGGTCACTCACAGCCTCTGCCCAGCTTCATAGCCAAAGCTACTACCATTAGGACTAAACATGCAGGCTCTCTACAATGAAACAATTGCTGAAAGGGGATACAATGCAAAAGTGGCCACCAACATCACACGATATTGGTAGCCACCATGCATCTCACCCCTCCCAACAATTATTCCACAAGCCTGCTAGTCCAGCCTCCTCCCCATCGCATATAATGTGCTATCCAGTGTGCTGTGTAAACGATTGAAGCCAATGGCCAATGACATTATTGGACCATACCACTGCGGCTTCAGACCGGGCAAATCCACCATTGACCAGATTTTCACTCTGCACCAAATCCTGGAAAAGACCCACGAAAAACACATCGACACATACCACCTCTTCGTCGACTATAAAGACAGCCCTATCCGTTCATAGGTTTTTAAAGCCATGTCTGCGTTTGGCATTCCTGAAAAATTAATACGGCTATGCAGGATAACTTTAAATGGCACAAGATCAGCAGTTAACGTCGGAAAGGACCTATCGGAGCACTTCAATACCGAACGAGGATTCAGACAAGGTGACAGTTTGTCGCGTGATCTTTTTAACATCCTGCTGGAAAAGATCATACGAGACGCAAACTTGAACAGAGATGTCACTCTTTACACCAAACAACACATGTTACATCGATATAATGGGTCGAACATTGCGAACGGTAACAGTCACCTTTGAACAAATTGAGAAGGAGTCTGCCTAAGTGGGTCTGGCAGTAAACGGCGAGAAGACCAAGCTGATGGTATCAATGCGCAAGACGTCCAGTAGACTCGGATCAACTGTAGAACTTGAGAACTGCAACTTCGAGGTAGTTAAAGATTTTATATACCTTGGTACCGCCATAAATAAAGCGAATGACATAAGTTTTGAAATTCGGAGAAGAATTGTGATGGTCAACAGATGCTACTATGGTCTAAGTAGGCAGTTTAGAAACAAGGCCACCTCCCGCCTCCCACACTTTACAAGACGCTGATACTACCCGCGCTGTTTCGGATATGGATCTGAAGCATGGGTACTTGTGCAAGCAGATGAGACAGCTCTTGGGGTGTTTGAAAGAAAAATACTCCGAAAGCTCTACGGGCCGATTGACGTCGAATGAACCGAATAAGCAAGGCTTAGAAAAGATTTCCAGGCGCGTCGGTCTTTTGCGCAGTTTTCCCAATTTGAAAGACCATTTTCGGCGATGTTGTCTTCGACTTGATCTTTCCAACATATGAACCACGAGCTTTACAATTTATCCGAGGACATCGACATAGTCATTCCTATTGAGCTGCAGCGACTACGATGACTAGGCCATGTGGAGCGATTGAATGAGAATGCCCCAGCTCAAAAGGCATATAAAAGCGAGACTACTGATGGTTCCCGCAGAAGGGGAAGGCCACGAATCAGATGGAAAGACCAAGTAGAAGGCAACATCTTGGAAAGTGGTCTTTCAAATTGGAGGATATGCGCACAAGACTAACACGCTTGGACATCTTTTTTAAACTCGGAACAACCGTTCTGTACAAGCCAGCTATGTAAATAAAGTAAGTAAGGCGTGGATTTTTTAAAGAATAGTTTTTAAGGACCATTAAGGCGTGGATTTTTTAAAGAATAGTTTTTAAGGACCATTAAGGCGTGGATTTTTTAAAGAATAGTTTTTAAGGACCATTAAGGCGTGGATTTTTTAAAGAATAGTTTTTAAGGACCATTAAGGCGTGGATTTTTTAAAGAATAGTTTTTAAGGACCATTAAGGCGTGGATTTTTTAAAGAATAGTTTTTAAGGACCATTAAGGCGTGGATTTTTTAAAGAATAGTTTTTAAGGACCATTAAGGCGTGGATTTTTTAAAGAATAGTTTTTAAGGACCATTAAGGCGTGGATTTTTTAAAGAATAGTTTTTAAGGACCATTAAGGCGTGGATTTTTTAAAGAATAGTTTTTAAGGACCATTAAGGCGTGGATTTTTTAAAGAATAGTTTTTAAGGACCATTAAGGCGTGGATTTTTTAAAGAATAGTTTTTAAGGACCATTAAGGCGTGGATTTTTTAAAGAATAGTTTTTAAGGACCATTAAGGCGTGGATTTTTTAAAGAATAGTTTTTAAGGACCATTAAGGCGTGGATTTTTTAAAGAATAGTTTTTAAGGACCATTAAGGCGTGGATTTTTTAAAGAATATTTCTTCAATGACTATAAAAACCTACGCCTCTTTTAGGCCTTGTGGAAATCAACTCATATAGTAAAACTTAAAAAAATCTTTAAACAAATCTACGCCTCTTGTAGACCTTAAAAAATATTCTTTTAAAAATCTGTACCTCTTGTAGGCCTTGAAAAAATAGATTTTAAAAAATCGATCAACCTTCAAAAAAAATATTCTTTAAAACAATTCCCATCAGAGCCTGTTTTAATGGCATCATTGTGCTGTGCATCCTTTCTGAAAGCCCAACTGCTGGATATGCACAATTTCCACATCACACACATCATTCATGTGTGTGTGTATGTGTGCGTGTTGCACAAATGCATTTCATTCGTATTTACCACTACAACAACAACAACATTGTTTTCGTTGTTGTTACAACCGATGTATTGATTCAAGACAAGCTGGTTTTAAATTAAATTTAAACACTGAAAGCAAATAAATGTACATCCCAGCATAAACATGTAAGTATGGGTGCGTGTATGTGTGTGTGCGTGTACATAAGTGCGAGATCGTATAAGTGTTGAGAAGAACTAAAAAGGTCATCAGTTTGTAACACTTATGAAATTTCCTAGGAAATGCTTCAATATCGGATATTGTTGTGTAAATATTATTCTCGATTTGGAAATTGTTTATCAAGGATGTCCTGCCTGAGACATGTCCTTATGCTTTTTGTGTCAAGTAAATATCGAAAGCATTTCGAAAGCCAAAATTTGTTAAATGTCCTTTTGCCAGTGTCAGGGTGGATGTTAAATGAACAAGATTTGGAAAAGTGTTGCTTAAAATTATGCAGAAAACAATAAAAAAAGTTTTTGAAGTTAGAACATCTAATTCAGCTAGGAGAAATTGAAGATTTTCTATAGCTGAATTGAAATTTTCTATAGAAAATATAATTCAGCTGGTCGGAGTTGAAGATTGTCTATAGAAAATATAATTCAGCTGGTCGGAGTTGTAGATTTTCTATAGAAAATCTAATCCAGCTGGGCTGAATTGAAGATTTTCTATAGAAAATCTAATCCAGCTGGGCTGAATTGATGAATTGAAGATTTTCTATAGCAAATCCAATCCAGCTGGGCTGAATTGAATGTTTTTCATAGAAAATCTAATCCAGCTGGGCTGAATTGAAGATTTTCTATAGAAAATCTAATCCAGCTGGGCTGAATTGAAGATTTTCTATAGAAAATCTAATCCAGCTGGGCTGAATTGAAGATTTTCTATAGAAAATCTAATCCAGCTGGGCTGAATTGAAGATTTTCTATAGAAAATCTAATCCAGCTGGGCTGAATTGAAGATTTTCTATAGAAAATCTAATCCAGCGGGTCTGAATTGAAGATTTTCTATAAAAAATCTAATCCAGCGGGGCTGAATTGAAGATTTTCTATAGAAAATCTAATCCAGCGGGGCTGAATTGAAGATTTTCTATAGAAAATCTAATCCAGCTGAGCTGAATTGAAGATTTTCTATAGAAAATCTAATCCATCTAGGCTGAATTGAAGATTTTCTATAGAAAATCTAATCCAGCTAAGCTGAATTGAAGATTTTCTATAGAAAATCTAATCCAGCTAAGCTGAATTGAAGATTTTCTATAGAAAATCTAATCCAGCTAAGCTGAATTGAAGATTTTCTATAGAAAATCTAATCCAGCTAGGCTGAATTGAAGATTTTCTATAGAAAATCTAATCCAGCTAGGCTGAATTGAAGATTTTCTATAGAAAATCTAATCCAGCTAGGCTGAATTGAAGATTTTCTATAGAAAATCTAATCCAGCTAGGCTGAATTGAAGATTTTCTATAGAAAATCTAATCCAGCTAGGCTGAATTGAAGATTTTCTATAGAAAATCTAATCCAGCTAGGCTGAATTGAAGATTTTCTATAGAAAATCTAATCCAGCTAGGCTGAATTGAAGATTTTCTATAGAAAATCTAATCCAGCTAGGCTGAATTGAAGATTTTCTATAGAAAATCTAATCCAGCTGGGCTGAATTAAAGATTTTCTATAGAAAATCTAATCCAGCTGGGCTGAATTGAAGATTTTCTATAGAAAATCTAATCCAGCTGGGCTGAATTGAAGATTTTCTATAGAAAATCTAATCCAGCTGGGCTGAATTGAAGATTTTCTATAGAAAATCTAATCCAGCTGGGCTGAATTGAAGATTTTCTATAGAAAATCTAATCCATCTGGGCTGAATTGAAGATTTTCTATAGGAAATCTAATCCAGCTGGGCTGAATTGGGATTTTCTATAGAAAATCTAATCCAGCTGGGCTGAATTGAAGATTTTCTATAGAAAATCTAATCCAGCTGGGCTGAATTGAAGATTTTCTATAGAAAATCTAATCCAGCTGGGCTGAATTGAAGATTTTCTATAGAAAATCTAATCCAGCTGGGCTGAATTGAAGATTTTCTATAGAAAATCTAATCCAGCTGGGCTGAATTGAAGATTTTCTATAGAAAATCTAATCCAGCTGGGCTGAATTGAAGATTTTCTATAGAAAATCTAATCCAGCTGGGCTGAATTGAAGATTTTCTATAGAAAATCTAATCCAGCTGGGCTGAATTGAAGATTTTCTATAGAAAATCTAATCCAGCTGGGCTGAATTGAAGATTTTCTATAGAAAATCTAATCCAGCTGGGCTGAATTGAAGATTTTCTATAGAAAATCTAATCCAGCTGCGCTGAATTGAAGATTTTCTATAGAAAATCTAATCCAGCTGAGCTGAATTGAAGATTTTCTATAGAAAATCTAATCCAGCTGCGCTGAATTGAAGATTTTCTATAGAAAATCTAATCCAGCTTGGCTGAATTGAAGATTCCTAATAAAATTTTTACAAAGCTCGACGGAATTGAATATTTCTGACCTGAAAAACTAAATATTTCCCATGGAAACACTTATTCAGCTGGGCTGAATTGAAGATTAAAACTTTAAAATCTTATGCAATGATGTTTATTTCCCTCCATTTTTATTGCCAACATTTTTGGTTATATTTTTTGAGCCATTCAAATAATCTCTTATTGGCAAGAGGTGTCTGATTCCGAATTTGGTTTCATTTTTATCTCTTCATTTATATTTCATGTTTAATTTTTTTTTTAGTGTGAATGCAAAACACTTTCGTTTACGATTAGAATGCCTGAACAAACAGGCAAACAGAAAAAATACCAGATAACAAATAACCGTCGGCTATATTCAAATGCCAACCGACAGACTAAACAGTTTTGTGTCCAACACCCGCCACCACATCGCCATTACCATGCAAGGCCATAATGCCTTTCATTTGAGGATTTTTGTGTGAAAATTTCACTAGCTTTTAAATCATTCATACAACAACAACTACAAAGAACGACATTAAAAAGTTTCGTTTTGCCACATCACCAACAAAGCGAACAGTTGGTTTCCTGACCACCTGGGATATCGGGGTAGTCGTAAAGAATTTTTTATTACACAAATTTTATATTAGAACCAAAAATGTAAAAAAAGCCTTTAAAAATCCCCCACTCATTTAGGCCTTGAAAAAATATTCTTTAAAAAGTCCACGCCTCATTTAGGCCTTGAAAAAATATTGTTTAAAAATCCATGCCTTGGATAGGCCTTGAAAAAACTTACTTAATTATCTGGCTTGTTGCAGACAGGTTGTTCCATAAGCCGAGCTTAAAATAGATTTCCAAACGCGTCGGTCTTGTGCGCAAGACCACCTATTTGGAAGACCACGTTCCAAGATGTTGTTTTCTACTTGGTTTTTCCATCTAATTCGTGGCCTTCCCCTTCTACAGGAACCATCAGTAGGCTCGCTTTTATATGCCTTTTGAGCTGAGGCATTATCATTCATTCGCACAACATGGCCTAGCCACTGTAGTCGCTGCAGCTTAATACGACTGACTATGTCGATATCCGCGTATAAATTGTAAAGCTCATGGTTCATTCGACGCCGATAGTCACCGTCGACGCAGATCGGCCCGTAGATCTTTCGGAGAATTTTTGTCTCAAACAGTCAAAGATCTGTCTCATCTTCTTGCGCAAGTACCCATGCTTCAGATTCATATAACAGCACGGGTAGTATTAGCGTCTTGTAAAGTGTGAGTTTGGTCTGGCGGGAGGTGGCCTTGTTTCTAAACTACTTACTTAGACCATAGTAGCATCTGTTGGCCATCACAACCCTTCTCCGAATTTCAAAACTGATGTCATTCGCTTTACTTATGGCGGTACCAAGGTATATAAAATCTTTGACTACCTCGAAGCTGTAGTTCTCAAATTCCACAGTTGGTCCCAGTCTTCTGGACGTCTTGCGCGTTGATACCATCAGCTTGGTCTTCTCGCCGTTTACTGCCAGACCCACTTTGGCAGACTTCTTCTCAATTTGTTCAAAGGTGGATGTTACCGTTCCAAATGTTCGACCCATTATATCGATGTCATCGGCGTAGGCGAGTAACATGTGTTATTTGGTGCCATTTGCCATTTCTGTTCACATTTGCGTCTCGTATGACCTTTTCAAGCAGGATGTTAAAAAGATCCCACGACAAACTGTCACCTTGTCTGAATCCTCATTCGGTATAGAAAGGCTCCGATAGGTCCCTTCAGACTTTAACTGCTGACCTTGTGCCACTTAAAGTTATCCTGCATAGCCGTATTAATTTTGCAGGAATGCCGAACGTAGACATGGCTTTAAACACCTCTCAACGGATGCGGCTGTCGAATGCAGCTTTATAGTCGACAAATAGGTGGTATGTGTCGATGTGTTTTTCGTGGGTCATTTCCAGGATTTGGCGCAGAGTGAAAATATGGTCAATGGTGGATTTGCCAGGTCTGAAACCGCATTGGTATGGTCCAATGATGTCATTGACCATTGGCTTTAGTCGTTCACACCGCACACTGGATAGCACTTTATATGCGATGGGAAGGAAACTTATTCCCCTATAGTTGGCACATATCGTCTTGTCTCCTTTTTTGTGCACGAGACACAGGAAGCTGAGGTTCCAATCATTGAGCATGCATTCCTCTAACCAAATTGTAATAATCAGCTGGGGCATGCTCCTGGCCAGCATCTGGCCACAAGTATTGAATTGTTCGGCTGGTAACCCATCGGCTGTTGCTGCTTTATTGTCCTCGAGCCAATTAATTGCTTTTATGACCTCATCTTGGTTCTGGGGTATCTTCTTCAATGCTCCTACCAGATCTTCAACACGCTGTATGTATCTGTCACCAGGTTTCCTTCTTCATCTCTTCAGGAGGATGTGCCTGCACCAAAGCCTTCAGTTTTGTGTTTTACTCGTTGGTAAAATTTCTGGACTTCATTCTGACTACTGTACATCTCGATTTGCTGACGCTAACGTTTTTTTTTTTTCTTTCTTCTTTTTTCTGAAAACACATTTCTCCTCTCTCATTTTCTCCCGATAATTCTCCATCGCACTGGGTGTTGCTACTGTCTGCAGAGGTGCCCTATACGCTGAGTTTTTCACATCAGTAGCATTGCGACACTCCTGATCGTACCATTGGCTTCTTTGTGATGGTTTTTGGTACCCAAGTGTGACTTTTGCTGCAGTTTGTAGGGAGTGGGCAACTCTTTGCCATTGTGCTTCTATACTATTATCGGGACAAGAAGCGCTTCCTTGAAGCAGGTGGGTAAGTTGAGCGGAGTGGGCCTCGGCTACCTGTTGTGTTTGCAGCTTTTCGATGTCGAGTTTCAGTGTTGCGTTAGATCGCACCTTTGCTGCTACATTAACCCTACGGTCAATAACCAAAAAAAGTATACGTAGATCAATAACCGTGGTACATTTGTACCCATCGAAAGATAGCTCGGTAACTCATTAAAAAATTGGACTATCGTGAGGTTTTTTGTTTTAAATTAGTCTATACGGATCTGGTCTAGATGTAGGAACTCAAAATTATATATACATTAAAATAATATATATTTAAATCCATGCTTACATGATAATCTATCTAAAACAATCATAGTAAATTCGTTATAGCTTTCGAATGGGTTAAGCTTTTTTAGTTATTTTTTTATTGGAATCTTATTTAGGTGTTCCCCAGCGCCTCTGCAAATTTTTGTGGCCCTAGACAACATGGGCCATCAGGGCGATTCGTGGAAGTCAGAAACTACCTTGGTTTTCCTTTGGTATACAGGGACTAAAGCAATTATTATTGCTAATTATTCACATTTTATGAGTTTTGATTGGCGCATTTTTAACATTATTTAATACTTTAAAACGTTTTTTAATGATAGTTTATATATGTACGCCAATTTAGGATTGTAATAAATCAGACTAATTCGATTATAGAAAAAGTTTCAGCCCAATATGAAGAATAATTGGAAAATTACGGACAATAATCGTTGTTTTTGTCCCTGTATACCAAAGGAAAACCAAGGTAGTTTCTGACTTCCACGAGTCGCCCTGATGGTCCTATGTTCTCTAGGGCCACAAAAATTTGCAGAAAAAACTGAAAAAAACTTCTTTAAAAAATTCACGCCTTGGATAGGCCTTGAAAAAAGTATCCTTTAATAAATGCACGCCTTGGATAGGCCTTGAAAAAAGTCTTTTTTAAAAAATCCACGCCTCTCTGATAAGCCTTGAAAAAAGTCTTCTTTAAAAAATCTACGCCTTGGATAGGCCTTGAAAAAAGCCTTTTTTAAAAAATCCACGCCTCTCTGATAAGCCTTGAAAAAAGTCTTCTTTAAAAAATCTACGCCTTGGATAGGCCTTGAAAAAAATATTCTTTAAAAATCTACGCCTTGTATAGGCCTTGAAAAAAGTCTTCTTTAAAAAATCCACGCCTCTCTGTTAGGCCTTGAAAAAAGTCTTCTTTAAAAAATCCACGCCTCTCTGTTAGGCCTTGAAAAAAGTCTTCTTTAAAAAATCTACGCCCTGTGAAGCCTTGAAAAAAGTCTTTTTTAAAAAATCTACGCCTTGTGAAGCCTTGAAAAAGTCTTCTTTAAAAAATCTACGCCTTGGATAGGCCTTGAAAAAAATATTCTTTAAAAATCTACGCCTTGTATAGGCCTTGAAAAAAGTCTTCTTTAAAAAATCCACGCCTTGGATAGGCCTTGAAAAAAGTCTTCTTTAAAAAATCCACGCCTTGGATAGGCCTTGAAAAAAATCTTGTTTTAAAAATCCACGCCTTGGATAGGCCTTGAAAAAATATTCTCTAAAAAATCCACGCCTTGGATAAGCCTTGAAAAAAGTCTTCTTTAAAAAATCCACGTGTTGGATAGACCTTGAAAACGTATTCTTTAAAAAATCCACGTCTTGGATAGGCCTTGAAAAAATATTCTCTAAAAAATCCACGCCTTGGATAGGCCTTGAGAAAATATGCTTTAAAAAATCCACGCCTTGGATATGTCTTGAATAACTATTCTTAAAAAAAGTAACACCTTAACGGTCCTTGAAAAATATTCTTTTAAAAATCCACGCCTTGTTGATGGTCCTTGAAAAAGGATTCTTTACAAAATCCACCCATTGGATAGGCATTGAAAAAATATTCTTTAAAAAATCCACGCCTTGAAAAATTCTCCAAAAATTCACTTCTCATATTGTTAAAAAAAATCCACGCCTGTGTAGATCCTTGAAAAAATCCACGCCTTGTGTGGTCCTTAAACAATTTTTTTAATTTGATATAATAATAAATTTATTTTTTATATTCTGTCTTCATTCTCTTTTTTTAAAACTTGACTTCATTTATTGCCCAACTGAGTAAAGAAAACTTTTCGAGTTTTTTGTTCTTGTTTTACTAATTTGAGTTTTTGGCTGTAGAAGTTTGGCGAATTGGCACTTATTTGTTATTCTCTTACATGATTATTTACTTAAATTTGTTTCTTATACTTTTCGTCTGTTTTTGGGTTTCATAGCTTCTACTAAATATAATTTTCCATTCAAAGAAAAAAACAGACATACATACACACACACATAAAGTTTTGAAATCCCTCAACCAATGACCACAACTTGGAGGAAACCCCGTAGCATTTTCAACCCAAAAAACAAAAACAGATTCTACTCAACTCCTAAATCAGCTACTTTATTTCACACACAAAAAAGTTTTATTGCAGTAAAACAAAAAGAAAAGAAAAAAATCGCCACACGAATAGAGGGGGAAATATGAAGGCAATAAAATGAGAACAAATAACACACAAAGGATTATGACCAAAGTGAGAGATAGAAGGGGGGGGACAACAACGGTGTTGAAAGATGATAACAAATTAAATAAATGAAGTGGAGGTATTTTCTTAAATTACTTTAAAAATTAGACAAACATATTCGCAACTAGTTAGAGTTGTTGTTGTTAAGAGAAAAAATGAGAAGCAATTAGATGTCTTTATGTACGGGGTAATATTTTTCACGTAAAAATTTTATATAGAGACTCTTAAAAAATAAAGAATATTTTTTAGGTCTTTTATAGGTGTTGATTTTTTCGATGACTATATTTTCAAAATATTTTAAAAATAGTATTGCCTTCAAGTACTATTTATCGCGTGGATTACTAAAGTATTTTTTCCAAAAGCTTTTATAAGCGTGGATATTTTTAACAATATTTTCTCTAGAGTGGATTTTCAAATATTTCATGAAGGCAAGATTTTTTAAAGAATATTTTTTTGAGCTCCGACGATTTTTGAAAATTGTTTCTTTCAAATGCTTCTGTAAGAGTATTTTTTACGAATAATTTTTTCGAGGCTTGACAACACGTAGATTTTCTAAAATAGTATTGAGGTCAAATTTTTTCGAGAGTAGGGTAAGATAAAACAGTAAGGAAAGTAGTAAAGTCGGACTGAACCGACTATATGATGCCCTTCACTACTTTGGGTATATTCTAACAGACGTCACCTTCTCGAAGGAACATTGACATGAAATTGAACGAACTTAAATCTAAATCTAACCCGATTTTCTCGAAACTTAACACACGAGCTATGGTAGGGTCAGGTTTTCATCTCAAAGGCACGAAACATGCAGAACAACAACAACATCAATTGTAAATACAAATACAGAAAAAAACCAGTGAGCAGAGCAGTATAGTCGGACGGGGCCGACCATATGATACCCTACACAACTACCACAGAACTCGAACTTTCTGCAGATCTATATTCTAAGAACGGGCAATATTCACGATATTTGCACCCTCTTAAGCGATTAGAGGTCAAAATGTCCTATATCATAATATCAAATTTTTCCATTTTACACAGAAAGGTTTTCGTTGACTTGACCCGCTGAATAGTAACAGATCATTACAAAAGCCCATCAAATTAGTTGGCCAGATTCAATCTCCAGTCTAATATTCTGCTTATAATTGTGGTATATAGATCGATTTAAAAAAAACACAATAAAAATAAGTTTCGGTCCACTTCATCCCATAATTATAATCTGATCATCACCGCAAATTGTAGGCGTTGTCCTTGGTCATAACCGGAATCTCGTGGAAATTTTAAAAGCGATCAGCGCCATATTTCCGCCCTACAGTGTGGCAATGGGTTACTAAATAATATCTGAATACGTAAGCACCTGTAACTATTTAAGTGTAACTCTCATATCCGAGCACATACGACAACATAGTTGGTATCAAATTAAAGGCCAACAACTCTTATAGGATATACTATCAATTTCTCGGGTCTATGTCCTATTCAGGAGTAAATGTATATGCCATATAATACAAATTTTGTCTTTTTTCACACAAAAGTATGTGTCCATTTGATCCGCTAAATATTGACCGATCTTTATCAAAACCGATCTTTATCATGCTTATTCTTTGGCCCCTTCTCCATGCAAAAATTCGCGATGTTTGGACCATAATTGCGGCCTTTGAAGCGACCAGAAAATCAGACAAAAATAAAGTTTTTGGTCCATTTCATCCCCTAAATATTAACTGATCTCTTCCAATAACATTGGCCAGAAACCATCCTACATGCAAAATTTCGTGAAGATTGGTCCATAACTGTGGCCTGTATCGTGTTTACAAATTATAATGACAGACGGACGGACGTACACACATGTCTAGATCGACTCAGCTAGACGAAATATGAAGATCGGTATACATAAAGGTGGGTCTAGGACCAATATTTCGCGGCGTTACAAAATTTGGGGCTGCACAAAGCTAAAATACCCTGACAACATAGTTGTGTAGGGTATAAACACAGAATTTCTTTAAATCACTTGTTATGAGCGAACAGATATTTAAACGAGGTTGTTTGAAATACTTCAATGTACAAAACATTCAATTATAGTAACTTCAGTACATTGTACAAAATTGTGTGCCGGTCGTCCAAACTTTGGCTATTTAGTGCACAATTAACATTAAAACGGACGAAAATATTTGTGGGAGCTAAATCTAAATCTGAACCGATCGAAACTTAGTACACTTCATTCTGGACCTAATTCAGAACCCTATGCCAAATTTCATGCAAATCGAAAGATATATAGGGACTTTGGTGCACCATTTACCTAAAATCGAAACTATATGTGGGAGTTATATCTATCCGATTTTCACGAAACTTAGAAGACATCATTCTGGGACCTTGGTGCTCCATTTATCTAAAATCGGGCGAAACTATATATGGGAGCTATATCTATTCTGAACCGATTTTCACAAAACTTTGCACACGTATTTCTAGACTTAATTGAGTACGCTACGCCAACATTTTTACTAGTCGAAAGATTTTCAGGGACTAAAGTCCGTAAATCGGGCAAAAATATATAAGGGAGCTATATCTAAATCTGAACCGATTTTTACCAATTTTAATAGGGTTCGTCCTTGGGCCAAATAAATGAGTTGTACCAAATTTCATCCAAATCGGATTACAAATGCGACCGGTACTTTGTTTACAATTTAACATCAACAGAGGGACGGACGAACATGCATAAATAGACTCAGAAAGTGATTCTATGCATATTTCTAAAAGGAATCATGGGTCTATCTCGATTCCTTTTGCCTGTTACATTCATATGCACAAAGACGTAATACCCTGTACCTCAGTGTGGTGAAGTGTGACCGTGTGGGTTGGTGGCCATTGTGCGCTGGAAATGAAGCGAGGAACCTGATTTTGTAACAATTCTTGGGTGGCGCGTGCTAAGTGCGATGGTGCTGAGTCCTGTTGGAATGTCCATGGTCTGTGACCAAAATGTCACAGCACTGAATCAGGTCCATACTTATGTCTGCGAAGTTTTGTTAAAATCGCTTCACATTTAGATATAGCTCTCATATATAGTTTCGTCTGATTTTATGTGAATGATGCACCAAACTCCCAATATTTGTCCGATTGGGACAAAATTTTTGCACAGAGTACTGAATTAGGTCCAGATTGATGTATGCCAAGATTTTCGTAAATCGTTTCAGATTTAGATATAGATCCCATATAAATAGTCGTCCGATATTATGTGAATGATTCACCAAACTCCCAATATTTGTCCGATTGGGACAAAATGCTGCACAGAGTTCTGAATTAGGTCCAGACTGATGTCTGGAAGCTTTGGTTAAAATCGGTACAGATTTAGATATAGCTCCCATATATAGATTCGTCCGATTTTATGTGAATGATGCACCAAACTCCCAATATTTGTCCGATTGGGACAAAATTTTCCACAGAGTACTGAATCAGGTCCATACTAATGTATGCGAAATTTTGTTGAAATCGATTCAGATTTAGATATAGCTCCCATATATAGTTTCGTCCGATTTTATGTGAATGTTAGCGAATGCAATTAAGGAAAAAAAGATGTGTGATAAGGTTTGTTGAAATAGGTTCAGATTAAGATATAGGTCTTATATATATTTTCGTCCGATTTTATGTAAATAGTGCACTGAAGAACCTATGCTTCTTTGATTAAAGGGAACCCCCCCCCCCCCCATTCGCGATTTAAATTTTTCAAGATTTTCAATGGGCTGGTAAATAAATACCAATGCTTGTTAAGGTTTGTAACTTAATAAAATAAAATAATAAATAAATATAAATAATTTACAAAAAAAGTTTTGTTATTGTTTTTTGTTATTGATAAATCCTCACTGGAACACCGGAATCCGAAAATTCCAACGGTGTTAGAAAGAGTACATGTCTGGCTCTCGTATGAACTAGGATTATTGACTTCGCTCTAAAATTAACAAAAGATCTTCACCGATTGGCTCCATCCGAGTTCATACGATAGCTACACACTCACAGAGAAAGGTGTAAAAATTTGAAGTCGATTGGGTTATTAATTTTTGAGTTATCATTGCCCGCCATTCGCAAAAAAATGTTCAGCCGTCACTTGATGCTGACACAATAAATCGGCTATATCTTCAAGACGTATTGAGATTTTCATTTGAAATTTTGTAGGGACATTCCTTAATTGGTGTAGCTTCGAATTATATCAACAACATTTTTGACCCCGAGAATGGGGGGTCTCCTTAAATGAAATTTGGCAGAGGATGTTAAATTGAGTTTAGAATGATAACAAAAAACAAATAGTGTATGCAACGGTTGCTCAATTAGGTCCTTGTGGAGTTTTTTAAATTGGTTCGAATATCTATGTAGATACCATATTTAATTTCGCCCGATTCCATCTCAATGATCCTGCAAAGATTCAATGTCTATTCTATATACAGGATATTGTATATATTAATATCTCCTGTATGTACCCAAAGTGGTGAAAGGTATCATAGAGTCGGCCCGTCCGACTCTTGAACTTTCCTTATTGGTTTTTTATAAAATCCTTGCTTGTGTTATTCCTTCGAAGAATATTTTTTTAAAAAGTCATTGATTTTATTTTTTTTTTTTTTTTTTTTAATAATAAAAAATCTCCAAGGCTTTAGAACACTTAGTTCATAAAAATGTAATTAAAAAAATATTCATTACATATCTTCAATGCTTTTATTTTAATAAATATAAATCTATGAATATGTCGCTTTTGCCACAACTTCACTTATGTATATATTCATGTGTGTATTATAAGAAATGTTCAGTTGGGCACAGATTTATGTGCTATTTATATTTACGTGTAAAAAAAACTCAGTGCACAACTGTCATATACATACATATGTAATATACTCGTATAAATAACAATAATGGAATGTGTTGAAACCCACACACACTCTCACACAGCATATAATAGTAATTCCTTTATGTGAGATTACGCATTTGAGCTCTTACAAGGATAATCAGGCTATACCTCACATATTTTCGTTTCCATTTATTACTTTGTTTCATTTCAGAGTGGAAAAACACAACAACAAGAAAAGAAATTGTTATTTTTTATATAACTTCATTTGACATTAACACAAATGGAAAAAAGGTCCTGTATGTGGGCCACCACCACATATTTAACCCCTCTGGTCCTGTACAAATCCTTTAAGGATGTATAGTTTAGTTCTTGCTTAATTCTTTATAAATATACATGTATGATAATTTCATAATCTTTATGCCGTTAAACTTAATTAATTTATTTATGACTAATGGAGGGGTGAGGTTAAGGATTAATTGGGTTTAGATCCTTTCCACTCGATGTCCTTCCTCTCACCTTGAAACCTACAACATTACTTTTCTATTTTTCTTTATGTTCTTCAATTATTTTCTTCTTATGGCAGTGACAATTATGTCGAAGGACATAATTGTGTCCTTTTATGTGCCTGTCACCGATTACAAGGAACAATCTACAATTCAAAAAAAAATTATACGAAGTTACTCTGTAAGACTTTACGATACGAAGTATCTCCAAAAGAAAATTTCATAATTTCATAAAAATGCAATTTAAATTGTCGATGCTCGAGAAACTGGTGACCCAATTCTTTATTCTTTTGTCGACTCCTTTTTTTTTGAGGAGGTGTGTGGGGGTGGAGGACTAGCACTCAAAATAACTACTCGAAAAAAATAGAAACTGATTTGAATTTTAATGAAAACTCTCCAAACATATGTATGTCTATTTGTTTGTCTGTCTGTATGTGTGTGCCTCTGAGTAGCAAACACACAAATGCATTTTTTGTTGGACAATTGCCAAAAATAAAATTTGCGCCTGAAATTTTTCCACAGAAAAAAGAGAGGAAGAAAGTCATTTGGCTTATAGCCAAGGTAGCAATGATATTAAGGCCAACCAGAGGGAGAGAGGGAGAGAGAGAAAGGAGAACAAAAGGCCACTGATAACAGGAAGCAGGGAGGCCAAAGGAGGTTATATACGGGTAGGTGTAGGTGGCTACTTTTGATAGAAAGAAATAAAGGCATAAAAGGGAAATCACATCACCAAAAAAATATTCTTACACTTGGGCAATGGCAACAAGAGTGTAATAAAAACGGCTAATTAGAATTAGCTTTGAAATTGGGCAGCCCTCACTCTCTGCCAGGACTCAAATATGATAAATAAATAATAGCATTAAGATATTAAAAAAATAAGGCTTCAATTGTGGGAAGCACGATGGAAGGGGTTTCATAAAAAATATTTTTTCAAAGACTACCACAGTATTGCAAACTAAGGACACATTTTTAAGGACTATACAAAATTTTCAAGGCCCTTTATGGCGTGGATTTTTTAAGAATAATTTTTCAAGGCCTGGTGGATTTATTAAAGAATATTTTTTCAAGGCCCTTTTAGGCGTGGATTTTTATACTAAGGCGTGGTTTTTTTATACTACGGACGAATGCTATTGATATTGGGAAAAATAGGTCCAGATTTAGATATAGCTCCCAAATATATTTTCGTCCGATTTAAAGTAAATGGTACACCAAAGTACCTATATATCTTTCGATTTGTACGAAATTTGGCATAGCGTACTAAATTACGTCTAGAGTAATGTGTGTTAAGTTTCGTGAAAATCGGTTCAGATTTAAAGTCTAGAGTGATGTGTGGTAAGTTTCGAGAAAATCTGTTCAGATTTAGTTATATCTCCCATATATATTTTGTCCGATTTTTGGTAAATAATGCACCAAAGTCCCTATATAAACTTCGATTTGCACGAAATTTGGAAAAGCGTACTGAATTGGGTCTTGAATGATAAGTGGTAAGATTCGGGAAAATCGGTTCAGATTTAGATATAGCTCCCATATATATTTTTGTTCGATTTTAGGTAAATGGTGCACCAAAGTCCCTATATAACCTTCGATTTGCTCGAAATTTGGCAAAGCGTACTGAATTAAGTCTAGACCAATGTCTGTTAAATTTCGTGAAAATCGGTTTAGATTTCGACATAACTTCCATATATATTTTGGTTGGTCCGATTTTATGTAAATGGTGCACTAAAGTCCCTATATACCTTTCGATTCGGACGAAATTTGGCATAACGTACTGAATTGAGCCTAGAATGATGTCTGCCAACTTTCGTGAAAATCGGCCCCGATTTAGATATAGCTCCCATATATATTTTCGTCCGATTTTAGGTAAATGGTGCACCAAAGTCCCTTTATATCCTTCGATTTGCACGAAATTTGGCATAGCGTACTGAATTGGGTCTAGAATTATAAGTGGTAAGATTCGGGAAAATCGGTTCAGATTTCGATATAGCTTCCATATATATTTTGGTCCGATTTTATATAAATGGTGCACTAAAGTCCTTATATATCCTTGGATGTGCACGAAATGTCCTCTTATATCCTTCGATTTGCACGAAATTTGTCATAGCGTACTGAACTGAGACTTGAATAATGAGTGGTAAGACTTTTTCAAGGCCTATCCAAGGCGTGGATTTTTTAAAGAAGACTTTTTCAAGGCCAAGGCGTGGATTTTTTAAAGAAGACTTTTTCAAGGCCAAGGCGTGGATTTTTTAAAGAAGACTTTTTCAAGGCCAAGGCGTGGATTTTTTAAAGAAGACTTTTTCAAGGCCAAGGCGTGGATTTTTTAAAGAAGACTTTTTTCAAGGCCTATCCAAGGCGTGGATTTTTTAAAGAAGACTTTTTTCAAGGCCTATCCAAGGCGTGGATTTTTTAAAGAAGACTTTTTCAAGGCCAAGGCGTGGATTTTTTAAAGAAGACTTTTTCAAGGCCAAGGCGTGGATTTTTTAAAGAAGACTTTTTCAAGGCCAAGGCGTGGATTTTTTAAAGAAGACTTTTTTCAAGGCCTATCCAAGGCGTGGATTTTTTAAAGAAGACTTTTTTCAAGGCCTATCCAAGGCGTGGATTTTTTAAAGAAGACTTTTTTCAAGGCCTATCCAAGGCGTGGATTTTTTAAAGAAGACTTTTTCAAGGCCAAGGCGTGGATTTTTTAAAGAAGACTTTTTCAAGGCCAAGGCGTGGATTTTTTAAAGAAGACTTTTTTCAAGGCCTATCCAAGGCGTGGATTTTTTAAAGAAGACTTTTTTCAAGGCCTATCCAAGGCGTGGATTTTTTAAAGAAGACTTTTTTCAAGGCCTATCCAAGGCGTGGATTTTTTAAAGAAGACTTTTTTCAAGGCCTATCCAAGGCGTGGATTTTTAAAGAAGGCTTTTTTCAAGGCCTATCCAAGGCGTGGATTTTTTAAAGAAGACTTTTTTCAAGGCCTATCCAAGGCGTGGATTTTTTAAAGAAGACTTTTTTCAAGGCCTATCCAAGGCGTGGATTTTTTAAAGAATACTTTTTTCAAGGCCTATCCATGGCGTGGATTTTTTAAAGAAGACTTTTTTCAAGGCCTATCCAAGGCGTGGATTTTTTAAAGAAGACTTTTTTCAAGGCCTATCCAAGGCGTGGATTTTTTAAAGAAGACTTTTTTCAAGGCCTATCCAAGGCGTGGATTTTTTAAAGAAGACTTTTTTCATGGCCTATCCAAGGCGTGGATTTTTTAAAGAAGACTTTTTTCAAGGCCTATCCAAGGCGTGGATTTTTTAAAGAAGACTTTTTTCAAGGCCTATCCAAGGCGTGGATTTTTTAAAGAAGACTTTTTTCAAGGCCTATCCAAGGCGTGGATTTTTTAAAGAAGACTTTTTTCAAGGCCTATCCAAGGCGTGGATTTTTTAAAGAAGACTTTTTTCAAGGCCTATCCAAGGCGTGGATTTTTTAAAGAAGACTTTTTTCAAGGCCTATCCAAGGCGTGGATTTTTTAAAGAAGACTTTTTTCAAGGCCTATCCAAGGCGTGGATTTTTTAAAGAAGACTTTCTTCAAGGCCTATCCAAGGCGTGGATTTTTTAAAGAAGACTTTCTTCAAGGCCTATCCAAGGCGTGGATTTTTTAAAGAAGACTTTTTTCAAGGCCTATCCAAGGCGTGGATTTTTTAAAGAAGACTTTTTTCAAGGCCTATCCAAGGCGTGGATTTTTTAAAGAAGACTTTTTTCAAGGCCTATCCAAGGCGTGGATTTTTTAAAGAAGACTTTTTTCAAGGCCTATCCAAGGCGTGGATTTTTTAAAGAAGACTTTTTTCAAGGCCTATCCAAGGCGTGGATTTTTTAAAGAAGACTTTTTTCAAGGCCTATCCAAGGCGTGGATTTTTTAAAGAAGACTTTTTTCAAGGCGTGGATTTTTTAAAGAAGACTTTTTTCAAGGCGTGGATTTTTTAAAGAAGACTTTTTTCAAAGCTTGGATTTTTTAAAGAAGACTTTTTTCAAGGCCTATCCATGGCGTGGATTTTTTAAAGAAGACTTTTTTCAAAGCTTGGATTTTTTAAAGAAGACTTTTTTCAAGGCCTATCCATGGCGTGGATTTTTTAAAGAAGACTTTTTTCAAAGCTTGGATTTTTTCAAGGACTTGGATTTTTTCAAGACTTTTTTCAAGGCCTATCCATGGCGTGGATTTTTTGGAGAATATTTTTTCAAGGCCTAACCAAGGCGTGGATTTTTTAAAGAAGACTTTTTTCAAAGCTTGGATTTTTTAAAGAAGATTTTTTCAAGGCCTATCCAAGGCGTGGATTTTTTGGAGAAGACTTTTTTAAAAGCTTGGATTTTTTAAAGAAGACTTTTTTCAAGGCCTATCCAAGGCGTGGATTTTTTGGAGAACATTTTTTCAAAGCCTATCCAAGGCGTGGATTTTTTGGAGAATATTTTTTAAGGCCTATCCAAGGCGTGGATTTTTTAGAGAATACTTTTGCAAGACCTATCCAAGGTGTGGATTTTTTAGAGAATATAATTTCAAGGACTACTCATTAATTACCAGTCACTACTAAGGTTATAAATAAAAATTGCATTCAATTAAATTTTCAAAATATGACTCCCTTGACCTTTGCTAATCGCCATCATCATTCGTTATTACGACGACGAAATTTTACAACGCCATATGACATAATTTTACAATTCATTTTCATTCGTTCTTTATACACACGTACATACAGGCACTCATACACATATGCACTCACTGAATTTCACTGGTGATCCCATGAAAATGAAAACACGAATTGATGTGGGGATAAGGGTGACGATGATGATGATGATGCTGCTGCTGTGGATGATGATTATTTATTAGCTTTTAATTAAAACTCGGCATGACTTATTTGGCTTATAACACCACCAAGTGAGGATAACAACAACAAAAGCCCCTATGAAAGGATATCCATGTATATATGAATATTTTATCCTGCTGTACGACCATTACCACAAACGAACGTGACCTTAACGCAAAATTAAATGTTCACAAAGAGTGTGAAAAAAATAACAATAACTACATTATGGTAGTTATCATTATTAATATTTGTATATTTTTTTTTTTTAATTGCAATGGACCTACATATTTTTTGTACTGTTTTATTGGATAGCATATTTGTAGAAATAAAATATTTTCAACATACCTTCGTATTGGAGATTATCAGAGATTTTCAGCTGAAAAAAAACAGAGGAATGTAATAACAATAATAATTAATTGAATAAATATGAAATTTAATTAAGAACAAAGATTTGTTTTTCATATCAATTATGCGAGGAATGAATATGATATGAATGATATTGTTTGACACATTAAACAATATTTTGCAATAACACATTTGATGTCCTTAATACTAAGGATGCCTGTGATGGCCTTTGAAAAATACACTTTAAAAATCCCATTGCTGTAGATTCCTTAACCCTTCACCACACTGTGGTACAGGGTATTATGTCTTTGTGCATATGTTTGTAACAGGCAAAGAAAACGAGATAGACACATGGTTCCTTTTGAGAATATGCATAGAATCACTTTCTAAGACGTCAGTCCGTCTGTCTGTCCATGAAACAAAGTGCAGATCGCATTTCTTATCCGAATTGGATGAAATTTGGCATAAGTCACTTATTTAGCCCAAGACAAACCCTATTGAAATTGGAAAAAATCGGTTCAGATTTAGATATAGCTACCATATATATTTTCGTCCGATTTAAGGTAATTGGTGCACCAAAGTCCCTATATATCTTTTGATTTGCACGAAATTTACCACAGCGCACTGAAATGAGTCAAGAATGTTGTGTGCCAAGTTTCCTGAAAATCGGTTCCCTATATATCTTTCGATTAGTGCGAAATTTGGCATAGAGTAATGAATTAGATGTAGAATGAAGTTTGTTAAGTTTCCTGAAAATCGGTTCCGATTTAGATATAGCTCCCATATATATTTTCGTCCGATTTAATATAAATGTCCCTATATATCTTTCAATTTGCACGAAATTTAGCACAGCGCACTGAAATAAGTCTAGAGATGTTATGTGGTAATTTTCCTGAAAATCGGTTAAGATTTAGATATAGCTCCCATATATATTTTCCTCCGATTTAATGTAAATGGTACACCAAAGTCTCTATATATCCTTCGATTTGCACGAAGTTTGGTGTAGCGTACTGAAATATTTCTAGAACGATGTGTTTTAAATTTCGTGAAAATCGATTCAGATTTAGATATAGCTCCCGTATTTATTTTCTTCCTATTTTATGTAAATTGTGCTATAAAGACCACAAGTTTGTCCGATTGCCACACAATTTTTTACAATGAACTGTTGTTAATATAAATTAATCTCTGGCAAGCCTCGTTGAAATCGATTCAGATTTAGATATAGCTTCTATATGTGACCAAATGAAAAACTTAGTATAGGTGCTTTAAAAATGCGACGTCTGTTAGATCTGATCTGATTCATCTGTTGAATATACCCAAAGTTTTAAAAATTTTGCACATCATTCTATTTGTAATAGCTTAAGCTACACACCATGTTTCAAATATCTATCTCCAACGGTTCCATTGAATTAGTACTTTTAGTACTTTTTAGTACCTTCTAGTACTAAATTCCAAAATTTTTTTCACATATAACACTTCGCTTATCGTAGGCAAAACTGCATACTAAATTTCAAAGTTCTAAACCTAACCGTTCCTCCGTAATACAGTTTTTAGTACTTTTTAGTACCTTTTAGTACGAATTTCCAAAAAAACCCGCCTTATCACACGCCTACGCACCAAACCCGACCTACATGCCAAATTTCATGTTTCTAGCATTACCCGTTTCGTCTGGGCGTTGATGATCTGTCAGTCACATATAACGGAACTCTTTTATATACATAGATTGGGTGTTGATCCTTTAAAAAATATTTTTTAACCCACATACTACTGTGGATTTTAACAATAGTATCTTTAAATCTACACTTTTTAGAAGATCTTGGGAAAATATTATTTAAAACTCGACGCACTATTGGTCAATAAAAATAATTCTTAAAAAAATATTTTGTCATTGAACGACCATCCTTAAAAAATCCACATATATTTTAAAAAGTCCACACCTCTACTGGCTGGTCTTTGAAAATATATTCTTTTAAAACCCTGCAACAAATATTGGTCTTGAAAAAAATATTTTAAAAATTCAACGCTATTTTAGTTAGTTTAGTTTAAAACATACACACCTCATATTGGCGTAAAGAGAATATACTAAAAAATGAGTACTTCTTATAGTCCTTGAACGAATATTCTTTAAAAATACACGCGCTCTGGCCTGTAATGTTTTTTTTAAAAAAAACATTTTTCTCATAGTCTTTGTAAAATTATTCTCAAGATAAACCCACGCTTTATTAAAGTCCTGACCATGAAGTGATATTTTCAAAACTTCACAGTGGCGTATACATGATGACAGCACTTATACGCAACAAAGTACAAATATAAATTGCTTTATTGATTGCCATGGTAACGAATTGAAACCAAAACCAGTGAGCGGAGCAGTATAGTCGGACGGGGCCGACCATATGATACCCTACACAACTACTACGAAAAGCCTGGGCAATATTTCGTCATATTTGCACCCTTTTTACCGATTATAGATCAACAACTCCTCTTTCTAAGTCTTGCATATTTTCCAAAATGTTTTTTCTTGAAGTGAATTTTTACGCCACACAATAAAAAATTGGTGACTTTAGATTTTGGTTGATTATGATACGCCCTAAATGAAATCTCAGCGATCAGCGCGAGATTTCCGTCCTCTAATGGAGTAATAGTAATAATATGCACATAGTCACCTTTAATTAATTACGTATAACTCCCGCATCGGAGTACATTTCATCCCCTAAATATTAACCGATCTTTATCAAAAACAATAGGGGTCTTCATTGGCCAGAACCCATCCTACATGCAAAATTTCGTGAAGATTGGTCCATAACTGTGGCCTGTATCGTGTTTACAAATTATAATGGACAGACGGACGGACGGACACACATGTCTAGATCGACTCAGCTAGTCGAGATATGACGATCGGTATACTTAAAGGTGGGTCTAGGACCAATATTTCGCGGCGTTACAAACTTTTGGGGCTGCACAAAGCTATAATACCCTGACAACATAGTTGTGTAGGGTATAATTATACAATAGTTCAGAATACAATAATCTGATGCAGCTTTTTTTAAAATATTCCCAATGCATCCTATAAGAAAAATTGTTTGTAAAAACAACCCACATTCTGTGATCCTTAAAAATTTCTCTTAAAAACAAATTTTTTTATTCTTTCAAACTCCACGCACTACTGGACCTACTGAAAAATTATTTTAAACAAATATTTGGTCAAAAAAAAAAGTACATTTGGATTCTGAATTTAAACCCATTACATTAAAAAATCTTTAAATTTTTTTTCTAATAGCTTTTGAATTTTGATTTTTATTAAATACCACTTTTCCTATAGCCTTTGAAAAAAATATGCTTAAAAATCTAAATGTTCCTGAAAATATAATCTGTAAAATGTTCACCCTTTTTAAAGTAGTTAAAAAAATATATTTTTAAAAAATCCACACCTCTTAGGGTTGGAATTTTAAAAAATATTCTTAAAAAACCCCAACAACACTTCTTATAGTCTTGAAAAAAAAAACATCTTTCAAACATCAACACCTCATATTTGCCTGAAAAATATATTTAAAAAAAAAAAATTAAAAATATATTTTAAAAAATCCATGCTCTTTGGCCTTCAAAATTGTTGCTTTAAGAAACTATTCTTTTTTGTAGTCCTTGTAAAATTATGTTAAAAAATCCCTCCAATCTTATTATAGTTCGATCATAGCGTCGTATACATTATAACAACACTTATACGCATCGACGTTCAAATACAAATTTCTTATTGGAGGCCATTACAACCATATCCAAACTAAATTTTTACAATTTTCAGATCCATAACCATTTAAAAAAATAATTTTCATTTACAATTTTTCTAAAATTAAAATTACCACAAATTGTGTTTAAACACTTAAACACAATTAAAGTACTTCAATATATGTATGTTTTTTATATTAATTAAAATAAGTAGAAGAGGATTTGAATTTGAAACAAAGTTGCAATGATTTTCCCCTACCCGTCACAAAATACAAACACCAGCAACAAATGGTAATCACAAAAGCTACTAGGAAGAAATTACTTCAGATTATCCGCCATACGATGAATCAAATTTCCATGTGTGAGTGTTAAATTTCCTACATACTCAAATACACTCTATGTATGTGTGTACGCTCTCATGCATGTGTTAGTAAGAAGTTCATAATTACATGCATCTACTTAATAAGTTAATGGCTTAGTTGGTTGGCAAGATTTGAGGCAGTGATATTTGGGGGAGAGCAGAACCATCCACAGTACCCACAAATCTTCTTTGTACTCCATTGTACATAAATTGTACAACATTTCCCTAAATATACAATTTATATGCAAAATGTACGTCACTCAGGCAGTCAGTCGGGCATGTTCTGGCATTCACTTCAACGGCAGAAGTGTATCGAACACACGCCGAGGTGTTCTGTAACACACTTTACACCCATTTGAGGTGTATTCTTTACACTTACATTTCCATAGTGAGAGTCGGGTGTATTCCTTTTTTTTCATATAAAAGAAAGTCTTTTTTGAAATAAAAAACGCACATTATGATAGATTGATTTGTTATTATTGCGTATAATTTGTTTAAAATCACAAAATGAACATGAAACACCATTAACAACAAATTTTAAATAGATACTAAGGTTTGTCTTAAATTTTCTTCAATTGAATTTCTTGCTTGACACAAACAACTGATTTGAAGTAAGGCCGAAAAAGATAGGGTTACCAAATGTTCCCCTTAAATCAATCAAGAAATTAATGATATTACAGAGGTTTCATACATATATTTTATGTTGCGAATAAAAAAATATTAAAAAATAATAATAAAATTGTCGTTAGAATTAACGAAATTACTAAAAAATTACAGAAACAATGTTAAAAACGAATACAGTTTATATTGAATGGCAACACTATTTCTGCAAAGTACCATGTCGACGTTTATTTTTGTCGCAGTTCAAAATTTCAATTCACGTGAGAAGCAGAACAGGAGGTAGCTTCTGAGGTGAAGTGTATGTGTAAAGTGAAAAGAACACGCCGTGAGTTCCAGAACATACCCGAGTAAGTCTGTTTGTCTGTTACATGACTCCCATTTGCTTGGCTGACTGATTGACGTCGTAGCGGTTATTGCTGATGGTAAATTTGCCGATTTAATATCGCGTTGTAATTGTGGTAAATGTAAGATTTAATTCAGATAAATTTGTACACACCATATGTATGTGTATGCGAGTGTGTCAGTGTGTTTTTATAAAGGTCAATATTATTTGTGGAATTATCACGATATTCGATCACAGAAAAATAAAATTATACAGCTTATCACAAAACAAACAACATATATGTATATATATATATGTATATGTTTATATATATATATAAACTCCAACGCCAGTGGCAATGTTTTTTCTGGGGAGGGAAAAAACGAAGCGGGAGAAAAGGAGGTTTTGAGAATCCTCAACGGGGAAGGAGATGACTTTTCCGTATAGAAAATATTAGCCTCAGCTGCTGAGGATGACTTTTCCATTTGGGAAAAATTATCCCCAGCCTTTAAGGATTTTTTTCCTTCGTGAAAAAATTATCCCCAGCCTTTAAGGATTTTTTCCCCATGAAAAATTCACAGATGCTGAGTATTATTTATTCTTATAGGAAAAAAATATGCAGAGGAAAAAAATTTCCAATAGAAAAATAAATATTCAGAGGCAGAGCATACTTCTTTTCAATAGGAAAAAAATCCTCTTAGGATAAGTCATACTCTGTGACTGAGGATTTGTCCTATACGCTTCATATTGCCCCTAAATAAATATTCTTTAAAAAAATGTAGTTAAAAATCCTCAAGTCCTTGTCAAAATATATAATTTAAATATAATATATTTAGTCCTTGAAAAAAAATGTATTTTTTAATATTTACGCTTTCTATGGCCCCTTAAAAATGTACATTAATATTACAAACTTATTATGGTCTTGGAAAATATATATTTAAAAAATTTTAATTTTTATACCTCCCGGAGGGTATATTAATTTTGTCATTCCGTTTGTAACTCATCGAAATATTCATTTCCGACCCTATATATATTCTTGATCAGGGTAAAATTCTAAGACGATCTAGCTATGTCCGTCCGTCTGTTGTAATCACGCTATCTTCTGAAGGAATTGAGATAGGGTACTGAAATTTTGCATAGGTTTGTCTTTTTTCTGCAGGCAGGTCAAGTTCGAAGATGGGATATATCGGTCCACGTTTCGGCACCTCCCAATTCTCGGTATTTTGGGGTTCTTGAGCGCGTTTTTCAACCGAATACCCTGAAAATTGGTACATTGAGTTCTTATTGGGTACTAAATGTCTCCACAAAAAAATTATAAATATAGGTCCACTTTTTCTGGTAGCCCCCATATAACGGTACATCCTAAATTTAAGTATTTTAGGGTTCTTGATCGCGTTTTTCAACCGTATTCACTGCAATTTGGTATTTTGTAATCGTATATGGTAACTAATTTTTGAAACAAATTTGGTCCAAAGAAACATGGGGTCTAGGACCAATGTTTAGAACCCTAATCGGTGTGTAGTAATGTCGGTATAGGTACACTTTTGGTGTGTTCCCTATATTTTTATTTCAAGTACCTGTCAGTATATCTATGGTGCAGGGTAACCAAAGTTCGGCCTGGCCGAACTTAACACCCTCTATACTATGGTGGAGGATATAAAAAGGGGGTTATATGGGGACTACCACTAAAAGGGACCGCATTTTAATAATTTTTGGTAGTGATTAAGGATTAATTTGATTTAATGGTCATTGACCCCGGATTAAGGGCCATTGACCCCGGATTAAGGCTTAATCCGGATAAGGATCATTTATCACGGATTAATAGTCATTTATCCTGGATTAAGGCTTAATAAGCCGGGGCCAATGACCCTTAATCCGGATTAAGCCTTAATCCGAGGTCGGTGACCCATAATCCGGGGTCAATGACGTAAGACGGGGTCAATGACCTCTAATAAAGATTAAGGGTCATAGACCCCGAATTAAGGACACCGCATTAAGGGTCATAGACCTCGGATCAAGGGTCATAGCCATCGGATTAAGGCTTAATCCGGATTAAGGGTCATTGACCCCAGATTACTGCTTAATCCAGATTAATGGTCAATGACCCCGGATTAAGGGTCATTGAACCCTGATTAAGGCTTAATATGCATTAAGGGTCATTTACCCCGGATTAAGGTTTAATCCGGATTAACATTTATTTATCTCGGATTAAGGGTCATTGATCCCGGATTAAGGCTTAATCCCGATTCATTTATCACGGATTAAGGGTCGTTTATCCCGGATTAAGGCTTAATCCGGATTAAGTGTCATTAACCCCGGATTAAGCTTAAAATGGATTAAGGTCATTGACCCGGATTAAGAGTCATTTATCCCGGATTAAGAGTCATTTATCCGGATTAAGGCTTAATCCGGTTTAAGAGCCATTGACCCCGGATTAAGGCTTAATCCGGATTAAGAGTCATTATGGGTTAAGAGTCAGTGACCCCGGATTAAGGCTTAGTCCGGATTAAGGGTCATTTATCTCGGATTAAGAGTCATTGACCCCGGATTAAGGTCTAATCCGGATTATGGCTTTATCCGGATTAAGAGTCATTATGGCTTAATAAGGATTAAGAGTCATTGACCCCGGATTAAGCCTTAATCCGGATTAATGCTCATTGAACCCTGATTAAGGCTTAATATGGATTAAGGTTCATTGACCCCGGATTAAGGTTTAATCCGGATTAAGAGTCGTTTATCCCGGATTTAAGAGTCATTTATCCCTTTTTAAGGCTTAATCCGGATTAAGGGCCATTGAACCCGGATTAAGGCTTAATATGGATTAAGGATCATTGAACCCGGATTAAGGCTTAATATGGATTAAGGATCATTGACCCCGGATTGAGAGTCATATATCCCGGATTAAGTGTCATTTATCCCGGATTAAGGGTCATTTCTCCCGGATAAGGACTTAATACGGATTAAGGGTCATTGACCCCGAATTAAGGCTTAAACCGGATTAAGGGTCGTTGACCCCGGATTAAGAGTCACTGACCCCCGATTAAGGCCTAATCCGAATTTACGGCCATATTTAATTACACACTACTCCTAAATGGTTCAACTGCGAATCGGAACGGTTCGATGTGATTCTCAGCGAACATTGCTGGAGTGAAATACATTTTTCCCACAATGTATTAAATTAATTCGAGAATGCCGTATAAAATCTTAATATATAAATGAGCTTGGTGATAAGTGAGTGGGTGAAGCTGGAAGGTTGAAATTATGAGTGTAGGTTGTTGTTGGTGTGTAGGCAAGGGATTTGGAAATATGAACTTTAACGGTACGAAAAGTATAGTTTCGTCCAATTTTAGGAAAATTGTGCACCAAAGACCAAGATTTAAGCCGATTGGTTTTATATGGGGACTAAGCCGGGGTCAATGTCCCTTAATCCGGATTAAGACTTAATCCGGGGTCGGTGACCCTTAATCCGGGGTCAATGACTTAATACGGGGTCAATGACATTGAATAATTAAGGGTCATAGACCCCGGATTAAGGCTTAATCCGGATCAATGGTCAATGACCCCGGATTAAGGGTCATTGAACCCTGATTAAGGCTTAATATGTATTAAGTGTCATTTACCCCGGATTAAGGTTTATTCCGGATTAACATTTATTTATCTCGGATTAAGAGTCATTAAACCCGGATTAAGGCTTAATCCGGATTCATTTATCAGGGATTAAGAGTCATTTATCCCGGATTAAGTGTCATTGACCCCGGATTAACCCTTAATCCGGATTAATGGTCATTGACCCCCGATTAAGCCTTAATCCGGATTAATGGTCATTGACCCCGGATTAAGGGTCACTGACCCCGGATTAAGGTTTAATCCGGATTAAGGGCCATTGACCCCGGATTAAGGCTTAATCCGGATTAAGGGTCATTGAACCCTGATTAAGGCTTAATATGGATTAAGTTCATTGACCCCAGATTAAGAGTTATTTATCCGGGATGCAGAATCATTTATCCCTGATTCAGGCATAATCCGGATTAAGAGCCATTGACCACGGATTAAGGCTTAATCCGGATTAAGGGTCATTGAAACCTGATTAACCCCGGACCCCGGATTAAGGCTTAATATGGATTAAGGTCATTGACCCCGGATTAAGAGTCATTTATCCCGGATTAAGAGTCATTTATCCCCGATTAAGGCTTAATCCGGATTAAGAGCCATTGACCCCGGATTAAGGGTCAGTGACCCCTGATTAAGGCATAATCCGAATTTACGGCCATATTTAATTACACACTACTCCTAAATGGTTTGACTGCGAATCGGAACGGTTCGATGTGATTCTCAGCGAACATTGCTGGAGTGAAATACATTTTTCCCACATTGTAATAAATTAAATCCAGAATGTCGTATAAAATCTTAATATATAAATAAGCTTAGTGATAAGTGAGTGAGTGAAGCTAGAAGGTGGAAATTATGAAAAAAGGACGAATGATTACAACAGATGATGATGACTATCATTCATTTACTATGTAGGGTATCGGAAAAATTAAAGCATACTATGGTGGAATACGGGTATATGGAGGTAACCCCAAAAACCGGAACAAATCAGTTAACTATTTTAATATAAACCAGTAAGAAAAGTAATAAAGTCGGACGAGGCCGACTATATGATACCCTTCACAACTTGGGTATATTCAACAGATGAATCCTAACAGAACTCGAATTTTTAGAAGGCTATTGAACCCTGACGCCGGCCATAGACATCGGATTAAGGGTCATTGAACCCTGATTAAGGCTTAATATGGATTAAGGGTCATTGACCCCGGATTAAGGTTTAATCCGGATTAAGATTCATTTATCTCGGATTAAGAGTCATTGATCCGGGATTAAGGCTTAATCCAGATTAAGAGTCATTGACCCCGGAGTATGGGTTAATCCGGATTAAGAGTCATTATGGTTTAATCCGGATTAAGGGTCATTGACCCCGGATTAAGCCTTAATCCGGATTAATTGTCATTGAACCCTGATTAAGGCTTAATATGGATTAATTGTCATTGAACCCTGATTAAGGCTTAATATTGATTAAGGTTCATTGACCCCGGATTAAAGTTTATTCCGGATTAAGAGTCGTTTATCCCGGATTAAAGAGTCATTTATCCCGTTTTAAGGCTTAATCCGGATTAAGGGCCATTGACCCCGGATTAAAGGGCATCGACCCCGGATTAAGGCCTAATCCGGATTAAGGTTCATTGAACCATGATTAAGGCTTAATATGGATTAAGGATCATTGACCCCGGAGTCAATGAGTCATTTATCCCGGATTAAGTGTCATTTACCCCAGATAAGGGCTTAATCCGGATTAAGGGTCATTGAAAATTGGTGGGTACCCTTTTATGGTAGCTATGCCTAAACGTGGACCGGATAAAGCCCATCTTCGAACTTGACCTGCCTGCGGACAAAAGACAAATCTATGCCAAATATTGGCGATCTATCTCCATTCGTTTAGACACTAGAGTGATTAAAACAGACAGACGGAGTTGGCTATATCGTCATAGAATTTTACGCTGATCAAGAATATATATACTTTATAGGGTCGGAAATGATTACTTCGATGCATTACAAACGGAAAAAGTAAACTAATATACCCTCCATACTATGGTGGAGGGTATACAAATACGATAGTAATACTTCTGAAGATACTTATAAGATTGTCAAAATGTGTTTGTCTTTGAAAAAGTATATTTTTCTAAATCAGCGCCTTTCAAAAAAATTACAAATCAACGTCATTTGATCCTTGAAAAAAATACATTTTAAAAAATCTTCGCTGGTGTTGGTCTTTGAAAAAATATATTTTTTTAAAATCCACGCCTGTCTTTCCTGGAATATATATATATATATATATTAACAATTTCCTGACTACGTGGTCGTTTCATTTTCCCCTAAATGTCCACTTCCTCAAACATTAGTGACTTGTGACTTTTTTGTTATTAACTCAAACATTGTCCATACAATATATCCTTTGTGGATTTATTTGTTCGTGACATCCGCTGGTTTTCCTTCTTTGTTTGTTTGGTGGACAAATATCACGTCGTAAACATGTAACGCAGCTACATATCGAGCACCGAACATTTCTTTCCTAATTTTCCCTTGGGTGAGACTATAAATTTTGTATGGCATGGTGGTCGGACTTTTCGTAATTTTGGTGGACAGCGACTGCGAGACTTGTGTTCCCGAGTATCTAATTGGTGGCAATAAATTAATTAGCACTCCATTTAGATGTCATCGTCAGCTGCAGCAGTATTGCTTAGATCTCGGACTTTTTATGGGCTGTTGTTCCGAAGTTATTTTTGTTGTTGTTGTTGACTTGATGTCAATAAAAACAGATGAATACTGACAGGGTCAGGATGTTTGTAGTGGCCATGATAAAGTTATTGTAGTTTTATTAGGGGGAAGTGTGTGATATAAAATATTACGGGGTTATAAAGTGACCAAATATAAAATAGCCTCAATTACTTTAATATGTTCCGGGTGTATGCATACATTGGAAATGGATGTCGTTGAAATAATTACACAAATTATCTGAATGGTATATTTAAAAACCCGTAATAAATATTCAACATTTATTTGTTTACAAATCCCATTGACTTTTTATGACTCATAACCTGGTTGACCTACTAAAATTGTTTCCAATTACCTTAACCACAAAATAGTACATTCAAATCCAAAATCCCCATTACATTCAAAGCACAATAATGCAATAATATTTACCTGTTTTCTATTTTCCCCCCACCACAAAAACCACAAAATTATTTTAAATTTATGTTTTTATCCACACAATACTACCACCAGTTCGGCCTCCATCCCTCCCTCCCTCTCGACATTCCCACACTTTGGTCTGTGGCATGAAAAAGTTTCTTTAATTGCAATTTGTTAGTTTCATTCAAGTCCGTTTATTTCATTTGTTAAAGTTTAGAATGTGATTTAGCATGATGAACATTGAAAAGCACACACACACATACACACACCAACACTAACCAGCCTGTTTGGCAGCCAAACAAACCCATGACAAGTGGTAAGTGTGTGTGTTGTGTTCGTTGGCTGCCAACATGACTACACACAGACGCTTACATTCGGATGAGTGCTTGGGTTCACATTTTATGAAAAGAGAAAGTCGTGTGTAATGAATGAATGAACGTCTGAATGAACGAAGGAACGAATGTAACAGAATGCGAACCACCGACACGTATGAGTGATAAGCATTACGAACAGCCATCATAACTCATACGTACCGGATGCTCTGATTTTTTCTATTTTTTTTTTTACTTTCACTATGATGGCTATAAATAGAATAAAGAAAAATATGGACAGTCAAGCATAAAAAATATGAATATAAATGAAAACAATGTATATGTATTTGTTGTGTTTAGTAAGATATACAGACATACATGCAGGCATACATACAAAGAATGAGGGTTTGTTTTAAATGTTTTTAAGCAGACCAGAATTATTGGGATTTTTTTTAATAAATATTTTTTGTTTTTTAACGAACATTTTTGTTAGAGAATATTTTTTCAAGAACCACGGAGATTTTTTGAAAAAATTTTAGGGACCAATACAGCGTGAAGTATTTTATAAAATATCACATTTTTATACCCTTTACCATACTGTGGTACAGGGTATTATGTATTTGTGCATATGTTTGTAACAGGCAAAAGGAAACGAGATAGATACATAGTTCCTTTTGAGAATATGCATAGAATCACTTTCTAAGTCGATTTACGCATGTCCGTCCGTCTGCTGTCTGTCCATGTTAAATTGTAAACAAAGAACAGGTCGCATTTATTATCCGATTTGGATGAAATTTGGCACAAGTCACTTATTTGCCCCAAGAACGAACCCTATTGAAATTGGGAAAAATCGGTTCAGATTTAGATATAGCTTCCAAATATATTTTCGTCCGATTTAAGGTAAATGGGGCACCAATGTCCCTCTATATCTTTCGATTTGCATGAAATTTGGCATAGAGTACTGAATTAGGAGCAGAATGATGTGTGCCAAGTTTCGAGAAAATCGGTTAAGATTTAGATATAGCTCCCATATATAGTTTCGTCCGATTTAAGGTAAATTGTGCACAAATGTCCATAAATACCTCTCGATTTGCACGAAATTTGGTATAGCCTACTGATTTAGGTCTAGAATAGAGATGGTATTTACCGGGTAAATACCCAAGGGGTGGGTAAATACCGGGTAAATACCCATTTGCGGGTATTTATTTGGGTATTTACTATATTGACTCGGTAATACAACATCTTACACCCTATTTCCGGGTTTCTGTTATCAATTCGATTTAGAATAGATAGTTTTACGATACTTTAAAGACGTGGGTAAATACTTGGGTAAATACCCGAGTTTTTACCCGAAAAATGGGTAAAAACTCATTAACTGCCGAACCACTTGACATAGGAGGCCAAAATTTTGCACTCATGTTTCTAATGACAAAGCAAATATAGAAATCCAACATGGGGTCCCTGGGTCCAAGTTTTGATATAGCCCCCATATAACCGTGTCTCCCGATTTAAGGTATTTTTTGCCTATTAGACACTTTTTACAACCAATTTGGCTGTAATTTGGCACAGAGTGTTCTTTTTGGGTACCAAATGGCCATGCAAAATTTTATGTATGTAGGTCCACGTTTACTGGTAGCCCCCATACAAAGGTACCCCTATTTAGAGTATTTACCCAAAAATTGGGTATAAACTCACTAACTGCCGAAATACTCAAAATAGGGGTTGGATTTCTATATTTGCTTTGTCATTAGAAACATGTGTGCAAAATTTTGGCCGCCTATGTCAAGTGGTTCGGCAGTTAATGAGTTTATACCCAATTTTTCGGTAAAAACTCGGGTATTTACCCAAGTTTTTACCCACGTCTTTAAAGTATCGTAAAACTATTCATTCTAAATCGATTTGATAACAGAAACCCGGAAATAGGGTGCAAGATGTTGTATTACCGATTCAATATAGTAAATACCCAAATAAATACCCACAAATGGGTATTTACCCAATTTACCGGGTATTTACCCTTTGGGTATTTACCCACTGCCCATCTCTAGTCTAGAATGATGTGTGCTAAGTTTCGTGAAAATCGGTTCAGATTTATATATAGCTCCCATGTATATTTTCGTCCGATTTTAGGTAAATGGTGCACCAGAGTCCCTATATATCTTTCGATTTGCACGAAATTTGGCACAGCATAATGAATTGGGTCTAGAATGATGAGTGTTAAGTTTCCTGAAAATCGGTTTAGATTTAGATATAGTTCCCATATATATTTTCGTCCGATTTAAGGAAAATGGTGCACCAAAGTCCCTAAATATCTTTCGATTTGCACGAAATTGGGCACAGCGTACTGAATTAAGCCTAGAATAATGTGTGCTAAGTTTCGTGAAAATCGGTTCAGATTTAGATCTAGCTCATATATATATTTTCGTCCGATTTAAGGAAAATGGTGTACCAAAGTCCCTAAATATCTTTAGATTTGCATGAAATCTGGCATATGGTACTAAATAAAGTTTAGAATGATGTATGATAAATTTCGTGAAAATCGGTTCCGATTTAGATATAGCTCCCATATATAATGGTGCACCAAAGTCCCTAAATATCTTTCGATTTGCACGAAATTTGGTACAGCGTACTGAGTGAAGTCTACAATGATGTGTGTTAAGTTTCGTGAAAATCGGTTCAGATTTAGATATAGCTCCCATATATATTTTCGTCCGATTTTAGGTAAATATGGTGATCCAAAGTCCTGGGAAATCTTTTGATTGGCACGAATTTTGGTAAAGCGTACTAAATTAAGTCTAGAATGATGTATACACCACCTATATATATTTTCGTCCGATTTTAAGTTAATGGTGCACTAAAGATCCATAGCTATGCCGTTGTTTCAATCGGGCTAGTTTGCTTGAAATCTGTTCAGATATAGATATATCTTAGCTTCCATATATAATTTCGACTTATTTATGTTAATTGTACACCAAGTAATCAATGGGTGTCTGATTGAGATTAAATTTTAAACAGTGCAGCATACCGAGTATCGTGTGTCATTTCAGGAAATATATTTTTTATGAACTTAAACATAAGTTGTGACCTAATTTTTTTCTGATTATCCATGCTAGAGTATTTTTTTCATTTACATCTTTACAATGTCAATATTATTATGGCATGCAGCTTGTGTTGTTTTGTGATAAGCTGTATAATTTTATTTTTTGTGTGATCGAACATCGTGATAATTCCAAAAATAACATTGACCTTTATGAACACACACACTCGCACACACATACATATGATGTGTACAAATTTATCTGAATTAAATCTTATATTTACCACAATTACAACGGAATATTAAATCGGCAAATTTACCATCAGCAATAACCGCTGCGACGTCAATCAGTCAGCCAAGCAAATGGGAGTCATGTAACAGACAAACAGACTTACTTACTGACTGACGTACATTTTGCATATAAATTTTGATATTTAGGAAAATGCTGAAATGGGTATGAAAAGAAGAAGAAGAAGTTGGAATGTTTGTAGAGGGGGGGAGTGCGGCTGGTTTACATTTGAAAACTCTCCCCCGAAATATCCCAGTTTCAAATCAGCCTGCAAAGCAACTAAGCCATTAATTCATTAAGTATATTCATGTAATTATGAACTTAATACAAACGCATACACATGTAGTAGCACACACACACACGCATGGTATGTGTGGCTATGTAGAAATTTAACTCACACACACACATGGAAATTTGATTCATCTTATGGGGGATAATCTGAAGTAATTTCTTCCTAGTAGCTTTTGTGATTAATATTTATTGCTGGTGTTTTTCTTTTGCGAGGTAGGAGAAGATACATTTTGTATTTCTCTCTCATATATGAAGTCATTGCTACTTTGTTTGAAATTAATTTCCTCATCTACTTAGTTTTAATAATATTAGAACAAATCTAGTTGAATTTGTTTTTCCAAAGTACATTATTGAAGTTGTCTAATTGTGTTTGAGTGTTGGATACAAAATGTTGTGGTACTCTTAACATGAAATTAAATTTGTTGGAAATTGAGGTTCTTGCAACTTTAGACAAATTTTCAATGATAAGTATTTTTTCAATTATTATATTATTAAATATTTTAATCACTATCAATAAAGGAATTTATATTAGTACTTAAATGCGTATAAGTGCTGTCATAATGTATACACCACAATGGACAAGCATATTTAAATAGAGTTAAAAAGTGGAGAATATCAGTTTATGGTTATTTTTGTATTTTTATATTTTCTAGGAATATTTTTTAACGACCATACAAAACGTAAATTTAAAAAAAGAGAATTGTTTCAGGGCCAGTAAGAGGCTGGGATTCTTTTAAAATATTGTTTTTAAGGTCTAACACAATTTTAGATTTTTTTTATATATTAGACTAGAATTTTATATATTTTTTTCTCAACGACTAGAGAAAAGTAAATTTTGTATAAATTGTTTCACGAGTTGTTAGTAGCGTACATAAATTTAAATATATTTATTCAAGGACTTCTAAAAACATAGATTTTTCAGAAAGAATGTACTGTATCTCCGGAATGCAAAAATGTAGCAATGTCAATGTCTATATCCTATCTAGGATAGCTGCATTAAATCTGTGAACAGAAAATTGTTACGGAAAAAATTCGGGGTTCCAGGGGTTAATATTGTTTAATGAATATTATGTCAAGGACGACCATAGATATGTTTAAGATTTTTTTTAACCTAACACGAGTTGATTTTAACAAATAAACTTTTTCAAGGACTTCTATATATTCAATATTTTAAAATATTTATTTTTAATGAATTCTACAAGCGTAGAGAATCTAGAGGTTTTTTATATGTATTTGAGTATAAACATATCTATGAAATATAAAAATATCTATATGAAACATGTAATTTTAAAGAAAAATTTTTATAATTGTAATTGGCTGGGTTTTAAAAGATTTTCTTTTAAGCCAGTATGAAGAGTGTTATTTTAAAGAAACATCTTGTGAAGGCAAGCAGAACGTGGATTTTTTAAAGAAACGTTTTTAAAAGTACCTGAAGAATATTTTTAAAGGAACATCAGAAAGTTCCAATGGAAACCTATAAAACAGTTTATATTTGTAGTTCGAGGCGTATAAGTGTTGTCATCATGTATACGCCACTATGACCAAACAGAATACAAAAGGTTTTCCGAAAATAAATTGTTATTATACCTTTCACCACACTGTGGTACAGGGTATAATTTGTCTTTGTGCATATGTTTGTAACAGGCAACAGAAAACGAGATAGACACATGGTTCCTTTTGAGAATATGCATAGAATCACTTTTTAAGTAAATATATGCATGTCCGTCCGTATGTCTGTCCATGTTATATTGTAACAATTTTTATTCGAATTGGCTAAAATTTGGCCCAGCTCATTTGTTTGGCCCAAGGACGAACCCTATTGAAATTGGGAAAAATCGGTTCAGATTTAGATATAGCTCCCATATATATTTTCGTACGATTTTAGGTAAATGGTGCACCAAAGTCCCTATATATTTTTCGATTTGCACGAAATTTGGCACATCGTACTGAATTAAGTCCAGAATAATGTGTGCTAAGTTTCGTGAAAATCGGTTCATATTTAGATATAGCTCTCATATATAATTTCGTCCGAAGTTAGGTAAAAAGTGCACCAAAGTCCCTATATACCCTTCGATTTGCACGAAATTTGGCATAGCGTTCTGAATTAAGTCTATAACGATGTTTGTTAAATTTCGTGAAAATCGTTTCAGATTTAGATATAGCTCCCATATATATTTTCGTTCGATTTTAGGTAAAAAGTGCACCAAAGTCCCCATATATCCTTCGATTTACATGAAACTTGGCATAGCGTACTGAATAAAGTATGGAATGATATGTGTTAAGTTTCGGGAAATCGATTCAGATTTAGATATAGCTCCCATATATATTTTCGTCCTATTTAATGCAAATGGTTCATCAGAGTCCCTACATATCTTTCGATATGCACGAAATTTGGCACAGCGTTCTGAATTAAGGCTAGAATGATGTGTGTTAAGTTTCCTGAAATCGGTTCAGATTTAGATATAGCTCCCATATATATTTTCGTCCGATTTAAGGTAAATAGTGTACCAAAATACCTATATATAACTTTCGATTTGCACAATATTGGGCATGGCGTACTTAATTAAGTCTAGAATGGTGTGTGTTAAGTTTCGTGGAAATCGGTTCAGATTTATATATAGCTCCCATATATATTTTCGTCCAATTTTAGGTAAATGGTGCACCCAAGTCCCTATATATCCTTCGATTTGAACGAAATTTGGCACAGGGTACTGAATTAAGTCTAGAACGATGTGTATTAAATTTCATGAAAATTGGTTCAGATTTATATATAGCTCCCATATATATTTTCGTCCGATTTTATGTAAATGGTGCACCAAAGTCCCTATTAAGTCTAGAACGATGTGTGTTAAATTTCGTGAAAATCGGTTCAGATTTAGATATAGCTCCCATATATAGTTTCGTCCATTTTTTTTAAATGGTGCACCACAGTCCATATATGTCCTTCGATTTTCACGAAATTTGGATTTATAAGTAAATGGAGAACTCAAAATGTGACCGAATGCACAAAACATACTGAAGTAAGTATAACTTAACATGTGACAAGTTTCCATAATTTACATAATTTTACATAATTTTGTCCCATTGTAAGAAGTAACTCTATATCTGACCAAAATTTAGTATAGCTTGCAGAATTACATGTTTAATTTCATTCTATATGTTGAATATATAGTGGACTTTACTACTTTCCTTACTGTTTTTTATTTTGTCTAAGAAATTTATTAAAAACTAGTCTGGACGACTATAAGAAGCATTGATTTAAACAATATATTATTTCAAGGACTATTTGAAGTGTCAAAATAATGAAATTAACTCGTGAACATGTCATGCGACATGACGTGAGAGGTAGCCTTGGGCATTTCTTCCACCAGCATATCTTCGATGTGGCATAAACAACTGGCCATAAAAACGGCCCAAAGAAAGTTTGGAAAAATAAATCGTGGCACTTCTCTGCGTTTGCGCCCGAAACAAAACATTAGTTGACTGTGTTGACCTTCAAAGACCAGCCAAATCAAACAAAAGTTGTTCAAATCACTTCGAAGCTAATTATTGCCTGTTTCTTCGGCAAAATTGGTCATGTGGAGACTGTTCAGCTGTAGAACCACCCTCAGTTCGTCTATAAATTATATATCCCTCTCTCTGCCTCGTCTTTATTAAAACTCCTTGAGCGTTAGTTGACTTTAGAAAGGCTCAATAAAGCTCCCCTTTAACACTAGAACGCCGAAGGCGGTCATTTTGACCGCTTTCCAATTTCCAGTACAAAAGCAACTGTGCATTTAATGACACTTTTATTTTAAATTTGGTGATTTTTTATAATAAACGTAATTCTATGAGATACAAAAAGTCACCAAATTTAAAAAAAAAGTGTCATTAAATGCACAGTTGCTTTTTTACTTGAAATTGGAAAGCGGTCAAAATGACCGCCTTCGGCGTTCTAGTGTTAAGGACTCCCTGGGCCTTACATCGTTGACTCGTCGATAAAGGTTACCTCCTGCTCTTCCATAAAAATTACATCCAGCTCGCCATAAATACGCCCTACAGCTCGCCAATAATTGTTTTCTGAACTTCCTCTGTAGAGACTCCCTCTGAAGTTCAGCTCGTTTAGAAAAAGCTGAACATCCATTGCATCTACACAGACTCTTTTCAGCTCACCTATTAAACTACCTGAGTTTCCGCAAGCTTATAAACCCTAATATTCAAGACCATGCATTTCACGACTTCCAGAGCTTCAGCTTCCAACTAGGTTGTCTATAAAACTCCCTAACGACTCTTAGAATCTCTGCTCGCCAATAAAAAAAATCCCTAACGAAGGGTCTCTTTAAAGACTCTTTCAAGCTCGTCTATAACATAGGTGCCCATCAGTATACTTTAAAGTAGCTGCCTACTCACACGCATTGTTATGCTCTTTCAGTCAGTCGTTGTTTGACAGGCAACGAATGAACACATGCTGGGGTGCGCGCACGACGTCGTGTCCGCAGTACTAGAAAATCAACGAAATAACAATTAGGGATAAAAGTGTTTCAGTATATTTGGATTTTTATTTTATTATTCAAAATGCGTTTTGTATGTTTAAAAAATTTTAAAAACAACAGAACAATTTCTTTTTTTTAAAGAATTAAATATTTGATAATTATCGTAGTATTTAATATTATAATATGATTATTATCTCGGTATATGCTACTTTATAAACTTTATTAGATTTTTATGACATATACACTTTGTAATTCATATAAAAACATTTTTAATAATGCTTTTATTTTATATAATAACAAAAATTAAATTTATCAATAATTTTTTCCGACCACAAAAATGTACACACAATTTTGTTCAGTATTGTTCTGTTTTCTCTCACACATACTAACGCATTTTAATTTTGGGCACCTATGGTCTATAAAGACTCCCTGAGCTTCAACTCTCATATGTAGACTTCCTGAGATTAATCTCTATGTAAAATATCACCACTCTGTGGTACAGGGTGTTATGTCTTTGTGCATATGTTTGTAACAGGCAGAAGGAAACGAGATAGACACATGGTTCCTTTTGGCAATATGCATGGAATCACTTTCTGAGTCGATTTATGCATGTCCGTCCGTCCGTCCGTCTGTCTGTCGATGTTAAAATATAAACAATGTACAGGTCGCATTTATAATCCGAATTGGATGAACTTTGGCATAGGCCACTTATTTGGCTCAAGGACGAACCCTATTGAAATTGGGAAAATCGGTTCAGATTTAGATATAGCTCCCATATATATTTTCGTCCGATTTAAGGTAAATGATGTACCAAAGTCCCTATATATCTTTCGATTTGAACGAAATTTGCCACAGCCTAATGAATTAGGTCTAGAATGATGTGTGTCAAGTTTCTTGAAAATCGGTTCAGATTTGGATATAGCTCCCATATATATTTTCGTCCGATTTAAGGTAAATGGTGTACCAAAGTCTCTATATATACTTCGATCTGCACGAAATTTGGCACAGCGTACTGAATTACGTCTAAAACGATGTGTGTTAAATTTCGCGGATATCGGTTCAGATTTAGATATAGCTCCCATATATATTTTCGTTCGATTTTCGGTAAGTAGTGCACCAAAGTCCCTTTATATCCTTCGATTTGCACGAAATTTGGCATAGCGTGCTGAATTAAGTCCAAAAGAGATGTGTGTTAAATGTCGTGAAAATCGGTTGAGATTTAGATATAGCTCTCATATATATTTTCGTCCGATTTTAGGTAAGTAGTGCACCAAAGTCCCTTTATATCCTTCGATTTGCACGAAATTTGGCATAGCGTACTGAATTGAGTCAAGAATGATGAGTGGTGAGTTTCGGGAAAATCGGTTTAGATTTCGACATATCTCCCATACATATCTTCGTCCGATTTTATGTAAATGGTGCACCAAGGTCCCTATATATATATCCTTCGATTTGCACAAAATTTGGCATAGTGTACTGAATTATGTCTAGAGAGATGTGTGTTAATTTTCGTGAAAATCGGTTCAGATTTAAATAAAGCTACCGCATATAGATTATATTTTTAACAACACGGCGTAGCGAATAGCGTGTATCAATTTTGCTATAAATCGTTTTCCATAAAATTTCCTCATGTTACGCAGGCGGCTGTAAATCTGCTCGAATGAAATTAATGTAAGGATAGGTTGGAGAAAGAGGGAACATAGACATGCAATTATTAGGATACATATGTACAATATACCCAAAGTGGTGGAGGGTATCATATAGTCGGCCCAGTCCGACTTTACTACTTTCCTTACAGAAAAAAAGAACGAGAAAAAAAGGAAAAAAAAAAGAACGAGATAAAAAAACGAACGAGATTAATTAATAAGCTCCAATGAACTAGTTCGTTCCAGAACTACCCAACTCTATTTTTGAAGAATATTTTTTCAAAGTCCTTCAACAAGCGTGGAAACTTTTTAATGATATTTTGAAAGCCTAAACTAATCTCAAGTTTTTTGAGAATATTTTTTCCAGGGCCAACGAAGCTTTTATAATCCACGAACATTCAATAATCCCAACATTAATTTTTTTTCTGTCACATTTACATTTAAATTATTCGACAATTAAAATGTACATCGATTGAATTTAACCTATATATTACCGCCATATATTACCGAGAACAAAAAAAACTACCTTGGAAATTTGAATAGCATAATAAATAAGCCGAAGACCACATTTCAAAACGGATGCCTCAACACGCACATACACACACTCACTCAATCGCTTCGCAAAAAAAACCCCCAAACAATTTGACATAAGAAATTTTCCACAGACCAAACAAAAGATTCATGACCTAACATGGCTTAAGGTTAATTTAATTAATTTAAATTTTTAATGTTTTTTCAATGAAACGATGAAATTAGGCAGCAGCCGAAAACAACAACAAAAAATGTCAAAAAGAAACGAAATGAAAACTTATGAAAAGAAACCCCTATCAACATTATGGGATTCATTAAGAATTCATTGAGTTCTCTAACCTTCGCTTTCTTCTATTTGTTTCTTCGCTATTGCAGTTGTTGTTGAAATCAAACGTTTATTTATTGTCGAAGGCAAAAAACCAGCAGCTTTGATTGGCAGTGCACCGAATCTTTTTAATTAACAGTGGTTTTGAGAAGAAGAAGAAAAAACCAACAAATGATCCAATTGATCTTTTTTGACAGCAGGGGGATTTGAAGGTGGAGAAAATATGATATTCAAGCACAATGGAATGGAGGATAATTTCTAATAATCTAAGGACCAAGTGATAATCTAATTTTTTTACCGAATATTTTGTCAAAAACCAGAAATGTTTTTTTTTCGAATTAGACAATAAATTGTAAAAGAGGAATATTTTTCCCCGACCACTAAGAATTGTGGAAAGTTTTTTGGACAACGATTGATTTACGAAAAGGAGAAAGCTTGCATATAAAGATATTCTGTGGTGGACTAATGACTACAAATATTTCCTGAACTTCAGCTTGCCTATAAAAACTTTTTGAGCTTCAGTTCGTCTATAAAGACTCCTTTATCTTGACCTCGTATATAAATACTCCCTGAGTTTAAGCTCTTTTTGGTCTTCAGCTCGTTCATTAAGACTGCCACCAGTTATAAACAAAATGGACTTAAAAATTGAAAAATTGTATACCCTTCACCACACTGTGGTACAGGGTATTATGTTTTTGTGCATATGTTTGTAACTGGCAAAAGGAAACGAGATAGACACATGGTTCCTTTTGAGAATATGCATAGAATCACTTTCAAAGCCGATTTATGCATGTCCGTCAATCCGTCCGTCTGTCCATCCGTCTGTCTGCCTGTCCATGTTAAATTGTAAACAAAGTACAGGTCGCATTTAGGATCCGAATTGGATGAAATTTGGCATACCCGAACCCTATTGAATTTGGGAAAAAATAGGTTCAGATTTAGATATAGCTCCCATATATAATTTCGTCCGATTTTCAGTAAATGGTGCACCAAAGTCCCAATATATCTTTCGAATTGCATGAAATTTGGCACAGCGTACTGAATTAGGTCTAGAATAATGTGTGTTAAGTTTCATGAAAATCGGTTCAGATTTAGATATAGCTCTCATATATATTTTCGTCCGATTCGATTTGCACGAAAGTTGGCATAGCGTACAAAATTGAGTCTAGAATGATGTGTGCAAAGTTTAGTGAAAATCGGTTCAGATTTAGATATATACATATATATATATATATCGATCCGTATATATTTTCGTCCGATTTTATGTAAATGGTGCACCAATGTCCCTATATATTATTCGATTTGCATGAAATTTGGCACAGCGCACTGAATTAGGTCTAAAATGATGTGTGTTAAGTTTCATGAAAATCGGTTCAGATTTAGATATAGCTCTCGTATATATTTTCGCCCGATTTTGTGTAAATGGTGCACCAATGTCCCTATATATCATTCGATTTGCACGAAAGTTGGCATAGCGTACAAAATTGAGTCTAGAATGATGTGTGCAAAGTTTCATAAAAATCGCTACAGATTTTGATATAGCTCCCGTATATATTTTCGTCCGATTTTATGTAAATGGTGCACCAATGTCCCTATATATCATTGATTTGCACGAAATTTGACATAGCGTACTGAATTGAGTCGACAATGATGTTTGCAAAGTTTAGTGAAAATCGGTTCAGATTTAGATATAGCTCCCATACATATTTTCATCCGATTTTATTTGAAGGCTACACCAAAGTCCCTATATATCTTTCGATTTGCACGAAATTTGACACAGCGTACTGAATTAGGTCTAAAATGATGTGTTCTAAGTTTCGTGAAAATCGGTTCAGATTAAGATATAGCTCCCATACATATTTTAATCCGATTTCATGTAAATGGTGCACCGAAGTCCATACACATATTTCGATTTGCACGAAGAGTGGTTTACGCCATTACGATACACTTAAGCCTTAAGGAAGAAAGTTAGAAGAAGTCATATGTAACTTTGATTTTCCTAAACTTCTAGGAATTCTGTTTTATTTGTGAAGATCTTCTAGTTTTTTTTTCCATTCACACCCCCATTAAGTCGGTTATTCCACGAAAGTTTTCTTTTCAATTTCCTAAGAATTGAATTCGGGAGCATAAAAAAGCCTACGAAATGTTCCATAGTTTCGCTGTACCCCCCACACGCCCTACACCAGCTGCTTCTCTCGCATCCAATCTCGTTTAAGTGGGTCTGTAGGCCTTTATCACCTGTGAAGACTATAACAAGCGTGGATTTAACAAAAAAAATCCATCAAGGACCTGCTGTGTAGCCCTCACATATAACAGCGTCGCATCGTTTTCGACTTGTTAGGCGGATCAGGCGTAATTTTCAACCAAAAGCATTCCGGATTTTTAGACGCATCTTCCAGGCACAAGATGTTCGATATATTTAAATTTTTTTGGCATTGCGTTCATACTTAAATTTTTAAAAGTTTTTACAGAAAATTATCGATATAGGTTCATGTTTTTCACATAGCCCCCACATAAACCCCTCGAGCTATTCTTCACTGCTGAAGTTTCCCACCAGAGTGAAGTTGTTCTGCATTCCCCGGATTCTTCATACAAGAAAAGCAACTTTAAAGGAAATATTCGATATAGGCAATGTTTCGACATAGCCCCCATATGCAAACCATGTCCCAATTTGAACATTTTAAAGGTTTAAGTCGGATTTTCTCCCCGACAAGGCTGTAATTTGCCATTCCAGGTTCTTGGATTTTGAATAACGTATTTGCAAAAAAAATGTTCCAAACAGATCCATGTTTTGTCATAGACCCCTTAAAAAGGTCCTTCCAATTTTTTGATATATTTTCAACCTGAGTGTCTGTAATGTAGTATTTAATTTCTCAGGCCATAATCAACCTACCTATCAGATAATTTACAATAGCATAGCCTCCGTATAAAGATTCCGACCGGTTTAAAGAATTATGAAGCATATAACAACTTAACTTAAGTAAGAAAATATATTCTCAAGCCAATAGTCGAAGCCCTTTTCACTTCCGATTGTGACACCACCTAAACATGGGTTTTGAACCGTTCAACAACGTGTGCGTGAATAACAAAAAATATATTGGGTTCGAAGGCAGGGCTATACAGCAGATCACCCATTGTTTCTATGGTGTGTACAAGGATACGTTTTCTCTTGTACGTTTTTTTTTATCTTTTACGAATACATCCGATAAACAAATTGTAATGAACCACTCAGAATTTAAAGTCCTACGTTGGTGAAGCGGAAGTCGTCACTTGACCAGTATCGGCGAAGAAATAGATGACCATTTGCTTATAAATGTTTCTTCCACGAACAACTTTTATGGAATTTAGCTAGTCATCGATTGCGGTTGTGGTAAGAGCTGGGTGTACTCTTCTTCCTATAGGAAATCTGCAGATATTCTTTTTTCTGTGGAATCTTATTTTCCTCTTCCTATGGAAGAGCTGCAGGTATTCTTCTTCCCATGGAAGAGCTGGGGGTATTCTTCTTCCTACAGAGAGCGGAAAATCCCCTTCTTGCTGTGAAGAGCTGGAGATATTCTCCTTCCTATAGGAGAACTGGATGTATTCTTTTTTTTTTTTTTTGGAATAGCTGCAGGTGCTCTTATTTTTTATGGAAGAGCTATAGGTATTCTTTTTCCTATAGGAGAGCTGCAGGTAATTTTCTTGATATAGAAAAGCTGGAATTATTTTTCTTCCTATAGTAGAGCTGGAGGTCTTCTTCTTCTTCCTATAGGAGAACTGCAGGTATTCTTCTTCCTGTAGAAGAGCTGTAGGTATTCTTCGTCCTGTGGAAGAGCTGCATATATTCCTCTTCCTGTGGAATACCTGCAGCTCATTCTTCTTACTGTGGAACAGCTGCAGGTATTCTTCTTCCTATGGAAGACCTGGAGGTATTTTTCTTCCTATAGGAGAGCTGGAGGCATTCTTCTTCCTATAGAGGAACTGCAGATATTATCCTTCATTTAGGAGAGCTGCATGTATTCTTTCTACGGAAGAGCTGCAGGTATTCTTAGTCCTGTGGAACTGATGCAGATATTCTTCTTCCTATGGAAGATCTGCAGGTATTTTCCCCAATTTTTTTCCCTGCAAGTATTTTTTCTTCTGGAAGAGCTGGAGGCATTCTTCTCCCTGTCTGTATCTGTCACCAGGTTTCCTTCTACATCTCTACAGGGGGATGTGCCTGCACCAAAGTCTTCGGTTTGATGTTTTACTCAATAACCATTTATAACGGCAATTCGTAAGCAGACTGCATTTACCCTATTATACGTATCATATACATGCACACATGTGTCTATATGCTCATATGACCCCCTTTGACAAGATGTCAATTAATATCTTTTTTACCTAGAATTTCAATTTATATGACATGGCGGCAAATGCAAAGTACTCGAGATTATTTTAATAGGGGGTACTATTTTTTTGATGTTCCACGTGCCTCATTTTTTGGTTACCTTTAATTAAGTAGCATGAAACTGATATTGCCCTGTCAATATTAACAAAAATGTGTCTACATTACGGTATTTTGTGGCGTCGGGATTGACTTTTTATGGCAATGACTTGCTTCGGTTTAATTAAACGACAATGGTTTTAAATATCTTTATTATTCAGTATTCAAAATATAGACTAAGAGAAAAGGTCCTCACTCTCGCTCTCCATTGTATGCCTTGCGTGAGAGTGAGAAAAATTGCGGGTAACAACATTTATTACAATTTAATGGAAAGTAGTGTTTGGCGGGTTATTTGGGATACCATTTGTATTTTGTTTTTGCAAAATAGTCAGGCTTAATCCCAGTTTGTTGTTTTTATAAAAAACTGACGACACTCCATGGGAAATGTATGCCTTGCTGTAAATGCCTTGAGAGTCAGGCGCCAACGAAAACTTCTCATATCGCTGGTAACGTAAGAACTACGAATTGTCACAAGAGACATTTGGCTATGAAAGGTTTTTTGTAAAGAAGCATTTATTACAATTTAATGCAAATACTTATACACATGTGTGTACAGGGTGAGTTGAAAAAACTGCAACCAATTTCAGACTGCTGTCATTTCTAAGCCAATCGTCCGACAGCTGTTAAAACCAGTAAGGAAAGTAGTAAAGTCGGACGGGACCGACTATACACCATTAATACACCACTATGGTTGTATTAAAAATATGCATCCTAACAGAAGGGCCACACAAACTTTAGTACGTTGTGCAAAATTGTGTGGCAATCTGCCTAACTTTGGGCCTTAAAATAGGACAATTTTCAGGAAACTTTACAAAATTAAATCGGGCAAAAATATATGGGAGCTATATCTAAATCTAAACCGATTTTTACGAAACTAAACTCACATTTTTCTAGACTTAATTCAGTGCGCTATGCCACATTTCGTGCAAATCGAAAGATATATAGGGACTTTGGTGAACCATTTACATTAAATCAGCCGAACTTATATATGGGAGATATATCTAAATATGAACCGATTTCGTGACTCAAGTCAGTACGCTATGCCAAATTTCGTGGAAATCGAAAGATATATAGGGACTTTGGTGAACCATTTACATTAAATCGGTCGAACTTATATATGGGAGCTATATCTAAATCTGAACCGATTTTCAAGAAATTTTACACACATCATTATAGACTCAATTCTGTAGGCTATGCCAAATTTCGTGCAAATCGAAGTATATATAAGGACTTTGGTGCACCATTTACATAAAATCGGACAAAACTATATATGGGAGCTATATCTAAATCTGAACCGATTTTCACGAAACTTAGCACACATTATTCAGGACCTAATTGAGTAATCTATGCCAAATTTCGTGCAAATCGAATTATATATAGGGACTTTGGTGCACCATTTACCTGAAATCGGACGAAAAATATATATGAGATCTATATCTAAATCTGAACCGATTTTCTCGAAACTTAACACACATCATTCTGGACCTAATTCAGTACGTAATGCCAAATTTCATGCAAATCGAAAGATATATAGGGAGTTTGGTGCCACATTTACCTTAAATTGGACGAAAATATATATGGGAGATATATCAAAATCTGAACCGATTTTTCCCAATTTCAATAGGGTTCGTCCATAGGCCAAATAAGTGAGTTGTGCCAAATTTCATCCAAATCGGATCATAAATGCGACCTGTATTTGTTTACAATTTAACATCTACAGACAGACGGAGGGACGGACATGCATAAAACGACTCAGAAAGTGATTCTATGCGTATTCTTAAAAGGAAACATGTGTCTATATCGTTTCCTTTTGTCTGTTACAAACATATGCACAAAAACATAATACCCTGTACCACAGTGTGGTGAAGGGTATAATAAGCTCGGGGTAAAGCCTTTGAAATTGCAAGAACCTACACCGCAATAAAAAGAAAATAGTCTCAATAGAGCTTAAGAGTTGCTTCACTTGGCCGTAAGTGGTGAACTGCCGAATTTGGTTTTCTCCGACGAGAAAACATTCGTTGTCCAGCGATCGTGGCATCAGAATAAATGCCGAATATTATCGCGAAAATATTCTGAAGGGTGTATTAAAGCCTTGGGCACGCATACATTTTGGCCGCAGACCTTGGATATTCCAACAGGACCCAGCACCATCGCACTCAGCACGCACTCACCACCCAAGAATGGTTACAAAATTAGGTTTTTCGCTTCATCTCCGGATACCAATCCGTTGGACTAATGTGTCTGGAGTATTTTGGAAAGCAAGGTTGGCACTAAAAAATACCAAAGTGTCGATCGCCTCAAGCAAGCGCTTGAGGGGGAATGGATCAAAATACCGCAGCGTGTGACCGTTTTGAAGGCAATAATTCGTGCCAAAGGTGACCAATTCGAACAAATCTAAAGTTATTCTAAAATTTGATGCTATTTCAGACATTTTATGGCTTCATTAAATAAAATTATAAAAAAAAATATATATATATATATGTATATATATATAAATTATGGCGTTTGACTTTTTTGCAGGTTTTATACCCTTCACCACACTGTGGTACAGGGTATTATGTCTTTGTGCATATGTTTGTAACAGGCAAAAGGAATCGAGATAGACCCATGGTTCCTTTTGAGAATATGCATAGAATCACTTTCTGAGTCGATTTATGCATGTTCTTCCGTCCGTCTGTTGATGTTAAATTGTAAACAAAGTACAGGTCGCATTTATAATCCGATTTGGCTGAAATTTGGTACAGCTCATTTATTGGGCCAAGGACGAACCCTATTGAAATTGGGAAAAATCGGTTCAGATTTAGATATAGCTCCCATATATATTTTTGTCCGATATACGGACTTTAGACCCTGCAAATCATTCGATTTGCACGAATTTTTGCATAGCGTACGGAATTAACTCTAGAATGGTGTGTGCCAAGTTTCGAGAAAATCGGTTCTGATTTAGATATAGCTCCCATATATAGTTTCGCCCGATTTTTGGTAAATGATGCACTAAAGTCCCTAAAAATCTTTCGATTTGCACGAATTTTTGCATAGCGTGCTGAATTAAGTCTAGAATGATATGTGCTAAGTTTTGTGAAAATTGGTTCAGATTTATATATAGCTCCCATATATAGTTTCGCCCGATTTTTGGTAAATGGTGCACCAAAGTCCCAGAAAATTGTTCGATTTGCACGAATTTTGGTATAACGTAAGGAATTAATTCTATATATCCTTCCATTGCACGAAATTCAAATGCAAATGTGGATTTATAAGTAAATGAAGAACTCAAAATGTGGCCGAACATGTGATAAGTTTCGATGAAATCGGTTTAGATTTCGATATTTTGCTTTATTTTTTTACATAATTTTGTCCCATTGTAAGAAGCAACTCTATATCTGACCAAAATTTAATATAGGTTGCAGAATGACGTGTTTAAGTTCATGTTAATGGTCCTTCAAAAATGCGACGTCTGTTAGGATCCCATCTGTTGAATATACCCAAAGTGGTGAAGGCTATCGTATAGTCGGCCCCGTCCGACTTTACTACTTTCCTTACTGGTTTTTATCTCACCCTGTGTATGTCTGTCTGTATAAATTATTTTTTCTCCATTGTCAACTCTATTCAGCTGTGTGGCACAAAAACACCAGCCGTATGGAATAATGATAGAAGTCAGTCCATTGCCATTAGTGCATGTTTTCTGGAAAACGGTGATGCTTAGCTGTTGGTTTGTCTATCTATTTCTTGGCACAATGGTTCGATGCCTGTACATCTGTCCGTCCGCCAATGAATTTTATTGGCACTTTTTGCTTATAAGGTTTCCAATTTTTTTATAGTTGTCTTACTCTTTGCTGTTCTCTTTTTTTGTTCTCTACCAGACTTTTTATGGGTTTTTAGTGACATTGACCCAATGACGACAGGACCACCATCACTTGTCTATCTATTTGGGCCATTAGTCGTAAAGATATATTGAGGGTTTTTCGTTGTTGTTGTTGACATAGTTGCTTGTTATCCCCGTTTTATTATATTTGTTCGTTGTGGATCAACCGAATAAACATTTGATTTTATTTCTTTGCAAAAACTTCGCTGCTGACAGTTACTTTCATACCGCCAAAGACGGAGTGAAATAACAACAACAACTCTTTGTAATGCTTCAATTGTATATTCAGGGATGGTTTTTTTCTTCTCGGCTTTTTTGCCATAAATTATTGAAATAATTCTTGTGAATGGTCCAATGAACCGATGCCATATCGATATATTCTTTATTCAACCACACTTAACACATTGTAAATATAGGGATTTGTTGAGCACACACACACACCATCACCACACAATATTTGGGGGAATATATATTTGAACAGTTCGAAGCAGGCCTCAATGCATAAATTAGAGATATGTTAGGGGTTTTAATAAAACAATTAAATTAATCTGACATTTATAGGGTTTCACGAAGAGAAGCCAATGTAAAGTTGAGAAGAAGAAACCAAATAAAGGGTCAATGACAATCCATTTTATTTATAAATCAAATATACTTCTGCTGAAATTTAATATCGACAATAATTTCATAGTCTGCAGAATACCACGAGGACTCAAACTTTCACTCACACTGAAAAAAATTTGTATTTTATATGAATAGTGTTCAGAAAGTGTTGCCAATGTCGGGATTTCTGTTTTTTATGAATGAAATTCATAAAACTTTAAATACTGGTTTCTTGTCAGAGAGGGAGTGAAAAAACAACTTTCAAGTGTCTGTGTGTTTGGCATTTATATCAAAAAATTTTGGAAAATACATATGCGAATTTTGTCGATAAGAGTATATGAAATAAAGGAACAATGAAATGAAACAGTGAATGGTGCTTACTGGGGAGAAATACATTTGTTTTTGTCAAAAAAAAGATAGATGAAAAAGGAGTGCAAATAGTAGTAAAATAGAGCGAATTGGGAAAATAGTAATGAAATTAATAAAATGTGGGTATGATAGCTCGTATAATATTGATCTACCTGGACTGTTATAAATATATGTTATAAAGCCTTGTTTTTATAGAAAGCTTATAGAAGTACTTCTATAATGAAGTACTTCAATATATAGGTGTTCAATATAGAAGGTGTTTTATCTTTGAAAGGTGCATATAATTTAAATTCCTTTCTATAAAATGAAGTGTTCTTGTCAAAATCTTAAAATATTGGTAATAAATAATAAGTTTGGTGGAAGCTGTGATGGTGGTAATGTAAAAAAATGGGTGAAAATGTGTTGAAAATGTGTTGGCTAAACTACACAACGCACGCACATGTAATCAGTGACTATGTTGCAGAAAACCCCATGGACACCATGGTTCTAATGTATGATTTTTCGATATAATCACTGCATCCACCCAAAATGGATGCTGACATTTTGAAGCCGGATTTTTTTTTTTTTTTTTTTTTTTGAATTTTTCTTATAATTAGGATGCGCATCCAGATAATGGACTAAACTAATTATAGGATTGTAGAACTCGTGATCTTGCTTCGTTTAGTGTATATCTCATGAATGTGCTCAATGTCGCTTCTTTGCAATTGGGTTCCAAAGACGAAAATTTGGTACGTAAATTTTTATAAAAAACATATTTTTTGAGTCTATAATTAAGAAAGTCTATTCAAATTCCTTTGAACCCCGCGTGAATTTAGGTTTTTTACGTGCCGTCCATATTTAATTCTGCTCAATAAAACGGCGGATATAGGTACCTGGAATGTGGGAAAAACTGCAAAAACTTATTTTGACAAATCCACGTATATAATCGCGTTTTTCTTCGAATTGATTTCACATACATTCATTCTTGTGTTATCATATTCGCGAAATTGTGTGAAAATAGGTCAAAATTATATCGATACGCGAAAAATATATCGATATGGATGTGGAGGCACATCCGCGGTTCTTAACCGATCCTTTTCAAATAGGTGTAATTTTCTGTATTTTTATAGGAGATTACTGAAATCGGATGCGCATAAAATCGTATGCACGTTGCGCCATTTTTAGGGTTTTTGCATAGTAAAGCGGCACACTTTGACCGCTAAATTAAACATTGCGCATCAACTGATTTCAACTAATACGCGAATTGCATGCTTTTAAATATTGATAATTTTTATGTATTGTAACTGCAATATATTTAGTCGAAACTGTTATCAGATGAATATACCGATATTTAGCAATCATCTAAAAGAATTTGAAGAAAAAAGCGTCGCATATTTTAAAAGATTAAGGAAAAACCGTATTCCCTTAACCATACTAAAAACCAGTGAGCGGAGCAGTATAGTCGGACGGGGCCGACCATATAATACCTTACACAACTTCCATGAAAATCTAACTTCCATGAAAATCTAACTGGTGGTTCAATATTCTGAGATTGGGCAATATTTCGCGATATTTACACACTTTTGACTGGCTAGAGGTCAGAAAATATTACTAATAATCAGTACAGCCCCTCTAATTACTCCAGATTCCATTCACCGTGGGTTGTGTTGTGATGTTCGGCTTTCGACTCGAAAAGTACAAATAATTAAGTTTTCGGTCTACTTAATCCGAAAAATTATTATCTGATCATCACCTAACATTTTAGGCGTTGTCCTTGACCATAACTGCAACCTCATGGAACATTTCAAAGCGACCAGGCTATATTTCCGCCCTAAAGTGTGGTAATTGGTTACTAAATAATATATGAATACGTAAGTACCGCATCCGAATACCTACGACAATATGATTGGTATCAATTTAAAGGTCAACCACTCCTCTTGGATATACTATCAACTTCTCGGGTCTATGTCCTTCAGGAGTAAATATATACGCCATAGAATACAAAATTTGTAATTTTTCACCCAAAAGTCGGGGTCCATTTGAACCGCTAAATATTGACCGATCTTTATAAAAACAGGCATGCTTGTTCTTCGGCCTGACCCCCTTCTCCATCTGAAAATTCGCGAAGATCGGGCCATAATTGCGGCCTCTGGATCGACCAGAAAATTGGACAAAAATAAAGTTTTTGGTCCATTTTATCCCCTAAATATTAACCAATCTTTATCAAAAACAAAAGGGGTCTTCATTGGCCTGAACCAATTCTACATGCAAAATTTCGTGACGATTGGTCCATAACTGTGGCCTGTATCGTGTTTACAAATTATAATGGACAGACAAAAAACAATTCGATTTAATTAAAAAAAATAATTTATTTTATTTTCAGATATCTTCTGCTTCTATTTGTTTTTCGGGACAATTAAAACGTAATTCACAACCGTAATTGAAAAGTATGCAAAGAAAACAAATGTGTTTAAACATATGTGAAGAAATTCGCGAATTACAACAAATAGGAATTAATTTAATTTGTATTTGAAATACAAGATTTAAAATCGCTATAACTTTTGTGAGCAGCATCCGAATTTGTGAATGCGAACATTTTTCGAATCAGCATATTTTTCTTAACCTACGTACCAAAAATCATGAATGAGCTCGCAAAAAAATTTTCAAATTTTTTTTTATGGAATTTAAAAGGATTTTGTAATTTCCCATATGTGAGAACTATAGAAGGTTTTTATGTAGAACATCTATAGTCTTCTATCTGTAGAATTCTTCTAAAAGTCTTTCATCTATAAAATATCGTCCGTCTTTAAATAGTATTCTATCCATAAAAGGCTTACGGAAGGAAGATGGGCTATATCGGTCCACGTTTAGGCATATCTCCCATATAAGGGTACCCCCTTATTTGGTACATGAGGTTCTTATTTGGTACCAAATTTAAAAATATAAAAAAAATATAAATATAGGTACACTTTTTCAGGTAGACCCCATATACGGGTACCACCTCCCAAATTTTCGGTATTGAGCGAATTTGTAAACCGAATTAGCTGTAATTTGGTATTTTGTAGTCGTATATGGTAACAAATCTGCCTACCAACAATTATTAATATTAACCTCCTTTTAAGGGTAGTCCCAATAAAACCCCATATTTTATATTAAAATAGTTAGCTGATTAGTTCCGTGAGTTGGGTTTGTCCCCATATAGGTAATTTTTGCAATAGTATTGGAGATAATCGTTACTCGGAATAGTCAGTCTTAACCTTACAAAGTATGGAATTCTAAGACGATTTTTCCATTTGATGTATTCATTCCGCCTAATAAAGATATCGTGATAAATTCGAACCTAACGATAATTTAATATATCGTCAGGTTTTTAGGCATCTCCTCCATATAATGATACCTCCTGAAGAAAAGAATTTAGACACAAAACTAAACCAGTAAGGAAAGTAGTAAAGTCGGGCTGGGCCGACTATATGATACCCTTCACCACTTTGGGTATATTCTACATAGTACCCCAACAGACGACGCGATTTTGTTATATATCTATATCTGAACCGATTTCAGGGGAAATTGCCAGAGACAAATTTATATTACTTCAGTACGTTGTGTCATTCGGCCTTGCTACGGATCTTTTCACGCAGCTTAGCAACATCATTTTAGACTTAATTCAGTATTTCAGTAGTGTTGGCGGTTTATTTGGGATACCATTTGTATTTTGTTTTTATAAAAACCAACTATCTATTAGTGGGGAATGTATGGCATTGATTGCCGAGGGGTAAGGCAGGGAAGACTATAGTTTCGGATCACGCCACTGATCCTCATAAGTTCCCTTAGTTTTTTGTTGGGATATTCTCCCCAGAAGCTATTGCTTCTATACAAAAAACCTTTCAAACCCAAATGTCTCTTGTAACAAAGCGAAGTACTTAGCTGACCAACGTACCCTATACCAAAATTCGTGCAAATCGAAAGACGAAAATATATATGGGTGCTATATCTAAATCTGAACAGATTTTCACGAAACTTTGCCACATCATTCTAGACTTAATTCAGTACGCTATGCCAAAATTCGCACCAATTACCTACAATCGGGCAAAAATATATATGGGAGCTATATCTAAATCTGAACCGATTTTCATGAAACTTAGCACAAATTATTATAGACCCAAATGCCAGTACGCTATGCCCAATTTCGTGCAAATCGAAAGATATATAGGGTCTTTGGTACACCAATTACCTTAAATCGGACGAAAATATATATGGGAGCTATATCTAAATCTGAACCGATTGTCACGAAACTTTGCACACATCATTCTAGACTTAATTCAGTACGCTATACCAAAAGATTTCCAGGGACTTTAGTGGACTATTTACCTAAAATCGGGCGAAGCTATATATAGGAGCTATATATATATATATGTGAGCTATATCTAAATCTGAACCGATTTTAACGAAACTTGGCATACGTCATTCTATACCTTACTCATTACGCTGTGCCAAATTTCGTGCAAATCGAAAGATATATAGGGACTTTGGTACACAATTTACCTTAAATCGGACGAAGATATATATGGGAGCTATATCTAAATCTAAACCGATTTTCACGAAACTTTGCACACATCATTCTAGACCTTATTCATTCCGCTGTGTCAAATTTCGTGCAAATCGAAAGATATATAGGGGCTTTGGTACACAATTTACCTTAAATCGGACGAAGATATATATGGGAGCTATATCTAAATCTGAACCGATTTTTATGAAATTTTACACTCAACATTCTAGACCTAATTCATTACGCTGTGCCAAATTTCGAGCAAATCGAAAGATATATAAGGGCTTTGGTACACAATTTACCTTAAATCGGACGAAGATATATATGGGAGCTATATCTAAATCTGAACCGATTTTTATGAAATTTTACACACATCATTCTAGACCTAATTCATTACGTTGTGCCAATTTTCGTGCAAATCGAAAGATATATAGGGACCGTTTACATTAAATCGGACGAAAATATATATGGGAGCTATATCTAAATCTGAACCGATTTTTCCCAATTTCGATAGGGTTTGTCCTTGGGCCAAACAAATGAGCTGTGCCAAATTTCATCCAATTCGGATCATAAATGCGACCAGTAATTTGTTTACAATTTAACATCTACAGACAGACAGACGGACGGACGGACATGCATAAATCGACTCAGAAAGTGATTCTATGCATATTCTCAAAAGGAACCATGGGTCTATCTCGATTATTTTTGCCTGTTACAAACATATGCACAAAGACATAATACCCCGTACCACAGTGTGGTGAAGGTTATAAATATTGGGATCGAAATTGACATACATCGGTCATTGATTAGGCATAGGCTTCATATAATGATAGCCACAAACATTCGCTAACTCCTACACTATGTAGTCAATACTGGTCCTCCCTTTAGGCATAACCTCATATAACTATGCAATCTAAATTGCAGTAGTTTGAGGATTGTACACTCTACCATGCGTTATTACTATCAGTCCGCGCTTTGGGATTTTCAGATTTTAAGAAAAATCCCCATTAGAAATTGCTGAAATTTGTATTTGGTGTACATAAATCGATTTGTAGAATTAGCGGTATAGGTTCGAGTTTTGGTATGCTCCCACGTTTTGAATGTTAAAGTATCTGTCAGTATAGCTATGATGGATGGTATCCAAAGTTCAGCCCAGCGAACTTAACGTTTTTTCACTTGTTTTTATTTATTTATTTTTTTCTGATTAAATTTAGTCCGAAATATAAAAAAAACGGCTACACTACTCTTTAGATCTCTAATAAAAACATCCAATCATCTAGCACATCTACATATGCTCACTTTATCTGCAGAGTTTTAATCCTAACCAGGGTTTTTTCATTCAATTTAAATTTTCTCATACCATATTTGTTACTCAAAGTTTATTTTCCCTTCCCATAGTATCGTTTTCCTAAAATCCTTAAAAACTAATTGTGTACCTCAATTTAAATTTTATAAGACCCACACACTATACTGAAGGTTCTTTAAAAGTCATTTCGAAAAAAAAACACATTTATAAATACTTTTTTTTTAGCTACCACATTGATTAAATAATTCAAGACCCTTCCTTCGAAACTGAGAGTGAGTGATTGACAGAGCAGAGGGGAGTATCATTTTCCATTAAGTTGTTATACTTGTCGGTTTAATTCACTTATCTGTCATTACAAATCGGCAGGTTATTTAAAATGCACACACACACACTCTCTGACAAGGTAGCGAAAAGTAACAACAACAACCCCAAACCAAAACCTTAAAAATCTGCCATAGAAAAAAAAAACAAGCGAACAAAAACAATTAACCTGACTTTTGTTTCTTTGTCAACCGCCTATATATTTGTCTTTGTGTTGAGTTAAAAAAGTGTTGTTGTTGTGTTTTTTTTTTTTTTGGCTTTTTATTTATAATAATATGCAAACCTTGTAAAAACAAGAACACATGACAGAACTCTTCACACTCGACATAGAAAATACACTCATGGAGAAATACAAAAAATTAAGGATGTTTATAAAAAACAACAACTTCAAGGATAGTCGAGGCCTTGTGTTTTGTGTTTGAATAGCTACAGAGGGGAAAAAATTCCAAAAACAATCATTAAACAAAGCATAACATTTAACAACAACATGCCTTCACAGACAGTTAACCGGTTGAGGAGGACATTTGCCTCAATGGCACCACTGCCATTTAACTGCAAAAAATTACAACGACAATAACATTAACCGACATTTATTTATTTTTTTCACATGTAAAAGGCAAAATCACTTCAATCACAACAACAGCAACAACATTCTCTGACTATTTAACCATGTGTCTGTCTAACACATACATGTGTGTGTATGTATGTATGTTAGAATATATGAAGTGAATTTCATACATTCTACATACCATCCATTCATTTGTCGTTTAATTTTCGTGCCAGGATTCAGTCGTCCGTTCACTCTGCCGCTCATTCATTTATTTGTTCTCGCAGAACAAATGCCATTTCAATTTGTCACATCCGTTTCCGCCTGTTTGGCTGCACACTGACATACACACACAGATATACCAGCAGAAATAATACCATGCTTTCACATAGTCATAGTCTAATTCGCCACCACCACTCACACACTCTCCCACGCAGAAGTGGTACAACAAAATTAAAGCACCAACGGACGCTCAAGCCAAGTGTGCAAGTTCATGTGGGGATTTGTATGTATGTGTGAATGTTCTGGCGCGAATGAGTGCTTGCCTACCGCTTTGTTTTTCTTTTTTAAATAGGACGATTACACAAAGCGACGAAAATATTTGTTTGGGTCGTCGGGTCTCTCTATGAACACCCTTATCTTCAGGTCAAGGAGTCTATAAAGACTCCCTGATCTATGCAGGACAATTGTCCTTCAGGTTGGTTTTCAATACCCACTTGCCATGGAAATGGTTTATAATCAAGGCCCAGGCAAAACACCTGAAGCTTGAATCGTGAAATTTTGGATGTGGGTCAGTATTGGTATGTAGATGGACGTTTAGGCTGAATTTGGGAAATCAGAAAATCAAGAAATTTTGTGTGAGGGCCAAGGCTGGGTTTTTGGAAATTCGTACTATAAGAGAACGGAAAATACTAAACTTAGTACTTCTAATAATCTACACCCAGACAAGGCGACTGATGCTAGAATCCTGAAATTTTGTGTGATGGTCGGTATTGGTACATAGGTGTGTGAAATGGCTGGGTTTTTGGAAATCCGTACTATAAGGGCAAGAATCCAGGCCTCTCTGATAGGCCTTTAAAAATTCCAGGCCTCTGATAGGCCTTTAGAAAATATTCATTAAAAATCCAGGCCTCTCTGATAGGCCTTTAAAAAATCCACGCCTCTCTAACAGGCCTCTTTAAAAAATCCACGCCTCTCTAACAGGCCTCTTTAAAAAATCCACGCCTCTCTAACAGGCCTCTTTAAAAAATCCACGCCTCTCTAACAGGCCTCTTTAAAAAATCCACGCCTCTCTAACAGGCCTCTTTAAAAAATCCACGCCTCTCTAACAGGCCTCTTTAAAAAATCCACGCCTCTCTAACAGGCCTCTTTAAAAAATCCACGCCTCTCTAACAGGCCTCTTTAAAAAATCCACGCCTCTCTAACAGGCCTCTTTAAAAAATCCACCTCTTTAAAAAATCCACGCCTCTCTAACAGGCCTCTTTAAAAAACGCCTCCTAACAGGCCTCTCTCTAACAGGCCTCTTTAAAAAATCCACGCCTCTCTAACAGGCCTCTTTAAAAAATCCACGCCTCTCTAACAGGCCTCTTTAAAAAATCCACGCCTCTCTAACAGGCCTCTTTAAAAAATCCACGCCTCTCTAACAGGCCTCTTTAAAAAATCCACGCCTCTCTAACAGGCCTCTTTAAAAAATCCACGCCTCTCTAACAGGCCTCTTTAAAAAATCCACGCCTCTCTAACAGGCCTCTTTAAAAAATCCACGCCTCTCTGATAGGCCTTTAGAAAATATTCTTTAAAAAATCCACGCCTCTCTGATAGGCCTTTAGAAAATATTCTTTAAAAAATCCACGCCTCTCTGATAGGCCTTTAGAAAATATTCTTTAAAAAATCCACGCCTCTCTGATAGGCCTTTAAAAAATATTCTTTAAAAAATCCACGCCTCTCTGATAGGCCTTTAAAAAATATTCTTTAAAAAATCCACGCCTCTTTTAAACCACTTCCAAAAAAATATTTTTAAAAAATCCACGCCTCTCTGAAAAAAATATTTTTAAAAAATCCACGCCTCTCTGAAGGCCTTTAAAAATATTTTTAAAAAATCCACGCCTCTCTGATAGGCCTTTAGAAAAAACGCCTATCTTTTTAAAAAATCCACGCCTCTCTGATAGGCCTTTAAAAATATTTTTAAAAAATCCACGCCTCTCTGATAGGCCTTTAAAAAATATTTTTAAAAAATCCACGCCTCTCTGATAGGAAAAAAATATTTTTAAAAAATCCACGCCTCTCTGATAGGCCTTTAAAAAATATTTTTTTAAAAAATCCACGCCTCTCTGATAGGCATTTAGAAAATATTCTTTAAAAAATCCACGCCTCTCTGATAGGCCTTTAGAAAATATTCTTTAAAAAATCCACGCCTCTCTGATAGGCCTTTAGAAAATATTCTTTAAAAAATCCACGCCTCTCTGATTAGAAAATATTCTTTAAAAAAATATTTTTTCCAAAAAATCCACGCCTCTCTGATAGGCCTTTGTTTTCCATTCTAAAAAAAATATTCTTTAAAAAATCCACGCCTCTCTGATAGGCCTTTAAAAATATTTTTAAAAAATCCACGCCTCTCTGATAGGCCTTTAGAAAATATTTTTAAAAAATCCACGCCTCTCTGCCAAATTTTTAGATCTGTCAACTGAATGATATGGGTACCCGCGATCAATAAGGTTTTTTACGTTTCGGATGATATAAAATCGTCTTCGTGAAAATCCATCTACTAGAACGGCGGGAACTGGCCTTCCAAAAACACGAAATTTGGCAAAAAATGTTTTTGAAAATATCGCGGATTTATTTGCGTTTTCTGTTGATAATTTCCGCTTCAATAAATGACCTCATACGGATTTTGATCTTTTTCGAAAAGAGAACTTTAAAAACTTCAGCCGAAAGAGAGATGTACGCAATTTATCTCAAAAATAGATTGTGCTGGCACATCCATGGTTCTTAATGGACCACATTGAAATCGGTATAGATCGATGTATTTTTTTAGGGTGCTCACCGAAATCGGATGCACGTTAATGGCATATGGAGTTTTCGGATATTATTCGCGTTTTACGATATTTTGGGTACTTCAATGTAACATGTGGCACATCTTAGCCGTCAAATGAAATTTCGCAAAATATATATAGATTGGAAGATAAACTTCAGTACTTCCTGGAAACCGCATGCGCATCAAATGATTTTGAGAATTACGCGATTTACACGCAATTTAAAATATATATTTCATAATATTATTTTATTTTAAGATTTATTCCTATTTATAGAATTCTATATCGGAAGGGTCTTGATATAATCCGCAAGGCGTATACTTATACACAAAAAGTGATTATTATTATATATGTCAATTTTTCGGCGAAATTCGGGTAAAATAGCAGAATACCCCCAACATTTTTTTCTGAAATTTCTTGAATACAATTAAAAAATAAATATGATGACATTATTTTTTCGAACCAAAAACAAATATTTTTCCTCAATATCTTGTTTTGTTGTCGCTTTGATTTATAAACCGCTACACGGACTTGTGTGATTTTGATATCATTTGATTCACCATCGTGTTTAGATTATGTAGATATTTTTAAATTAATTTTTAGGTGTGTGTATGTCATTAATATAATGAAAATATTGATGTAATCTGCTATATATTTTTTATTTTTCTCATATTTCGCGAATATGTGCAACTTTATCGTGATTATTATAATATATTCATATTCTTATTTTACGGAGGAAGATATATATCAACGTTTTTGGTCAATATAATAAACGGCGTAATTTTAAGATTTTTTTCTTATGCCCAAAATTAAAACCTCGATAACTTTTGCGCGCATCAACCAAAAATTTGATCGCGAACGGTTTCGGAGTCAGAACACTTTTCTCTATATGTGTACCAAAAATCATAGATGTGCCACAAAAACAAAAAAGCTGATTTTTTGAAAATGGAATATTAAAAAATTGGCAATATTGCCCATATACAGCCTGAGATTAAAAAAATATGCAGCCAGAGATTATTTTAATCCTTCAGGTCTTCACATCTACGTTAAGATCCTCCACAAAGAACCCTTGATCTTCATAAGATACTATAAGACCTATAAACCTTCAGTTCATCAATGTAAAGTCCGTACTAAGAATTCAAGGTCTCGAAATGGATCTTCCTACATACGTGCCAGGCATCTTCCGATACCTTTACTATTTTGCCTTTATTATTTTTTAGATCTTCTTTAAAGACTTGATGTCTTCATCATTATAATAACGATATGTCTGGCACTTCAGCTCACTTTTGCAGACTCCTCAATCCTTGAGGTAATTCTGGCCTTTAGCCAAGCCTTTCCATGACCGTCAAAGAATTTTTTACTTTTAGTCCGTCTAATGAAATTCGTACTGGACCTTCCATCCCTCTTCACCAGGATCTTCAGGTCTACAGGATATCTGTAAAGACCTTTTGATCACCTGGGATGTTCGGGCAGACAGTATCCGGAGAAAATAATGTGAGTTCCTGCCATGTGGCCTACCTCACAGTGGCTGAGCCACCAGCACCGAAGTGATGTACCAATTGGAGAACATACAGAAGGCCCACTCTCTCCCCTGCTGAGGGGCGAAACCACAATCCCCGCGATAGTTGGGCCACACCAACTATCAGGCTGCACTCCCGCAGTACGGATAACCTCCGATCAGGATCGAGACCGATCCAAGGACCCAAAGGACCGCGGCAACGAACAACGTAACACAAACACTCAAAAAAAAAAAACGCCCTCACCGACAGCCTTCTCGACATTCACATGAGGTGTGAATCACGTAAAACCTAGTAGAAGCATGAAAACCCCACGACGCAACAGCCACCGGCAGCCAACTCACTCCTCGCCAACCACCGCACCAACACCCACCGCCAGCCGGTACACCAACGCACCATCACCCGGTGCAACCAGTCAAGCCCTCCTACAAGAGGGTTAGGCAGGAAGACCGCCACCACTAAGAACTGCCATTCTCCTAAACGCTTCTCAAGCAAAACTACTTAAAAACTAAGGGTTCGATTGTCTTCCAGAACCCTACTGAAATCCCACCCCGCCCCTCCATTTGATATACCCATATCTGCTAAATCTAACAGCTTCCAGTCTTCAGTCATCCCATATAAATCCGTCTGGGACAGACCTCTTTTATGCAGACATATGTATCTGAAAACCTGAGTTCATAAGAGAGTTTAGGTCTTTCATTCAAGAACCTAAGACTATAAAACCGAAGCCATTGAAGACTTCTTGGTCAGAGGCTCGCGTAATGATCATACCTGGTCTTTATTTCAACTTTCATAAAAGATATTTTCCTCGCAAAAATAGAAACACTATGAAGGCTTAGATCCTTCTGGGCTTCAGCTCAACCATAAGCCCTTTCATTAAACCGAGAGGGTTTGGCTACAACTCGGCTATGAGATCCCGGCCAAGACTTTTGACTTATAAAACCTAGATCCTTCAGGCCCTCACCTCCACGCAAAGCTCATCGATGGAAAAAACCCTTGGTCTTTAACTCCACTATGAGACTCCCTCCATTCGATATACCCATATTTGCTAAATCTAACAGCATTCCGTCAGTATATGCTTTCAGTGATCCCAAATAAATCCGTCTGGGACAGACCTCTTTTATGCAGACATATGTATCTGAAAACTTGAGTTCATAAGATAGTTTAAGTATTTCATTCAAGAACCCTAGGTCGACTATAAAACCGAAACCATTGAAGACTTTTTGGTCTTAGGCTCGCGTAAAGATCATACCAGAAATGCCAGTTCTTTATTTCAACTTTCACAAAAGATATTTTCCTGGCAAAAAAATAAAAAATATGCAGGCTTAGATCCTTCTGGGCTTCAGCTCAACCATAGGCTCTTTCATTCAAACCCCCTTGGTCTACAACTCGACTATGAGATCCCGGCCAAGACTTTTGACCTATAAAACTTAGACCTAGACCTATAAAACATAGGCCTAGATCCTTCAGGCCCTCACCTCCACGCTAAGCTCATCGATGAAAAAACCCTTGGTCTTTAACTCCACTATGAAACTGAATACTTTAAAGGCATCTTGAGCTTTAACCCCTGTGAAGTTCATTCCAGAGATTACAGACCTTTATTTTATCATTATACCCTACACAACTATGTTGTCAGGGTATTATAGCTTTGTGCAGCCCTAAGAGTTTGTAACGCCGCGAAATATAGGTCCTAGACCCACATTTAAGTATACCGATCGTCATATCTCGACTAGCTGAGTCGATCTACACATGTGTGTCCGTACGTCCGTCCGTCTATCCATTATAATTTATAAACACGATACAGGCAACAGTTATGGACCAATCTTCACGAAATTTTGCATGTAGGAAAGGTTCGGCCCAATTAAGACTCCTATTGTTTTTGGTAAAGATCGTTTAATATTTAGGGGATGGAATGGACCAAATACTTAATTTTTGTCGGTTTTTCTGGCCGCTCCAGAGGCCGCAATTATGGCCCAAACATCTCGAATTTTTACATTGAGAAGGGGATTGGGCCAAAGAATAAGCATGCCTGTTTTGATAAAGATAGGTCAATATTTAGCCCTGACTTTTGTGTGAAAAATTACAAAATTTGTATTCTATAGCATATACATGTACTCCTGAAGGACATAGAACCGATAAGTTGATAGTACATCCAAGAGGAGTGGTTGGCCTTTAATCGATACCAATTCTATTTTCGTATGTGGGAATTACACGTAAATATTTACAGGTGCTTACGTATTCAGATATTATTTAATAAACCATTACCACACTAGAGGGCGAAAATATAGCACTAATCGCTTTGAAATGTTCCATGAGGTTCCAGTTTTGGTCAAGGACAACGCCTATAATTTTCGTTGATGATCAGATAATAATTTTTGGAAGAAGTGGGCCGAAAACTTATTTATTTATTTATTTATTTATTTTTATTGTACAATTATAAGCCGAACATCACAACAGAACCCACGGTGAAGGGAATCTGAATTAGTAATTAGAAGGGTTGTACTGAACATTAGTAATATTCGGAAAATATATTTGTGTATGGAAGAGGTGCTATTGACCTCTAATCGGGCAAGAGAGTGCAACTATCACGAAATATTACCAAGGCTTGGAATAAAAATCTGCAGAATGAGAGAGTTCTGTGGTAGTTGTGTAGGGTATCGTATGGTCGGCCCCGTCCGACTATACTACTCCGCTCACTGGTTTTCAGATGCCTTTGTCTTAAATACTTCTATAAAGAATTCCTACCTTCAGTTCATGCAAAAAATACTTTATTGTTTCAGTGAGGATTTTTTTCATAAAGAATCATTTGTCTTAATGGGACTCCAGCCTATACAAACTTCCAGACATTTAGTTCTTCCCAGTATGGTAAGAATCCCAGCACTTAATTTCGTGTTCTCCAGAATCTCTGGACTTCAGTACTTGTGCAAAGACATGCTGACCTCATGTTCGTTTAAATTAACTCCTTTTTCAGCTCTGCGAATAGATCGGAATTTTTGATTTGTAAAAATATCTCTTTTTCTCAAAAAAAAAAAAAAATATCCAGACAGACCGATATTAAATTTTCATGGCTCATCTAAACATTTGCACTTGGCACATACACACACACACATCTGGGAAAAAAGGTTGGTTTTGCTATGCCAAATTTATTTGCGGTAATGTAATATTCTTACGGCTATGTCACGGTCTAGTGACAGTTCGGAAAAAAAATGTTTTCAGGTTTTCCATAAATTATTCAGCTTCTTAAACAGACAAAAATCGAAAACAATACCTCAGAACAAAAACACGAACTTCTAATCCTTAACGAAAATAGATTAGTAAAATTATTTTGGCTTCTATATAATTAAAATGTTTTTTTTACCCGTTACAACAATAACAGCAACAACATGAAAATCATGCAAACTTGTGTAAACGCCAAAGGGTCCGGATTGTAACATTTAAATGTTGCATTTGTTCTACTTTTTTGTTTTTCTTCGTTGTTGTGCAGCCTTATTCTTGCTCACGTCGTATCCTTTGTCCTTGCACTTTACAACAAAATAACAATGCCGAGCAGAACACAACTGCCAAAGCCATAGCTAACAACAGTAACAACAACTGCAACAATAATGACAACGTTTAACACACGGTGCTGATTGTGTGAAGAATTGTTGTTGTTGCTGCTGTTGTTGTTGCAGTTGGCTCTTTCTGAATTGGAAAAGTTGTTCCGTTTGACTGGATTATTATTCGGAGGATTCAGTTTGGTTGACGGTGTGCCAATGTCGGCTTGTGTGTGTGTGGTTCTGCTGACGACCTATGTTTTGAGGGGGTGTGAGTTTGTTTTTTTTTCTTCTATTTTATATAAAGGTAAATTTTTTTCATTCACAAAATGGATTTTTATTTTTATGGTGTGGTGCGAGTATAACCCTATTTGTGAGAAAAAAATATATAACAGTTTTTTTATTATTTAGTAACTGCTTAATTTGAAGGCAGTTAATTTTTTCATAGCTCAGATTACACGCCAGATTTTTTTTATTCTATGTACAATAGATTCGATAATGTCCAGATTAGTCATATATAGACTTTAGACTGCTATCATTTCTAAAAGTCACTCGTCCGACAGCTGTTAAAATTATTCCGGTGACAGCTCATTATATTGTTTACAAGCGTACAAAAGCATTTTGGTGAGATTTTTCCAAAAAAAAAGTTATTCGTAATTGAATTTAAGCGTGATAGTGTGATTTCCTTATATTTGGCTGGAAAACCACAAGAATTCACTTACCGCAACAGAAAAAAATGGACTCAAAAAAACTGAAGAGTTGCTCCGCTTGGCCGAAAGTGGTGAACTGCCGAATTTGGTTTTATCCGATGGGAAACCATTCGTTGTCCAGCAGTTTGTAAACAAACAAAATTATCTTGTTTACTTGCCAAAGAGGTCAGCTGAAAATGTGCACCTTCGTTTGGCCACCAGAACTCATGCGCCGGCCATGGTGATGGTGTGGGCCGTCATAATAGCCAATGGTCGCTCTCCGCTCTTATTAATCGACCGCGACATCAGAATAAATGCCGAATATTATCGCGAAAATATTCTGAAGGGTGTATTAAAGCCTTGGGCACGCAAACATTTTGGCCGCAGACCTTGGACATTCCAACAGGACTCAGCATCATCGCACTCATCACGCGCCAACAAAGAATGGTTACAAAATGAGGTTCCTCGCTTCATATCAAGCGCACAATGGCACTAAAAAATACCAAAGTGTCGATCACCTCAAGCAAGCATTTCGCCTGGAATGGGCCAAAACATCCAACAGGACTCAGCATCATCGCACTCAGCACGCGCCAACCAAGAATGGTTACAAAATGAGGTTCCTCGCTTCATATCAAGCGCACAATGGCACTAAAAAATACCAAAGTGTCGATAACCTCAAGCAAGCGCTTCGCCTGGAATGGGCCAAAATATGGCAGAGAAACACTCGGGCAGCGTGTGACGGTTTCATTGGCTGTTTGAAGACCATAATTCGTGCCGCACAAATCTAAAATTATTCTAAAATTTGATGCTAATCCGACATTTTTTGCTTTCATTCAATAAAATTTAAAGAAACGTAAAAATTATGGCGTTTGTCTTTGTTGCAGTTTTTATACCCTTCACTACACTGTGGTACAGGGTATTATGCCTTTGTGCATATGTTTGTAACAGGCAAAAAAAAACGAGATAGACGAATGGTTCCTTTTGAGAATATGCATAGAATCACTTTCTGAGTCGATTTATGCATATCCGTCCGTCTGTCTGTCTGTCCATGTAAAATTGTAAACAAAGTACAGGTCGCATTTATGATCCGAATTGGATGAAATCAGAGCTCCGATTTGCTCGATTTTACTCGCGAGTGAAAAATACTCCCGAGTGGGAGTAAGTAAAGAGTACGAGTTTTTTAGGGAGTACACTCTCCACTCTTTTATTTTGTTTGGGAGTGCTCGCGAGTACTCCTTGTTGAAGAAAAAGGGTGTGAGTCAAAATGTTCGAAATAGAGTATGAGTTCACTCTAAGAGTGAAATCGAGTGGACAAATAAATTTGGTTGTTTGGTTATTTGTGTGTGTGTGTGAGTAGTAGCAACCATTTTTTGATGTACATGTACAAAAAACATAAGAGGACATCGATTATTTTGTTTATTGAAAATGTTTACACATGTGAGGTACAAATAAAAATCTTATACCATATAAGATTTTTATATGTTTTTTTTATATTTCATATTTATAAAAGGAATTCAACCGTGTGATTTAATTAATTCAATATTTTTTTAAAAACATAAACACCTCCATACAAATTTTTAAAAAGGTATTCATTAAAAAATGTGGAAAAGTATTCTCCAAAAATATTAAAAGCGCTGGTTTGAAAGAAAACCCATGAATGCATAAGTGGTTCATTATTTAATTTTAGTATCAAAATATTGTCGAGGGTTTCAATTTGGAGGCTGGTTCGTCTTGCTGTCACTATTTCAGACTTACATAAAGTGAACGCAGAGAACGAGCTTGTTGATGCATGCTTTCCCAGCAGTACAGCAAACCAAACATCACAAAAAATAAATAAATAAAAATAAAAGAGTACTCGGCAAGAGTGTAATCTGCTCGATTTCGAGCGTATTTCACTCCCACTCGAAAACGAGCGAAGCACTTGAGCTCTTATTTGAGTGGCAGAGAAAAATAGAGTATACTCTATTTACTTTTTCTACTCGCAGGAGTACTCCCGCTCGAATTCGAGCGAGTTTCACTCTTTACTCGAAATCGAGCGAGCATTTCGGAGCTCTGGATGAAATTTGGCACAGCTCATTCATTTGGCCCAAGGACAAACCCTATTGAAATTGGGAAAAATCGGTTCAGATTTAGATATAGCTCCCATATATATTTTCGTCCGATTTAATGTAAATGGTGCACTAAAGTCCCTAAATAGCTTTCGATTTGCACGAAATTTGGCATAGCGTACTGAATTTAGTCCAGACTGATGTGTGCCAAGTTTCGTGAAAATCGGTCCAGATTTAGATATAGCTCCCATATATAGTTTCGTGCGATTTCATGTAAATGGTGCACCAAAGTCCCTATATATTTTTCGATTTGCACCAAATTTGGCATAACGTACTGAATTGAGCCTAGAGTAATGTTTGCCAAGTTTAGAGAAAATCGGTGCAGATTTAGATATAGCTCCCATATATAGTATCGTCCGATTTCATGCAAATGGTGCACTAAAGTAAACGGTGCACTAAAGTCCCTAAATAGCTTTCGATTTGCACGAAATTTGGCATAGCGTACTGAATTTAGTACAGACTGATATGTGCCAAGTTTCGTGAAAATCGGTCCAGTTTTAGATATAGCTCCCATATATAGTTTCGTCCGATTTCATGTAAATGGTGCACCAAAGTCCCTATATATTTTTCGATTTGCACCAAATTTGGCATAACGTACTGAATTGAGCGTAGAGTGATGTCTGCCAAAAATCGGTCCACATTTAGATATCGCTCCCATATATAGTATCGTCCGATTTCAGGTAAATGGTGCATAGAGTACTGAATTTAGTCCAGACTGATGTGTGCCAAGTTTCGTGAAAATCGGTCCAGATTTAGATATAGCTCCCATATATAGCTCCCATATATAGTTTCGTTGGAAAACGCACAAATAATCCTCAAAATCCAAATCTTATATGGGGGTTACCCTAAATAATGGACCAAAATTGGTAATTTTTGGTAAGAATATGTGCTGCACAATGCGAACCTAAAATACCAAATTGCAATGAATTTGGTTGAAGGTGAGACTTAAATCTTTCATCAGCATGCTATGTTATTAATTGCCAATTATAATTTATTATTATTATTATTTTTCTACCCTACACAACTATTTTGTCAGGGTATTATAGCTTTGTGCAGCCCCAAAAGTTTGTAACGCCGCGAAATATATCTCGACTAGCTGAGTCGATCTAGACATGTGTCTAGTCTGTCCATTAGAATTTGTAAACACGATACAGGCCACAATTATGGACCAATCTTCACGAAATTTAGCATGTAGGTTGGGTTCTGGCCAATGAAGACCCCTATTGTTTTTGGGAAAGATCGGTTAATATTTAGGGGATGAAATGGGCCAAATACTAAATTGTTGTCGGTTTTTCTGGTGGCTCCAGAGGCCGCAATAATGGCCCGAACTTAGTGAAATTTTCCATGGAGAAGGGGATCGGGCCAAAGAATAAGCATGCCTGTTTTCATAAAGATCGGTCAATATTTAGGGGGTTTAATGGACTCTGACTTCTGTGTGAAAAATGACAAAATTTGTATTCTATAGCGTATATATTTACCCCTGAAGGACATAGACCCGAGAAGTTTATATTATATCCAAGAGGAGTGGTTGACCTTTAAATTAATACCAATTATATTGTTGTATGTGCCCGGATGTGGGAGTTAGACCTAAATATTTACAGGTATCTCCGTATTCGTATATTAGTAGGTAACCCATTATCACGGAACTATAGCACTAATCGCTTTGAAATGTTCCATGAGGTTTCAGTTATGGTCAAGTACAACGCCTATAATAGATGGTGATGATCAGATAATAATTTTGGAATGAAGTGGACCGAAAACTTAATTCTTTGTGTTATTTTCGAGTCGATCTATAGACCACAAGTGAAAGCCGAACATCAGAACACAACCCACGGTGAAGGGAATCTGGACAATAGTTGTACTGAATACTCGTAATATTCGGAAAATATGTCAGTGTGAGGAAAAGGTTCTGTTTACCTCTAATCGGGCAAGAGGGTGCAAATATCACGAAATATTGTCCAGGCTCGGAATAAACATTCGCAGAAAATTTGAGTTCCGTGGTAGTTGTGTAGGGTATCGTATGGTCGGCCCGTCCGACAATACTGCTCCTCTCACTGGTTATTTATTTATTTATTATTATTTTTTTTTTTTTGAAATTTCCAACGACTATTTTTAAAATATTGGCAATAACTCTTAAGTTTATGAACGGTCGCAAACATCTGGATAGATATATCCTCTGGCACTATTTGGCACTAGGTTCTGGAACTCAAATATTAAAAAAAATAATATTAATGAGTTTTACATACGAACTTTTTTATGATTATCTTCTAATTACTAATAATTTTCACTTTCGTTATAATCAACAGTTCCATGTCTTTAATGTCTCATCATTTCATGTAAATATTTTTGCCCATAGTGAGTCTGTCCAATTGATTCGAAATAAAGTTCATTAATTCGGTTTAGATTTATATATAACACATATAATGTTGTCCAATTTGATTTTAATGGCACACCAATGACGCCACTTTCGTCCAAACGACCCGAAATTTTAACCCTTTGAGCCCCAAATTTTTTTCCGTAATCATAGAACAATGTTCTGCTCACAGATTTAATGCAACTATCCTAAATAGGATATGGACGAAATTTGACATCGCTATATCCTTGCATTCGGGAGATACGGTACATTCTTTCTGAAAAATAAAAGTCCAATATCAACAAAGTCAAATGCAGAATTGACGAAAAAATTATTATAAATTATTCTCTATATTCTGTTTTAAAAGAATCAAAAATAATTCCGATAATAGAATTCGTACATTTCGAATACGAAGCGATTTAAATAATTTGGACTGTATACACAAATTAGTACTGTACACATTTTTGGCCTCTTTTCTGTATTAAAAGGCTCATAACTTTACCAAAAATTTTTGAAATTTTTAGATTTTTCTTGTGATATGTGTCGTCCATAATCAGGTCTTGACATAGGAAATCCAAAGAATGGATATCTACTAGCTGTATAATAAATATAAGCTTTAAAACATTTTGTTGCCAGTGGGCAACAAAGGGTTAAATAACGCTTCTTATACGGCTTCGAAAAGAATACCGGAGCACAAAAGATATGTTTATTGTCAGAAATCTTAGGACTAAATATTACAAAAAATTTCAAAATTTTCATAATTCTATCATGATTTCGAATTTCCACAAATAATATCATATCTCTAAATTAATATGTATCGTCATTATTGGGGATTGGGTTTAGAAATCAATCATTAGAATATTGAGAAATTGTTCATAACCTAACCTAAATTGTCATAAATTCTCAAGCTACAAACATTCAACATTAATTTTGTTGTATATGTATATATACGTACTTGTAAATCGTTAATATCTCCAAATAATTGCGATCGTAAATTCTCAATATCTGTTTGACTTTATATTCAATTTCAGAAAAAAATATTTTATTTGATTTGTTATGTTTTGAAATTCAATTAGGTTATAATAAATTTCACTGGACACAAAATGTAAGCTCAGTAGTTTTATTTATTACATTTAAAGATATATTATAACCGAATAGATCCCTACGCTTTTTTTCCTCCTCTTCTTCTTCAAATTTCAATATGTATTTTCACACTCACTTTAAACACTCTCAAATTCACTTCTTCTTCCTCTTCACTTCTTTCACAAAATTGCACTCCAAACATTCTTTAAAATTACTTCCTTGCCTTTGGCGATTTTAATTTCACCTATTTTTACTTTATTCTATATTCTATTTCACACGACTGATTATCTTTTTTTTGGGTTTTTTCTTTAGCAATATATTTTTGTGCTTGATATTCTTTTTTCAAAACTTCACTTCACAATTGAATTTATTTGACATTATTTTTTGTTGTTGTTATTGTTATTATCACTTTGATTTTGTTTTTTTATTATTCCTCACACAGTCACACACAGAAGTACAAATCCATATGTACTATGTATATTTATATGTAAACACAAAACAAAACATGTCAATGCGAAAATGAATTGATTCGAGTATTTCCACGACTATCCGTTTCCGTTGAAAGTCCCGTTGTGACTGAGCCGTTATGTTGTTTTGCATCAATCGTCTGCATGTCCTTTCGGAAATTCTGTTATCGAACGAATACGAATGTTGATGTTGTTGTGATTTTGTGGGTGGGGGGAGGGTATGTGTGCGCGTGTTATCTGTAAAGGCGATGTCTGTTAAGCTGTAACAGTGAACATTTTTGAAAGTAACGGTCAGATGTTGGTTAACATAACATTGTTAGAGGTTGGCAACGCTGATGTCTTTCATATGGTGTAGGGTTTACAGTAATGCTACAAATATTTTTTGAGAGACTACAGGCAGTTCCTTGTAGTGAATAATAAATGAAATTAAACATACGATTTGAGATTTCGTGTCAATTGAACAGACGTAGGCTGGACATTTCCTTTAATTTGGTTCATCGAAATAATCATTTCCGACCCTATAAAATATATTCTTGATAAGTGTGAAATTAAATGACGATTTAAGCATCTCGGTCTGTCTGTCTGTTACGTATAACACGTATAACACCGCATCCGACCACATACAAAATATAATTGTTGTCGACTTAAAGTTCAGCCACTCCTCTTGGATATACTATCAACTTCTGTGGTCTATGTCCTTCGGGAGTAACAATATACGCACAGAATAAAGATTTTGTAATTGTTCACACAAAAGTCTGGGCCCATATTATTCAGACTCCTTTTTATACCCTCCACCATAGTATGGAGGGTATATTAATTTTATCATTCCGTTTGTAACTCATCGAAATATTCATTTCCGACCCTATAAAGTATATATATTCTTGATCAGCGTACAATTCTAGGACGATCTAGCCGTGTCCGTCCGTCTGTTGTAATTACACTATCTTCTCAAGGAATTGAGATAGGGTGCTGAAATTTTGCATAGGTTTTGCATAAGATTGGATTAAGGTTTAAGCTTCGACTGTGCTTCTACCAGAAAGCCATAATTTGAAAGGTCTTGAAATCCACCCACCTTCCGATTTAGGGTAAATTTTTAATTACCCATCACTCCTAAACTATTCGATTCCTCATCTAATCGGTTCGATAAGCGTCTACTGCGGGAGCATTATTTCAAATGTCTGTATTTTCAAGTTTCCGAAAACATTCAAGAACCATTCTATTTACGGCCATTTTTAATTCTATTAGCGGAACATAATTTAGGAGGTCATGAAGTCCTTCCTTTTCCATAAAATAATTAAACAGATATATCCGAAACACTTTCCATTGTTTCATTTCCAATAGGTTACCACAATTAAATATCTGTTGGCAACCCTTAAAACAACTGTTGTAATAATATCACAACTATTGTGAATAAACAATTAAAAACAGCTGAGCCTTGTCTGGTTTGCTTTCGTCTCATCCGTAAACACTAAATACAAGCAACTACTTCACATGCTCATTTCAGAGAATCGCTGAATTGAACGGTCTCATTCGTGCACTGAACTCTTCTAGAAACAAACAAATCGAACGCATTCCAAATCCCTCTCAGAAATCCGTATTCCCCACCATTAAATTATGGCCCACTACAAAGGAGCTGCCAGTGAAGCTGGGCGTGCTGCCCAGCTGATGAAGAAACGTGAAATCCAACAGCAGGAAATTGAATTTCGCAAAAAGAAAATCGAAGAGGAGCTGAAGCTGGACAAAATTGAAAATAAATTCGCGACCCATTATGATGCCGTGGAACAGCAGCTCAAAACCTCAACCATTGGTTTGGTTACCTTGGATGAGATGAAAGCCAAGCAGGAGGACATAGTAAGGGAACGGGAAAAGAAATTGGCACAGAAAATCGATGAGAAGGAAAGGGAAAAGCAACGGGCCTTGGAGGCAATACAGGCGGAGAAGAATAAACAAAAGAAACAGATCAAGACATTGTCTTTCAGTTTCAATGATGATGAGGAGGAGGAAGAAGATGGGGATGATGACAAGGATGAGGAAGACGAAGAGAAATTGGAAATCAAACCTGAGCAGCCAAAGACAGAAAAAAAGAAATGGACCGATTTGAAACCGGAAGATTTAAAAGTTGTACCCAAAAAAAGAATTTGCAAAAATCCAGATGTTGACACCAGTTTCCTGCCCGATCGTGATCGTGAGGAAGAAGAAAATCGCCTGCGAGAACAATTACGCCAAGAATGGGTAATGCAACAGGCTGCCCTGAAGGACCAGGAGATAACCATCACCTTCAGTTACTGGGATGGTTCTGGCCATCGTCGCAGTGTTGTCATGAAAAAAGGCAATTCCATTTATCAATTCCTACAAAAATGCCTCGAAGTTTTACGCAAAGAATTCAATGAATTGAAAACCGTGATGGCCGATCAATTGATGTATGTCAAGGAGGATTTAATATTACCCCACCATTATACATTTTATGATTTCATTGTCACCAAGGCCAGAGGTAAATCTGGGCCGCTATTTCAATTTGATGTTCACGATGATGTCCGGCTGATAAGTGATGCCTCTGTCGAAAAGGAAGAATCACATGCCGGTAAGGTACTGCTGCGTCAATGGTACGAAAGAAATAAACACATATTCCCTGCTAGCCGCTGGGAACCATATGATCCCACCAAATCCTATGATAAGTATACCATTAAGGATAAGAAGAAGTAGACGAATGATGATTTGAATAATAAAAAAAATTAAATAAAGGTGACCAAGTACAAAAGTTTTATTTTTAAGAAAATATGTTTTGTGTTCCTTTTATTTTGCGATAAGAGATGAGATTTTTAAAGCCATTTATGAGATCTTTTAGAAATAGAAGTCCTCTTCTAGCTATGAAAGACATTCAAACGAAGCTTTATAGCCAGCTTTGGTCTGCATAAATCCCCTACAATGTATTCTAAATATAGAAAGCCAATTAACGGCCTAGAAAATGTCTTATGGGTATGGAAGACCATCAAATATGGTTCAAGCCTTAGAAATCTCAAAAAGGCCTTTCAGCTTTATTAGACATACAAAAGGTCTTATAGATATAGAAGGCCTTCGAAGGAGGGTTCCAGCTGCAGAGGACCCATAAATGAACTCTTGTGTATATACTAACCTCAAGATGTAGATCTCTTTCAAAATGCCTATACGATGTGATCTTATAAGGAATAGAAGGTCTTCCCGCTTCCTAAGGCCTTAGCCTTCTTCAAAGAGCTGGAAGTCCTTTAAAATAGCTTCTAGCTATAGATGGCTTCAAAAAGTCTCCTACCTATAGAACCCCTTCAAAAGAAATTTTAGCTATAAGAGACTATAGGATTAGGCAGATATATAAGAATGTTGATCTACAGCTGCAAGCCTTAAAAGAGCTTCTAACTATGGAAGACCTTCAAAAGGGCTTCTAGCTATGGCAGACCTTCAAAAGATGATCTATCTACAGAAAGCCTTCAAAATAAGATCGATATATATGAACAATCTTCGAAAGGTCCTCCAGCTGTAGGTCACCATCAATGCTTGGTCATTGAGGAAAGACCTTCAAAGGGGCTTCATATCGATCTTTACATATACAGCAGTCTTTATCTTCGGCTTGAGATTAGTGGAGTGAAACTCTGGTATTTTCGGATCATTGACATACCTATCGTAGAAACGAGCGTTAGAAGTTTTTGTAGCAGCCCTACCGTTTTTTTCAAAATGGACTGAGGTGAGAGTTGTTGGCCGAGTGAGATCCGGATCAAGGACCCCACTATCTTGGAATCGATCCTTAGGATTTTTTGCAGCAGCCCTACCGTTTTTTTCACACAATGAAATATCTTCAAAAGGTCTTCAAATCGATTTTCGCATATACGGCAGTTTTAAACTTCCGCGTGAGATCAAGAGGAGACTCGAGACGTTTCGGATCATATACACCAAGTTGTTGTAGCATCCCTACCGTTTTTTTTTCACAATAGACTGAGATGAGAATCGTTGACCGAGTGAGATTCGGACATAGAAACCAGTGTTGTGGAAACGAACCTTGGGAGTGTTTTTGTGAAATCTATCGTTACAAGGACCATTTGAAGTCATATATTCAGGCGTGGAACATTTAGTTGGTAGCTACCAAAAGGTGTGGATCGATCGGTCTCATCTTTGGGTACAAAAGCTTTACGGAGTACAAATCTTATAAGAAATCTGTCATATCGAATATTTCAATCGGTTTTATAAATCTTGGTCCCTTGTGCGGAACGTACCAGAAGAAGCGTTCCAATATTTCTTATATTCGAACATGATTTAAGCTTAAAAGAAATATTACGATGTATAAAATTTGGATCAAATCGGCCACTCCCTTCGAGAGTTACTTATTTGTTTATTTACGAATTTGGTCCACTTGGGTCTGAATCCGATATTTCGATCAGGCACGTAGCATTTTGTGGGACTTCTGAAGCGTTTGTCAATCTTTAAAGATGGTTAATTGGATCTTTGGCGGTATCCACTTAAATATATGTCTTCTTCAGCTCTTAAATGAACCAGACCTGCGCCTTTTCTATGACCTCCATTTTGAGAAAGCTCCCCATTTTTATTGGGAAGAAGATCTTTAGCCATTTTATGAGGAAGAAGACCTTCAGATTTTCTATAAGAGTGAAGATGTCCTGCACTTGTATAAGGAAAAATACATCTACCTCTTTTAGCTATGATAGGGCAATACCAATAGCTTTTCTATTTTCTATGAAGAAGAATATCTATAGATCTTTGATCAAGAAGACCCACAGCTATTTCCTGAAAAAGATATCCAGTTATTCTATTAGGAAGAATAGCTCCGGCATTTCTATATTGAAGACCTTCAGCTATATCTTTTCATTTCAATATAGATGACCTCCAGTTGAGAATGATGGGAAGTCTTCTTTCTCAGGTCTTCTATGAGACCTCCAGCTCTTCTATGAGAAAGAAAAAACTCAGTTTTTCTATGAAAGATAAGACCTCTTGCTATTCTACGAGAAAACAAATCTCCAGTTATTCTGTGAAGATCTCCAACACCTATGAAGAGGACTACCAGCTCTTCTGTGAAGAAGACCACCCGCTTCTATGAAAAGGTAGACCTTCGGATCTTTTTAGAGCACCAGCACTTCTGTAAAGAAAACATCCAGTTTTCCTGTTATAACGAATACCATTTTTTAGGAAGAAGTCTCCAGCTCTTCTATGAAGAGATCTCCAATTTGTTTATGAGGAACATCGTTTTTACTACGAGGAAGAAAATCACCAGTTCTATGAAGAGAAAGACCTCCAGCACTTCTATGAGACAGATCTTCAGACCTCTAAAAGAAAATTAAAAACAAATTCTTATTTATTCGAGCATAAGTTACTTTATTTGTTCATTAGGGCATACACACTTTTTAAAATCTACAATTTTATTTCAATAAAATTCTTGTATTTAAAGCTGCCTTCCATTAAATCATGTTCATAAAACTTAAAAACTATTCTGCTTTGTATGTTCAAAAATATCAAACAAAAAACTCCACCCCTCATTTACCAACGATAATCGTTAATCCATTTTCCAATAATATTCGATTCTCGATCGCGAGCCTGCAACACCGAATTCGGATCTTTAGGATGTTTGGCACGCAAATCCAAATGATGTGCCCCCTCGGGTATAATAATTATGTGAACATAAGGATTATCGGTTTGTAAAACACCACCACCACTCCAGGGATCCAGCAGACCATTACTAAATATGATATTGGTTATTTCACGAACATTTCGTCCACCATAACGCACTGTGATGTCATTCAGTTTCGGTTTTATGTGATATTTTTCCATACATTTATCCGAATACTCTTTGAAATTCCATTCTTTGGGGCGGAACATTGTTTCGGGGGTGGAGCACATAGGCATAACCATTTGATTGCATGTTTGTATATCCCAGGCATCACCACCAATGGAAGTGGGGTCATAGGCTGATCTGTAATCCAAACATTTTGCCGAACCGGTGAAATTGAAATATACATTGATTGCCTGTTGCATACCATCCAAGAGTTTGTCTCCCGTCACCGGCGATTGTAGATATGAACAGAATTGCCGCACAGGATATGGTGGCAGGGGACTTAGAAAATCATTTGCATAGGGGTAATTGGCCATGGCCAAATTACCATAGACATCCTCTAGATAATCAAAGAATTTATTTAGATCTCCTTCGGATTTAATGGGATCACAAAATTTAAAGACCGTATTCAGCTTCTTCTTGCCATCGTCCGAAGAGGCCAGTTGTTTAAATAACTCCCATGATTTGCGTATGTTATCAGCACAGGAACGATTATTAAATGATGTGGCAAATATCGAGGTTGTTATTTTCGCAAAGATGTCACAGGCTGTGAGGCCATCAAATTGACGAACTGGGGCCGAGGCTGCCAAGGCACCATAAACCAAATGAGGATATTTCATACGCAACCAGGCCGACAGCATACCACCATACGAACCACCAAATGCAATAACCGGACCATATTTATTATTTTTCTCCTGCATGCTGGCAATCAACCATGCAAAGTCCTCCAATGCCTGTTCCACACTCAGATAGCCATAATTCTGGGTCAGATTAAAGGTCGCATTGCTAAATGGCAGCGACTTGCCATAATAACGATGTTCGGCGAACACAACACAGGCACGATACTTCTGGGCCAATTCCCACATAAATCCTGTATTCTGGGCAAATGTTTCAATGTCACCTTCATTGCCGGTATAGAAGAACACTGGAATCTTATCTGCCTGTTTATCCACATAGCTGTCATTGATCAGATATCGCAGTTTGAAGCTGGCATTTAGAGCAAAATTGAAATGATCCACAGGAACTTCGATTTCTTTTGTCTCATAGTGATAGGTTTCCGAGCTAGCCGGGGAGATAAGAATCCCCAAGAATAGAAATGAAATTGCGACATTTAATAAAAAACTACTAAAACGCCCCGCTGCTGAACGACGATGACGATCACGACCGACAGTAAACAAAGCCATCATTTTCAGATGAAAGCTGCCGTATGAATGATGAGGTTGAAGATGATAACATAAAGAGCGATCTTTGTTTTGTTCATTTGAACTGGCAAAATCAGGGGTGGCCATAAAGAGGCACGCCGCAGGGAGAATATTGGAATGGAGTGTGTTTTTATAATTTGTATTCAACACCACAGTTGAAAATGATTTTTAATTTATAAGGTTCCATTTAAGTAGTAGACCATAAAATAAACCATACCAACCAGAAACTCCTAAAAATAGCTGCAATCCCTATCAGTGCTGCCATACGGGAAAAATGTTCGATTTCTCAGACCCAAATACAACACTGTTTGGCTTAAATTGAAGTCAACAATTTTTAATCATGTAAAAAATGTTGACCCTTAGAAATCGCTTAAAATCAAAATAGCCAGTCAGATGTTAAGTAATATTTCCAAAAAAAGGAAACCCCCATTTAAAAGTTTTAAAATTTTTAGCGTACATGAGAAATTGGAATCCTGGTATTATTTGTAGATTCTGAAATGCTCACATTTTGTACAATTTCATGTAATTAATGCATCAAAGATGCATTGGTGAAAAATCGACTTTTTATATACCTAAGACTTAAGTCAAATAGGAAATATTTACATTGATAAGATTAACCAGTAAGGAAAGTAGTAAAGTCGGACTGGGCCGACTATATGATACCCTTTACCAATATGGGTATATTATACATATGAATCCTTGAAATTTTGTGTCAATGTTTCCTCGATGGAATATAATCACGTCTTTCTGCAACCTATGATAAATTTAATTTCATTCGGGTAGATTTAGAGTCGTCTGCGTACCATGGGACAAATTTGTGGAAAACAATTTAAAACACAATTGATACGCGCTATTCAGTACGCCGCACAACAAACCCCAATAACGTCATTCAAGTCGAACAAATATTAGGAGTTTTGGCACCATTTATGTTAAATCGGAAGAAAATATATATGGGAGCTATATCTAAATCTGGACCGATTTCCAGGAAACTTAACACACTTCATTTTATACCTAATTCAGTACGCTATGCCAAATTTCGTGCAAATCGAAAAATATATAGGGACTTTGGTGCACCATTTACATAAAATCGGACGAAAAAATATATGGGAGCTATATCTAAAACTGAACTGATTTTCATGAAATTTAACACACATCATTCTAGACCAAATTCATTATGCTATGGCAAATTTCGTGCAAATCGAAAGATATATAGGGACTTTGGAGCACCATTTACATAAAATCGGACGAAAATAGATATTGGAGCTATATCTAAATCTGAACCGATTTTCATGAAATTTAACACACATCGCTCTAGACCTAATTCAGTATGCTATGACAAATTTCGTGCAAATCGAAAGATATATAGGGACTTTGGTACACCATTTACATTAAATCGGACAAAAATATATGGGAGATATATATCTAAATCTGGACCGATTTTCAGGAAACTTAACACACATCATTTTAGACCTAATTCAGTATGCTGTGCCAAATTTCGTGCAAATCGAAAGATATATAGGGACTTTGGAACACCATTTACATTAAATCGGACGAAAATATATATGGGAGATATATATATATATATATCTAAATCTGGACCGATTTTCAGGAAACCTAACACACATAATTCTAGACCTAATTCATTACACTATGCCAAATTTCGTGCAAATCGAAAGATATATAGGGACTTTGGTACACCATTTACATTGGATCGGACGAAACTATATATGAGAGCTATATGTAAATCTGAACCGATTTTTTCCCAATTTCAATAGGGTTCGTCCTTGGGCCAAATTTCATCCGATTCGGATCATAAATGTGACCTGTAATTTGTTTACAATTTAACATGGACAGACAGACGGACGGACATACATAAATCGACTTAAAAAGTGATTCTATGCATATTCTCTCGTTTCCATTTGCCTGTTAAAAACATATGCACAAAGACATAATACCCTGTACCACAGTGTGGTGAAGGGTATAAAAATGTGTCTTCTAGAAATATGGGGTTTAGTTTCGAAGTGCCATTGGATCAAATCCGTTTCAGACCAATTGGATTCTAATTGGAAGTATTGATCGGACTATCGAAGGTGTTACTGGAATCCTCCCATCTTTGCGCTATTGCTATCGATTTGATCCATCAACTGAACATTGTAACTTTTTACCAAACCTTCATTATATCGAAAAATGATATCAAATAATGAATTTATTATTAAAAATGAAGAATATTCTATGTGAGTCAAATATGTTTAAACCAGATCAAGTCCGAAGTCAAAAAATCCGTCTTTATTTCTGAAAACGATCTCACATCTTGATAGTTATAAAAAACTTAGTTCAAGTTCGAAAAAAGGGTCTATAATTCCCCTGTATTTGGAATCTCCCTACAAAATAATCAAATGGTCAACATTTTTATAATAAAACTGGCAAAATGATCGTTAAGATAGAACATGCCTAATGTTTATCCTCAACTATGTGTGCTTTAAAAATTCCTTATACCGATGTAATTTTAAATTGTCTGCTAGTTTTAAAATTTGAATTGTCTGCTAGTAGGTTATTAGGTACCGAATTACTGAGACTCAGGGTGAAAAAACTGTAATAGAAACTATAACATATTAAAAAATAAGTGGGACTATTTTATGACGGATTTGTTAAACATGAATTTAACAAAAATGGGTCGTGATGTTTATAGGGGAAGTTTGTCAAAATATGGACGTATATCGAAAATATTCTTCAGAGATGTTTGGAACAATTAAAAATTTTCGTGGGCCTATTTGTCTGCAAAAAAGTTTTTAATCTTCCGAATTACAACCACCAAAGTAAGAAAATTGCGGTTTCAACTTTTGAAACATTGAAAATTGGGCGGCAATTTTATGTGGTTTTTTAATACATGGACATATTAAGAAAATTTTCTGTAAAAAAGTTCATTACTATCCAAAGATTTTGAGGGCACTGTTATAGTCCATTCAGTTGGAACATACCGAAAATGGGGCGAAATTACACTGATTACAATTTTCTGCGCAGAAGTGTTTTACTACCCAATATGTATGAATGATATTTCGCTGTAAAATACTGAAAATGAAGAAAAATCCTTTATATGAGGTCCATAAAAATTCGTTGACCACCACTACAACCACTTCTGATAGGAAAATGGGTATTAAGCCTTCAAAATACCAACAAATAAGGAACATATTATCCCATTAGCAGTACAAAACATCCTAGGATTAGGAGCAGTGTATGTGCAAAATTTCCAAAGTATATCTTAAATTTATTTCAGGGCTAAATCGACATATAATCTTCTGAGTCAAATCAAGAATGTGTATACTTTTTGGTGATTTCAACGAACATCCGAACGGAATCAACTGTATCAACATTTTCTAATCTGCTAATGTCAATGTTTAAGTCCGGTCACAGATCATTTTGTAATTGTTGTCATAAATAGTTTTAGTTGCTCTGATTACAACGACATATAAATTTATTGTGGAATTAAATATTTCCTGACATATAGTCCACCAAAACTACCGCTGGTATTCTTGTATTTTCCCATGCTTTTTTAAAATTCGCTAAGGCAAAATGATTTTCAATGTTAATCGGCTGATTCCAAAAATATAATTTAAAATTTTTGCAATCAAGACTTCGTCCGCTTCAAATCGATACCCATATTGCTTTAGTGAATTTTAAATGAGGCACAGCCGAGTTTTGAATGCGCACATCTCAGGAAATATGGATTTTTGCAAGAAAAATATAGGTATATCACTGTAATTAGTATCCTTTAGACTTTATGTGGTAAAAATTTCAAAAGTATCTGGGAACATGTCCTACCTCTGACTTGTTTCTATTACAAATTGTTGTTAAATATTTAATTTATGATGGCCCAATCTCACTTGCCAATATATTTGGAATTTAGCTTTACAGAATGTGTATGGGAAAACTACTACCTAATATTTATATAATAATTTTTCTACTTAAATATAGAATTAATACACTTACCGCAACTTGTTATCTTTGCTTGTTGAATTGACTTTGCTGATACTTCTGAACGGGCTCGGTATACCGCTGCTGTGATAATTTATTTGGATCCAAAGTTATACAAAACTCCATCATTCAGCACTCTTATATGAAGAAAAATGCCAGTTAGAGGAAGAAAAAGCTTTTTTGGGGGAAACACAACATGATCAATTTTGTTTCACTGCATTTTTTGTGGTTTGCTGCATTTTTATTTTTTGTCTCAAATACATCCAATAACAAACACTCTTCTTTTTGATCCACTGAGACGACTTTCACTTTAATTCGGTATTAAAAATATAATTAATCAATTGCAAACTGTCATATATATATATTTTTTCGATATTTTTATGATATAATTTAAAAGAAAGAAAAAAACGGAAGAAAGTTTTATTTTTGTCAGAATTGAAATGGAGGGAAAAACAAGCGTTGCCATACACATTACCGTTTGATTAGTTATTGACGTATTGTAATGTAATACCATCAGCTGATTTGACAATACACGATGGCATCTAAAACTAGAACGTATGTCATTTATTGTTTATACTTGTTGGTTGTGATAGATAAGTTTCTTTAAAATGTGAAAAACTTTGTAAGGGTATATATTTAACGCTTATTATCAAGTAAATAAGGCAGATAACCCAATAATTAGGTCTAAAGTAGCAACAAAATATAAAAAAAATATTTTTATATATGTAAATGCAAAAAAAGGCCATAATGTGCGGTAACACAGTCCTAATTCCTGAGAACAACAAAGAATCGACATATTCGGATCTTCGGTAACACTTTCACTTACAACGGCGATATTTTCAGCGGAAACAGCGAAGCGAAGATGTACAGACCGTTCCAGTATCATAAAATTTGCCAATTGCTTGCCTAGTTGGACGATTGTGTAAACTATGATCTCCTCTTAAAGCACTATACGTTTATGTGGAAAACTCGCCATTTCAATAGTAGATTTGGTAATTTTGATGCGTTGTGATATAGTTAAGATATCAATTTTCTTCTGAAAATAAGAGAAGTGCAGATGTTAGTTCGGACGGGCCGAAATTTGCATGCCCTCCACCACGATGTTGACTTTCTAAATATCTAAAATTAATGGGGGCGTCTAAAAATACTCATGTTTGGGTAGGACCTTAAATATATCGAAATAGACGCGAGAAAATGATATTTTTAATTATTCAAATTACCAAATCGGGACCGATATTGATAGTTTTCGGTAGTGAGATTTTGGAAACGTTTTTCAACCTGATTTGTAGTTTTTTTGGTATTCTCATTGGGGGTCAAAAGAATATCAAATTACTGTCAATTCGCTTGAAAAACGTTTCCAAAATACTGAAACGTTGGCCACTACCTGAAACATGGGCAATATTAATAATGTTTGATAGTGAAATTTGGTACCCAAGGATAATTCCAAATAACAGCCAATTCGTTTATAAAGCGTGGCCAAAATAACCAAAACTACCGAATATTGGGTACACCGCTGTAAGGGGCTACACCAAAGGAGTGCAAAATTTCAGAACTTTATCTTAAATATTGCGATCTTTATCGTGATTTCATCAGACGACGTATCTATATAGAATTTTATATAACTCCGAAAAGTATTCTCTAAAGTCCACGACAGTGCCTGCAAATGTAATTAAAATTACACATATGACTAATTTTTAAATTCATAATAATGTAAAGCATTCTTAAAAAATATTATTGTATTAATTTATAATTTAATCTACAAATTCGGTTTCAAAACTATTTTTATTTTAATTTTACGTATATTTAATTTATAATTTAATCTACAAATTTTATTAAATACCTATTTTGTTATTAATTTCATCCATATTTCTTAATTTCATTAATTAATTCACAATTTCAAATATTTATCTATTTGAAAAACTTAACGTTAATTGAAAAAAAAAATCAATAAAACAAACCCAAACATATGTTCACGATATGACAACATTGCATGGCGCCATACGCCATAATTTAAGTGTACCACCCTGTTATCAACTCTAGGCAAGAGAGCTATTGCTGAGTCTTCTGTCAAATTTCGTTTGGTAAACACCTCAAACGATACGGTCGGATTGTGAACTTCTTATTAGAATTATATTACAGTGCCATACATACACAACAATTCTGGGCAAGCAAAAAAAGGAAGAAGAAAAAGAATACCAAAAAGGAAGCAAATAATAATTGTAATCAATTTTTGTTACAGAATTCTAACAGGAATTGAAGTCGAAACTAAAAGTGAATTAATAAAAATACAAAAGTTTCTTAAAAATTGCTAAAATTGTTGGAAAAAAATGTGTGTGTGTGTGAATAATCTGTGAAATTCTTGCAAGTTTGATAAAACCTCCCCCCCTCAAAACAAAAGTTATCATGTTCCCTTCTTCAAAAGGGTGACAATACCCACAAGAAAAAAATTCGTTGAAGAGGAAAAATTGCTAGCCACCACCACCGCCACCGCTATCATCGTCGATAATAAGGGAGGGGTAATGGCTAGAATGTTTATCATTAATCAAACTCTCTGGTTGGAGTAGAGTAGTGAGTGTATTTTTTCAAGTGTTTCACTAAATAAACAATACGAATTTTACAAAATCCCATAAAAAATAAGAAAAACAACGAAAACAAAAACAACGGAATAGCAACTAAAATTATGTGTTTATGGATGTGGAGTTGAGACCTACGCGTTCTACTAATTTAAGGTATGTGTGCATTTTTCATCCATTTTTGTTTTTCGTATGCCTTGCCCCTTTGCATTGTGTCTTATGTATGTAGGTGGTATTCATCATTGTTCGTTCTTCTGATCCCATCTTTAAATATGTACATACATACACATGCCGCAAACAATGCGACAAATCTCTGTAAATGTAGATTTACAGCAGCAACAAAAAATAAATAAAATAAAAATGAAAACGTTTTGAAATATTTTTTTTTTGCAATAATAAATGTAAATAAAAAAATTAATTAATGAAATAAACACTATACCCAATTTGTATATGCGATTATTAGTTTTGTATATCGAGCAGCTGGAAATGTGACCAATATTCTATTTGCTGCCAATCAGCCGCCTGACTGTCTTCTTGTTTGCTTACTTTGTTTCTTATGTTTATTGCAGAAATTGCAAAGCGAAAAATCAATAAAAAAATGTTTTTGTGTACACAAGTAAGCGACGGCAGCAGCGGTGGTAGCGACAGTAGATGCGCTGCTGCCACTATTGCCACTATTGCCATTTTTTTCGTTTTCTTCTTTCTCCCCTCTTTGTTCGGCATATAATGTGTTCTCTTCTCGTTCTCATCGTCTGTGTATGTTGTTCTTCTTCTTATTTTTGATATTTTACACACTTACGAATTTACATTTCATTTTTGTTGTTGTGTTGTTGGTTTTTGTTATTGGTCTGATTGGAAGGAATTGCAAGTGTGTGACAGAATATTGATAACCGTATCAACGATGCATAAACTGTTGTAGTCGTGAAATCATCTGTTTTCCTCCCTCTCTTTTTTTTGGTTTATACTTGCATAGTTAGTTGTCTGTATTTAATTTAATATGTTCTGGGGTTAATCAAATGAAAAAACAGTTTTGATTGAAAAAATACAATTTGAAAATAATAAATGTTGGCAAATAGTAATGATTTTCTACATTTAGTTAACTATTATCTTGATTGGAGTGCGTTATAGAATTTAGATTACTGAAAGAAAAAAATAAAAAAAAACCTTAACCCACTTTTGGTCTAGTAAATATTAAAAACAGTTCAGTTCCGAAATGTAGTAAACATTTCAGACATTTTGGAGTCCACTTACAAATGTCCGTCTGTCTGGTGGATGGCTGGTGCACACGATAACTTTCGAAGAAAGTTACCGATTTCATCCAAACTTTGCAAATCGTAATGTATCTTCAAACTTAAATAAAAATCGCAGATGAGGAATATCAAACCACTACTTCTGGTACCAAACCCACAGTTTTTACTTGTTTACCTAAAATAGGAAAATTGAGAGGAGCAGAATAGTCGGATGGGACATATGGTTCCTTATACAAATACCACTGGAATTAAATTATACATCGTAACTTCTAGTATGTATTTAAATGCCAAACACTCCTCTTCGATATAGTGTCACCTTGCAAGGTCTTCGTTTTGCGGAGTAAATTTTTTCATTTTTCACACAAAAGTCTTGGACCATTGGACCCGCCAAATATTGAACGATATTCCTGAGATCATCTATGCTTATTTCCAAAGCAGATTGTGATCTATAGAGGGACCAGGAAAAAGACAAAAAAAATATTGGACCATTTGATCCTCCAAATGTTTATCGATCATTTCCCGTTACGGATAGGTGTCGTCTTTGTGCAGAACCTACATGCAAATGACGCAGGATACATAACTACAAATTATATAGGACAGACGGGCGGCCAAACATGTATAGATGGACACATTCAGATATATCGGTATACTATTAGGAGCAATATTACGCCTTTTTTAATTCTTGGGCCTATAATACACTTCGCAACATCGGATAAATAAATATAAAAAAGAAAAATATCGATATGATGAATACACAAAATGCCCAAAGTCCGCACAAGTCATAAATTTTAAATTTGTATGCCCACTTTCGGCAACACTGTACTTGACACTATTTTGTTTCGACATCCATGATTCACCTGCTTATTAAAAGCCTAAAATATTCGCCAATTTGAAAAAAAAAATCATCTTTGGGATCGATTGTCATTACCAAAGCTCTAGAAGTTTATTTTAGTGATCCTGATAATTTGGTATATTAAATTTGTAATTATTTCTGTCTGCTTCAATATTTAAGATATAGCTCTTAAATTTTGCACAAATATATTTGATATATCGGATCCCTTTTTAATGTACGATGCATATTTTTTTACCATAATTTTACATCGCAGTATTCGCTATGTCGTTACTGCTACTTAGTGCAGGGAATAATGTTTTTTCAAAAATACTACACAATGAAACAAAAAGAAATATTTGCGGAATGTTAGACCTTTTTTAATCTGATAAGAAAACTTTCGTTATACCAATTCTGCTATCTGAGAGTGATATGAATGATTATTAAAAAAATAATAGTAAAAAAAATACTTTGCAAAACTATATACAATATTGAGCGTTTTTGGAAAGAAATCGGTCTGAAAGTGTGAATCCAACCTGTAGCCAGTCAATATTCCCGTCTGTGATTTTAATTTCTACCCACAATTAAAGTGATTCACTACAATAACACAATAAATAAACTGGAAGACAATAATAAAAATTTTTATTTATTTGTGATATAAAACTAAAATATTCTAGTAATTGCGACTAACTGATGTTATCTCTATTGTCTGCGTGTGAAATGGGTCATAAATGACAATGTGTTACTTTTTTCGGTAAACTGACCAGGGCTGCCATATTTGCCGATTTATCGGCATTTTGACGATTTTTCACTCTAAAAATGGAAAATGCCGATTTTCCGATTTTTGCCTCAGAATTGCCGATATTTCAACAATCGACACAAATTGTCTAACTTTTTAATTTAATACGGTGTTACCATACAAACATATAAAATTGGCAGCTTTAAATCATTATAACTATCGGCGACTCGCCGCAGCCGTTTTCAATGGCTTAGATATCTGCATTTTTTGTCAGATATATTAAAACGTTTTGATTTTAATTTAAATTCATTTAAATGCTTAAAACTTATTGATCCTGGAAGAGTAATGAAGAAGAGCAATAATTCTTTTCTAGATATTTTAAAAGAATTCCCCGATTTTATTTTTGAAACTGAGAGAGACTCCGAGTTTAGGAAGTTAAACTTTCTGAATTTTGAAGAAATTTTTGAAAATGCAGAATATAATTTAAAAAGTTTTTTTTTTTTTAATTTCCGAAATTAAACGTGGGGACTCCAATTTAGCTTTTCCAGTTTTGTCTAAATTTGTACAAAGAATTATGGTTCTTCCACACTCCACACCAAATGTGGAACGAATTTTTGGTCAGGTAAACCTTAACAAAACTAAAATTAGAAGCTCACTTGAGAATGATTCATTGGAAGGGATTCTTTATTCTAAAGATTACCTCAAACTAAATAATTCAAATTGTTTTAATATCAAGATTGATAATGAATTACTAAAAATGTGTAATACAAATATGTACTAGTTTTTAAGTTATTTTTATGACCTTAATACCACACCATACCATAATTAATATATTTTAGAAAAATCTACATTTTTGTAGAAAAATGAATCTTATATGTTATTTTTTATACAGAATTGAATTTGTTATCTTTTTTAATGTAATAAACAATATTGATTTGTTATAAACCAAAAAATATGAATTTATTTATAAATTATATGCTGCCGATTTTTTGCCGATTTTTAAAAATACAAATGCCGATTATGCCGATTTTTTTCTGAAAAATTGACGATTTTTCATAAAATTTAACTGGCAGCACTGCATATGACTAAAAAAAGGGGGCGAAAAATACTACAGGTGGACGATTTGAGGAGAAATGAAGTCTGTAATTTGGAAAATTATTTGGACATAGAGTAGGTAAAGAGTGAGAAGAAATGGGGTTTAGGATTTACTTTGCTAACTACGTTATGGTAATTTTTTGACAAAGCTTTTAATGATGGAATATATAACAAAGATCTCATATATAACAAGATCTCAACTAACAAAAACTACTTAGTTGCTGCTACATGGAAACATTATTTTTAAAACTTTATGAAAAAAGTAAAAAAAGTATTTTCTCATCAGTATCAGCCATAGACCGAAAATAAAATAAACAAGTGAAAACAAAAAAAGTTCGGTCGGGTCGAACTTTGGATACCCTCCACCATAGGGATACTGATAGTTACATGAAATGAAAATATGGGGAACATGCCAAAAAGTATACCTATACCAATAATTGTTATTGTAAGCCATAATGTATACCAAATATAAATTTCAGCAATTCTAAAATCGCAAAACCCCAAAATGTGGTCTGATTTTGTCGCTATGAGGCCATCACCAACGTACACATGATTGTATTTCGTGAGTGGGGTGGAATCTGCTGATTCAATATGAAAATTGTCATTACAGAAAAAAAAACATTTCTATGTGTAGGTTTCTGGAGGCTATTACATCGTGTAGGAATTACCGTACATTTGGAGTTGTAATTATTTCTATGCATAATTGAGGACTAATATAGGTCTATTTCTAACCAAACACAATACCCTTCTTCATGCTAAATATTTAAAATATCAAAAATGAATAGGTATCACAGTATGGGGGATAGGCCTAACTGGGGCCGATATATTATATTTCATTCTCAAAACTGGCCGTTCCAGTTTTTTACCTCGATATCCCCCCAAGGTAGAATGAGTAAAACAGATGGCTTAGAATTCCATATTTCGAATACAGAATATATACACTACTATGGTGGATAAAACCAAAACGTAGAAAAATCAGATAACTATTTTAATATAAAAAGGGGGTTATATGGGGACTACACCAAAAAGAGGGCGAATAATTATAACACTGTGCTACAAAAAAATAAATAAATAAAAAATATTCAGGGGTTCTAATGTTCCAATTCTGTTTAGTTGGAGTCCCTGGAACACGAAAATACTTTTGGGTTTTTTGGGTCACTTCGAAAATTAAATTGAAAATCTATGAAACCATGTTATTCTCTACATTTACCGTTATTAAACTAATTTTCGAAATGACCCAGAAAAACCAAAGGTCGTTTTGTGGTCCAGGGATTTCAGTTAAACAGAATTGGTACATTAGAACCCCTAAATAATCTTCGTGTTGCACAGTGTAATTTTGGTAGGGAGATTTGCTACCATATACGGCTACAAAATACAAAATTACAGCGAATTCGGTGGAAAAACGCGCTCATGAACGCCAAAATAGCGAAAATTGGGGGGTACGCTTATATGGCTATTCGAAAAATTTTACCTATATTTATAATTTTTAGAGAAGAAATTAGGTACCCAATAAGAACCCACTGTATCAAATTTCAGCGAATTCAGTTTAAAAACGCACTTAAAATACCCCCAAAATACTGTGAATTGGGAGGTACTGTTATATGGGGGCTACCCCTTATAACGCGCTCAAGAACCGCAAAATGGGGGGTTCTTCGAACTTGACCTGCCTGCAGAAAAAAGACAACCCTATGCAAAATTTCAGCACCTTATCTCAATTCCTTCAGAAGATAGCGTGATTACAACAGACGTACGGACGAACAGACAGATGGACTGACATTAATAGATCGTCTTAGAATTTCACCCTGATCATGAATATGTATACTTTATAGGGTCCGAAATGAATATTTCGATGAGTTATAAACGGAATGACAAAATTAATATAGCCTCCATACCATTATAAAAAATTTTGTTAAGGAAAAAAAACGTGGTTTCAGAGAAATATGGAAAAAGATTTATTTCATAAGTAGAGTATCTGTACCGAGGTCCTATTCTAGGTATGATTAATTGATTCACACGAACGAATGAGAAAAAGGGAAGAAGTTTAGTAAGAACAGTGGTGGCTGATGTTTATATACTTTGTAAAATAATTACAATAGCCTATAGTTGACAAAACAAAAGAAAGAGCAGCCCAGAAAACATCAAAAATCCGGAAATGTGATCAAAAAGACACGACGAGAATACAGATATCGAACTATGGTATTAATTAATCGATTTTGATCTTACGGATTCTGTCATTGTAATAGTTTCATAGTTGTATATATATATATATATATGGGAAATTACAAAAATCTTTTAAATTCCTTGAAGCTGAGGTTTGCAAGGTTATAACTCGCGAAATATGCACATATTGCATATAATTTAAATTCATTTCTATAAAATGAAGTGTTTTTGTCAAAATCTTAAAATATTGGTAATAAATAATAAGTTGATGGTGGTAATGTAAAAATATGGGTAAAAATGTGTTGAAGCCAACGAGTTTTTTTGTGTTCCTTCCTGATTTGTGGCTAAACTACACGACGCACGCACATGTGATCAGTGACTAACTTGCAGAATACCCCATGGACAATATGGTTCTAATGTATGATTTTTCGATATAATCACTGCATCCACCCAAAATGGATGCTGACATTTTGAAGCCGGATTTTCGGTGTTTTTTGAATTTTTCTTATAATTCGCATGCGCATCCAGATAATGGACTAAACTAATTATAGGATTGTAGAACTCGTGATTTTGCCTTGTTTAGTGTATATCTCACCGTAGCTTCTTTGAAACTTGGTTCCAAAGACGAAAATTTGGTGCGTAAATTTTTATAAAAAACATATATTTTGAGTCTAAAATTAAAAAAGTCCATTCAAATTCCGTGGATTTTAGTTTTTTTTACGTTTCGGATCTAATGAGCCCATCCATGTTAAATTCCGCCCAATAAAACGGCGGATATAGGTACCTTGAATGTGGGAAAAACTTCAAAAATATATTTTGACGAATTCGCGTTTTTCTTCGAATTGATTTTAAATACATTCATGCTTGTGTTATCATATTCGCGAATGTGTGTGAAAATAGGTCAAAAATATATCGATACGCGAATAATATACGTATTTTACCCAAAATCGATTGTGGAGGCACATCCGCGATTCTTCACCGATCATTTTAAAATAGGTGTCCTTTTGTGTATTTTCATAGGAGATTACTGAAATCGGATGCGCATAAAAATCTTATCGTCATTTTTATCAGTTTTTAGAGTTTTTGCATAGTAAAGTGCATCGAGCGCCACACTTTTGCCGCTAAATGAAACATCGAAAAATTCATAACTATTGGAAGAGATTGATTCGATTTACACGAAAACCGCATGCGCAACAACTGATTTCCACGAATACGCGAATTGCATGCTTTTCAATATTGATCATTTTTATGTATTGTAAGTGCAATATATTTAATCATTTTTAACGTCGAAACTCTTATCAGATGAATCTACCGATATTTAACAATCATGCAAAAGAATTTGCAGAAGAAAGCGTCATATATTTTAGAAGATTAAGACAAAACCGTATTCCCTTAACCACACTGAAAAAATGAAAATTCAAAAAAAAGGTTCTGCCTTAAGGGAACCCCCACCCCCCCATTCTCGATTTTAATTTTTCAAGATTTTCAATGGGCTGGTAAATCAATACCAATGCTTGTTAAGGTTTGTAACTTTGCACATATATAATTGAAGATTTAAAAGAGAAGAAAAATAATTTACAAACAATTTTTTATATATTTTTCAGAAAATCTTAATTTTTTAATTGGAATTCGGTCCGATTTCTGTCAGAAAATCTAAATTTTCTTTTGAATACACAAGAAAATTCTTCCGAATTCCGGCCGATTTCTGTCAGAAAATTTTAATTTTCTTCCGAATTCCGACCTATTTCTGTCAGAAAATCTAAATTTCCTCAGAATTTCCCAAAAAATTTTATCCGAATTCGGACAGATTTCAGTTGGAAACTCTAATATTTTTTCAGAATTCCATCCGAATTTCTTTCCGATTTCGGTGACCACGTCCATACAACATTTGTGCCGAAATCGGAACGAATTCAGCATCAGAATCGGCAGTTTGTTCAGAGATTCGGACCGTATTCGGAAGAAAATGTTTTCTGGGTATTCATTTAACCGATATTAGTAAATCTCATGCACACATTATGATATAATCTGCCCCTTGAAAATGAAAGGGAAACTTATCTAATTGTTTTATTATTCTTAGAAAATGAAATGAAAAGGAAATTTTATTTTTAAACCTATAAAACACATTTCAAAATTTACTTTCACCAAAACAAAAAATACAAACAAATTGTAAATTTGTGTTAGTTTTTTTCTGAAACTGGCTGTTAGTTGTATAATTAAAAACCTGCCCGTTTTTCTACAAGTCATTGGTGTACCACTGGTCTTGTTATGTCTTTTGGAAATATAATTTTTTTCATAGTTTGTTTTTTTATGTATGACTTGGCCAAAAGATTTGCAGACTGACATACATACACAATTTCCATCTCAATATTACTTTTACAAACAAATAAATAAGCAGTCCAAAACTAGAATTTCAAGGACGAGCCTAGGGGTTTTAAAGATTTTTTTAAGGATCAAGAGTAATAGTAGAGTAGTAGATTTTTTTAACATTAAATTAAAACTTTTTTCCATTTTATGCTAAACTTTAACAAATATTTTCCTAATGATGGGCGTTGAACAAATATCAGTCCCGCTTATAGCACCGTTTTTGAAATATATTTTCTTATTCGAAACGAAAAATTAGAGCACACAACATAATGCCCACACCAACAACAAAAATTAATAAGTGTGTGAAAGAAAAAATATTTTTACAAATGAAAGAAGCTATGCATACGAACTTGGCTCATCGTCATTCATTTTTTTGTCTACGCAATTATGGAGTTAATGACTTTTTGCTCTAGAATAAATATGAAAATGTGAAAACATAAATAGGCAAAAATGCCCTCTACATGATTTGCTGAAAACCAGGCAACCACAAAAATAATACAAAAACAAAGAAAGAAAAATAATAGAAGAGGCAACTATAACACAAAACGAAAAACTGTGCTAAAACTATAATCGTCCAGCAGGCACTTTGTTATAGCCGGACAATATTAATTACCACTTAATAAATTCTATAAAACGGCCACTCGTTTTTTGTTTCTTTTTTGTTCTTTTGTACATAGTCATGACACTTGACGTACAGTATTCGGTTATTGGGATTATGGAGAGTGTATTTACAAAAATGATATTCCGTTCGTATTTTTTGAAATTTACGTCTTATATCCTCTTGAAATCGATATTATGTTGCTATTTCCCCTGGGGAATTTAGTTTTTCAAATAGAATATTTCGATCTAATTTTGGTATAACCCCATACGATATTTTTACAGTTTTAACCCATCGAAGCGGCTGTATTTAGGCATTCCGAGGGGTGGATTTATTAAAAATATTTTTTGAAGTGCAGGCATAGGCGTGTTTTTATTAAAAATATTTTTTGAGGTATAGATATAGGCGTGATTTTATTAAAAATATTTTTTGAAGTGAAGACATAGGCGTGGTTTTATTAAAAATATTTTTTGAAGTGCAGTCATAGGCGTGGTTTTATTAAAAATATTTTTTGAAGTGCAGGCATAGGCGTGGTTTTATTAAAAATATTTTTTGAAGTGCATGCATAGGCGTGGTTTTAAAAAAAAAAATATTTTTTGAAGAGCAGGCATAGGCGTAGTTTTATTAAAAATATTTTTTGAAGTGCAGGCATAGGCGTGGTTTTATTAAAAATATTTTTTGAAGTGCAGGCATAGGCGTGGTTTTATTAAAAATATTTTTTGAGGTATAGATATAGGCGTGGTTTTATTAAAAATATTTTTTGAGGTATAGATATAGGCGTGGTTTTATTAAAAATATTTTTTGAGGTATAGATATAGGCGTGGTTTTATTAAAAATATTTTTTGAGGTATAGATATAGGCGTGGTTTTATTAAAAATATTTTTTGAGGTATAGATATAGGCGTGGTTTTATTAAAAAATATTTTTTGAGGTATAGATATAGGCGTGGTTTTATTAAAAATATTTTTTGAGGTATAGATATAGGCGTGGTTTTATTAAAAATATTTTTTGAAGATATAGGCGTGGTTTTATTAAAAATATTTTTTGAAGTGCAGGCATAGGCGTGGTTTTATTAAAATTGTTTTTTAAGTGCGTGGTTTTATTAAAATTATATTTTTTGAAGTGCAGGCATAGGCGTGGTTTTATTAAAAATATTTTTTGAAGTGCAGACATAGGCGTGGTTTTATTAAAAATATTTTTTGAAGTGCAGACATAGGCGTGGTTTTATTAAAAATATTTTTTGAAGTGCAGATAGGCGTGGTTTTATTAAAAATATTTTTTGAAGTGCAGAAATAGGCGTGGATCATAAGGCCGACCAGAAGGTCTTCCTATAGAACAAAAGTAGTTCGTCGAATAGAAAAAAGTAGATATTCGTATAGAAAACTAATAGACCTTCGTATAGAAGACGAGAATCTCATCGTAAAGAAGGCCAGAATGTCCTTATATAGAAGGTCTTCCTAAAGACTACTGTCAAGGGACTTCATTTAGAAGACCTGTGGGTTTTTGTGTAGAAGACCAGTAGAATTTCTTACAGAATTTCAGAAGGTCTTCGGATCGTTGATCAGACTATCTTCTTATTAAAGATCAAAACGTCTTATAGAAATACAGAAAGTCTTCGATTAGAGGACCAGGAGGTCTCCGCTTAAAAGACCAGATAGATTTCGTATAGACGACTCCAAAATTTTCTTATTGGCGATTTGAAGGGGCTCAGAAGATTTGAAGGTTTTCGTATAGAAGACCAGAAAGTCTTCATATAGAGTATAAGAAAGTATTCATATAAAAGACCACAAGGTCCACATATAGAAGACCAGAATAACTTCTTATAGAAGACCAGAATATATTCATATTGAAGGCCAAAAGGTATTCTTATTGAAGATCAGAAGAAGATATTTATATAGAAGAAAGTGAGGTATGTAGAAGGATTTTTATGGAAGCCCAGAAAATCTTCTAGAAGATCAGAAAGACAAACCGTAAGACCAAAGTTTCTGATACCTAGTACCTAAACTCAAGAACGTTTTGTTTATAGAATACCTCCAGAAGGTATAAGGTATTCTGTCTATAGAAAACCTCTAGAAAGTATTCCGTATAAGTTCTCTCTGTCTACAGAAGCCGTCTGGAAGGCCTGTGGAATGCCTTCTGTCTGCATAGAAATCTCTGGAAGGCCTTTTGTGAAGACTACTGGAAGGCCTTCTGTTGCTATATCAGACATCATGTCTGTGTAGAAACCTCTGGAATGCATTTCTATAAGTCTATTCTAAAAAGGACCTTTTGAAAAATAACTCTATATAGTAGTTTGTCTATGAATGACCTCTAGAAGGACTTCTGTCTATAAATAAAGTGTGGCAGCACTTATGTCTCTAGAGAAAACCTCTGAAAGGCTTTTTGCCGCTTTAGGAGGACTCAATTATTATTATATATAAGAGTTCTAGATAGTTTTTGTTTATAAATGAATTCTAGAAGTTCTACTATATAAAGACGGTCTCTCAGAGAACTTCCATTAAAAAAAACCTGGAAATTCTTTCTAACCATTTTTTTTGTAATCCCCTCGTTAATAGTCGTAACCAAAACTGTTTTGCAAGCAAATGTCTATGATCGATATATGGACGTGTATTTGCACACACACAGCAGAAAAAGACATACGACGCCTTTTTTCGAAAATTAACAACAACGAAGACGACCATTCTTCCAAGAATAAATAACAACGCGCCAGAGTCCACGCTAAACAAATTGATATTTTCAGACTTGTATGTACGTGTGAATATGCCAATTCTGTACTTGTTCTTCTGTTGGCTTTATTTTTTATTTTTGCGGATTATATAGCATAGTGGGGACATACATCATGTATATATCTATATATATTTGTGTGTGTATATCAATTCAATTTACATACGGATGAGTCAACTATCAGATAAAGAATGATTACAAAAAAAGTGGCCAAGTAAAATGTAAAGCTGTAGCAGAAAATCCATGGTGTCGGAATGTAGTACCTTTACATTAGTGCAGTGAGAGACCACAATGATCGATAGGCCGGCCAACCTACCCACCTTTTTGGAATGCAAAATATGATGTTGTAGAGCCTGTCCTTTGAGTACTACCCACATTTAGGGTAACGTAAACGATATTTAATTTTATTTAGCCTCTAGATCAATGCCATAGAATGGGGTAGGTCAGTGATCCTTTAAGTCTAGTTTATTTTTGGAATATTTATGACAAAAAAAGATTATGTTCTGATCAACACAGTCGTTTAGTATTGATCAGAACATATTTCATTTGAATTTATTAATATATCATAAAATGTTGATATTCGATTTTATTTTGACATGTTTTTCTTGAAGTTTTATTTTGCAAAATAAATAAAAAAATTAAATCGAAAAAGAACTGTTATCTTTTTCCCACTAAATACAAATGCATTTCCGAACAAATAAAAAACTAAGTCATAGCTGTTTTATTTGTTGATATGAATCATTGCTTTAATTTTTTTGATGTCACATTGTCCAAACAAACTGACAAATAAATAACCAATTTAAAAACTGTTTTGATAAATGTTATCGGGTTACGTTTTTGTTGTTGTTGTTTTTTATTCGGACAGTTTTCGCGAAAATTTATAATTAAAAAAATTTTTTTTATAAAAAATAATGACCTCATAACTTTCAAAATTACTTCTTGATTCAAATGTAAACAAAATGTCAACAATTTGAAATCAATTCCTCAAAGACCAAGTTATAGTCGGTTTGTGCAGGAACGTATAATATCTACAGGGTGAGATGAAAAAACTGCAACCAACTTCAGACTGCTGTCATTTCTAAAAGCCACTCGTCCGACAGCTGTTAAAATTTTTCCAGTGACAGCTCATTATATTGTTTACAAGCGTACAAAATGTCCGTGAAGATAAATTTAAAATTTAACTAGCAAAGACACAAACCACTAAACTGTTCCGCTGGTTCACATAGGGTTAAGACAGAGAGAGAGAGTGAGAGAATGCGAAATTGCAGAACTAAATCGAGAGAGAGAGAGAGTGTGTGAGCGTAACTGAGAATGTGCCACAATTTGCAGAACATAATTGTGCGCAGTATGCAGTGTTGCCAATTTAGCACTTTTAGTGCTAGATTTAGCACTTTTTAAACTCGTTTAGCACCAAAAAAATTGATCTAGCACCTAGCACTTTTTTTAGCATTTTTAATTTGTTCCAAGATTTTTTCAAAATTTTTAGTATAATTCCAAAAAATTGCAGTTTCTCGATTTCACATTGAAGTTTCCGTAAATTTCACATGGTTGATTTGATTTTCCAATGTTTTTTCTAGTGAGCGGAGCAGTATAGTCGCACAGGGCTATCCATATGATACATTACGTAACTACCACAAGTCTTAAATTTTCTGCGAAACTAATGTCCGTGTCGGTGAAATATTCTGTGAAATATCCACCTCCTGGTGTTGTAATAATTATCAGAGTATAACAAGTAAAAAACTATGTAAACGGCCGAACTTTCTATAACTTCTATAACTATATAATAAATCACAACCAGCTCGATTGGAAAATGTGTCCAAAATCCCCAAAATACCGAATATTGGGGGTACCGTTATATGGGGGCTAGACCAATACTTAGACTGATAACAATATAAAAGTGCTGGATATAAAAGTGCATTTAGAAAAAAAATCTTTTTTTGTACTATTTCATACTCTAAATATCATCCGTTCAAAACCGATAGATGTCGCACTTCAACAAAACCGGAATTTTATGCAAAATTGTATAGTTATAATCTAGAATAGATAGACCCCTGTAAATATTTACGTAAAGCTCCACACCTTCTAGAATCTGCTCTTCTAGAATAAATGTGAAGAGCATATCGAGCCCTTCCCGCGAAAATGTTGTAAGCGACAATTTTCCGATTTTGTTTTTTGGATCTCAATCGATAGAGAATACTCCATTACGCTTATTCTCAAAATATTTTAATTCTATCATGAACCGTTATTAAACCACAGCAAAAACAATTTTAATGAAAGTACACTTGGTATTTTGTTTACATTTTGTGGTGACATGTCGCTTGCATTAAAATTTCATATTAGCCCCATGGTCAATAGTCAGGTAGTCGAAATAAATCGAAATTTTTTTCAATAACATTTTCGCCACACCAACAACTTTTGGCAGAAAAAGTAGATACAGGGTTGTATATTTCCTGAAATTCGTCTTCTGAATGCCCTGATATTTGGGCCATGGCAAATGGGTGAGACAAGTGGATGGCATATAAAAATAAATCGGTCTCCAACACTTGTCCTCATCTTTTTATAAACACCAAATATCGATTTCAAATTTATCGGGTCTATTGTGTGGAAGCTAGTAAAACACAAGGACCTATATTGCAATTTTTTATTCACAGAGGTTGTATATTTCCTGAAATTCGCCTTCTGAATGACCTTATATGTAGGCCATGGCAAATGGGTGAGACAAATGGATGGCATACAAAAATAAATTTGTCTCCAACACTTATCCTCATATTTTTATAAACACCAAATATCAATTTCAAATTTATCGGGTCTATTGTGTGGAAGCTAGTAAAACACAAGGACCTATATTGAAATTTTTTATTCACAGAAAAATGTTGTTCGCTCTCTATGAATCCGGAATGCCAAATTACAACCACTTCTTCAGAGAAATTCGACTTTGAAAATACTAAAAATTCCGTGGGGACTTTTAATTGGGGCTTTTGTCAAAAACAGGACCTATGTCGAAATTGTTTGCAAAAATATTTCTGAACATCCAAGAAGTCGACATACCAAATTAAAGCCCCGATTAAATGGAACCTATTTCAAAACCATAACTTACACTGATAACTTTCTGTATAGATAAATATTAGCCTCCAAAACCCCGGAATGAAAATATAACAACCACTTCAGTTGGAAACTCCGATTAAAAGCTTCAAAGTATCAAAAATTGGACAGTTATATATTGCAGCTATACCAAAACAGATTAGGATGAAGTTTGATTATAATTCTGCTTATTAATCTATTGACTTTTCAAGAAAAAAAAATAAATTCCTTGAATTAATGACAAAAATTGTATTTTGATTCTGAGATTCTTAATTGTAAACGCCACTTCAAAGAGAATTTGTTGAGTTTTGTGACGACGAAAAAGATGTAAGCGACAAGGAGTACCGTTATATTGCAAAAACAATTAAAATTTTTATTTCAAATCATAAATACGGTTCCGTAAAGACACTATGTAGACTTTCATTCAAAAATTTTGGTTATATAAAATGATATACAACAAAAACCGTCTCCTGTAAAATTTAGTTTTTGTCGCATACAACATTTTCGCGGGAAGGGCTCGAGATAGTTTAAATTTTGTATTTTTTCAAACAAAAGTCTGGGTCAACTTGACTTGCTCAATTTGCTTATTCATTAGCATTTTCCCCATGTACAATTTTGTGACCCCTAGAGAGACCAGAAACAAATATGAAATGCTTTGGTTGACTTCAACAGCCAAATATTGACCGTTTTTACCAAACACAATAAGTGTCTTCACTGGCCAGAACCGGATATGCAGAATATCGTGGCAATTGGTTCACAGCTATGACCTTTACTTTGTTTATAAATATTAATGGTGATACGAATAGTCACATACATCTATATCGACTCAGCTATCCGGGATATAACGATCCGTATACCAAAATGTAAGTCCAGGACCAAACTTTCGAAGCACAAACACTTGCAATACCCTCACAACATAGCTATTAATTTAAATTTTAAGAAATATAGATCTCATTATAAAATATTATCAATTTTCTTATATTCATTTTTAGCACTTTTTTCTGGCACTTTTCTAAAATTTTTAGCACTTTTTAGCATATTTTTCAATAAAATCTAGCATTTTTTCTCAATCAAGTTTTGGCAACACTGGCAGTATGTGAGCGTATTTGACAATGCGCCACCAATTTGCAGAACTAAATTGCGGCCGGCCTTATGCAAATTTCATATCAAATACCCCATTGTAAAAAAATTGAGAAGGGTTTGGGGTTGAGCCCTCCAAACGAAAGGTCTAAGAATGTTCTTTCAGAATATGTGGACCATGTAGGCAAAAAGAGTTTCGGAGATGGGAATTTTTCCGATTTTAAGTGGCCCATTTTATCGGAAATTTATCTACAAAAGCATTTTGGTGATAATTTTACAGAGAAAAAAGTTATTCATTATGGAATTCAAGCGGGATAGTGTGATTTCTTTATATTTGTCTGGAAAACCACAAGTGGCTATCGTTAGAGCACTCCAGCATTTAAAAGTGAATAAATCTTTTGTGTCTTGTACTATCGCTCGTTACCGTGATACACTGGTAGCGTAGCCCGACATCAAGGGAATGGACGGAAGTAAACAGCTACATCAGCAGAAATGGTTCGAAAAATAAAGAAGTGACTTGATCGAAATCTGCGTCGCAGTGGCCGAAAAATGACTCGTGAGCTAAACATATCGCAATATTCCATTCGGCAAATATTGAAAAATGAACTCTCGAGGTAAATCCATTGAAATTCCAAAAAGTGCAAGAACTTACTTACCGCAACAGAAAGAAAATAGACTCAAAAGTGCTACAGAGTTGCTTCGTTTGACCTAAAGTTGTGAACTGCCGAATTTGGTTTTCTCCGATGAGAAAACATTCGTATCTTATTTACTTGCCAAGAGGTCAGCTGAAAATGTGCACCTTCGGTTGGCCACCAGAACTCAAGCGCCGCCCACTGTGTGGTGTGGGACGCCATAACAGCCTATGGTCGCTCTAAGCTCGTATTAATCGACCGTGCCATCAGAATAAGTGCCGAATTTTATCGCGAAAATATTCTTGAGGCTGTATTAAAGCCTTGGGCACGCAAACATTTTGATCGCAGACCTTGGTCATTCCAACAAAACTCAGCAACATGGCGCTCAGTACGCGGCAACCACGAATGATTACAAAATGAGGTTCCTCCCTTCATTTCCAGCGCACAATGGCCACCAAAATCTCCGGATACCATTCCGTTGGACTATTGTGTCTGGAGTATTTGGGAAAGCAAGGTTGGCACTAAAAAATACCAAAGTGTCGATCACCTCAAGTAAGCTCTTTGCCGGGAATGGGCCGAAATACCGCAGAGGAACATTCGGGCAGCGTGTGACGGTTGCATTAGCCGTTTGAAGGCCATAATTCGTGCCAAAGGTGACCAATTCGAACAAATCTAAACTTATTCTAAAATTTGATGCCATTTCCGACATTTTTTGCTTTCATTCAATTTAAAATTTAAAAATTATGGCGTTTGACTTTGTTGCAGCTTTTTTATCTCATCCTGTATACCAAAAATCGAAAAAAATTACCGAAATTGGGAGATCCGTTATATGGTTAAAGCTTCTGGAACATATTGGCCGAGTAGCATTTTCGATGCCCTTCCCAAAAATGCATACCAAAAAGTTACGACCTTATCGGTTTTCCTACTGTACGACCTAACCTTTTTTCCCTTTAAATGGCATTTTATTCAGGCCGCTGTGGAAATTAAAAATAGGTTAGAGCTTCTGGAGAATATATGTCTAGAAGCATTTTCGATAACCTTTCCAAAAGTGCATACCAAAAAGTTCTAAACCTCCTCACTTTTCTACAGTGAGACCTAACCTATTTCCCTTTATATGGCATTTAAGGCAGGCCACTGTGGAAATTAAAAATAGGCTAGAGCTTCTAGAAAATAATTTTCGATGCCCTTTTCGAAAATGCATGCCAAAAAGTTTTACCTTCCCCGTTTCCTACAATGCGACCTAACCTATTTTCCCATTATATTGAATTTAAGTCAGGACACTGTGGAAATTAAATATAGGTTAGAGCTCCTGGAAAATATTGATCTATAAGCATTTTCGACATCCTTTCTAAAAATGAATACAAAAAAGTTGTAACCTTCCCATTTTTCTACAGTAGGGCCTAAACTATTTTCTCTTAATATGTCATTTAAGTCAGGCCATTGTGAAAATTGCAAATAGTTTAGAGCTTCTGAATATGGATCTAGAAGCATTTTCGATAGCCTTTCCAAAAATGAATACCAAAAAGTTCTAGCCCTCATTGTTTCCTACATTGGGACCTTACCTATGTTTCCTTTATATGGAACTTAAGTCAGTCCATAGTGGAAATTAAAAATAGCATCAAGCAAATATGGACCTAGTAGCATTTTCCTTTTTGAAAATACATACCAAAGAGTTGTAACCTCCTCGCCCACCACTAGTGCTACCCAAACTATTTTCCCTTTATATGGAATTAAAGTCAGGCCACTGTAGAAATTAAAAATAACTTCGAGTCTGAAGAAAATATTGACCTAGGACGTTGTAACACTCGCCGTTTTTTTGCTACGTGGGACCTAACCTATTTTCCCTTCATATGAAAAATAAGTCAGGCCACTGTGGGCAATTGATTGAAGAACGTGCCCCATATCCTCAAAATACCGAATAATGGAGGTTACCGTTACAAGGGGGCTACTCAATATCCAAAAATATTAAATATTTTATGCGGGTACACCCCATATATTCCAAAAAGTCGTCCGATATATCACATTTGCAATACCAAATATTCTAGGAATGACAGCAATGTTTGTGTGTGTGCCAAATTTGAAAGCTCCATCTTTATTTCTGTGCTCTCTATCGTGATTTTAACAGACAATTGGACATATCTAAATCGATATAAAATTTTATTATGAAGAAGAATATATATAATAACTTATCGGGGTGTTCGCTGAATATTTCGAAGTGTTGCTGAATGGAATGACATATACTATAAAAAATACTTTTAGGAAGGATCTACATAGGAAACTGTTTTTTAAAATATTTTAGATGTGCTCTACATAGCATTTACAAAAACTAATGTCACTAATGGGTTTCCAAAGTTTCAATTTCAATTATTTTAATGGTTTCGCCAATCATTCCCCATATGACACTATGTTGCTCAGAAACGTCACCTACTAGGTTAGGGGGCTAGACTATACTTAGAAAAGACACCAATAATAATAGCTAAGACAAAATTCTAACCAAACAATCAAATACAGGTGGCGCTCTGATGATCTAATTCCAATTATTTAATTGGTTTCGCCAATCATTTCCCATATAACCCTATGGTTGCTTAGCAATGTAACCTATTGGGTTAGGGGCTAGACTATGTTTGTGCCTCAACATAGGCGTGGATTTTTTTAAATAATATGTCTTAACATAGGCGTAGATTTTTATTTAAAATGAAATAAAAATGGGACAGACAATGGAAGAATGCCCCCTTCTAAGCCATTTGCAATCTATTGAGGAGCTATAAAATCATAGGTTGTTAACTCCGCAACAAATTCTCTTATAATATATTTAAAAAAAATATTTGAAAGTGATCTCCAAGCACATGATGAACAAATTTCAGTATTACATTTCCCAACTCAAAGTCAATGAACTTTAAATTAAAAACACATGTCTACTGGTCTGCCACATTATCATGGGAAATACGATCAGCCCAAGCAATTGTTGCCTCCACTTACATCTAAATTTACAATGGATTACCTAATAATCGATATGGGTGTCAGGTAGTAGTCTTGTCTTAGCGGAACGTGATAGGTCAGTGACTATGACAAATGTAAAGGTAGTAGCCAGCAAACGGAGTTAGACGACAACGACGATGACAATCAAGCAGTCAGTCAGTAACTGGCGTTGATATCATTTACAATAGAGTGAATTACAAAAAAATGTTGCAACAGAAAAAAACGACAAAAAACTGAAACAAAAGTTGTTTAAAAATTGCAGCGCAATGCAATATTTTTTCTTAAAAAATAAACAAATGCCATTCATTCATTTGGTAGGGAGGTAGGTAACAGGTGTTATAATAAAAAACACTTTAAATACTAAATTACTATGGAGATGGTTGTAAAGTGACTATTTCCCTTTCTCTCTTTTCCGATCTCTTTCAGTATGAGGCCAATGGATTTTAATATCTTTTATAACTGACGAAAAAGGGAAATAAACGAAAAACAACTTTAGTTAATGATTCTTTGAAGATATTTTAAAAACGTCATATTCAGGTTTTATGGCAAAATACCGATATTACAAAAAATAAGAAAAAAGAAACACAAAGTGTTATAAATATGTGTGTTTTTGTTCCAAGCTGATAAGGCTGGTGAAATTTGTTTAAATGACATCATATAGGTCTCGGGGTATAGGTGTGAATGAAATAAACGTTTCTTTTAAAGATAATTATAAAGTGTGTCCTATAAATTATAGCATATTCACTAAGAAGGTGGGCCTAGGACCATCAATGTAATTATAATTCCAGAAGTTCTTCGTATAGATGGTCCCTAGGTCTTTCTATAACTGAAAATACGATCTTCGTATAGGAGACCAGAATTTTTTTATACAGAACACCTTTAATAAAGAAATGCATGTACATAGACCATTAGAAAGTATTCTATATAGAAGGTCTTCTCTTTATAAAAGATTTATAGAAAGTTTTCTAGCGAATATCGATTCGGTCCATTTCCTTGTGACAGCCAAGGTTCGCACCCGTCTTAATGTAGCAGCAAAGGTTCGATCTAATGTAACACGGAAACTCGACGTGGAAAACCTGCAAACACAACAGATAGCAGAAGCCTGACCCGCTCAACTTACAACCTGCTGGTCGAAAGAACCCCTTATCCCGATAATAATATAGAAACACAATGGCAAAGAATTCTTCAATACCTAAAAAGTGCAGCAAAACAAAACTTGGGTACCAAAAACCACCATCAAGAAACCCTTGGTACGATCAGGAGGGTCGTAATGCTACTGAGGCGAAAAATGCAGACAGTAGCAATACGTAATGCGATGGAAAATTAAAAAAGAGAGAAGAAACGTATTTTCAGAAAAACGAAGAAAGAACAAGAAAAACCCGAGCGTGAGCAAATCGAGGTATACAGGAGTAAGAATGAAGTGCGGAAATCTTACTAACAAGTAAAACAACAAACAGAAAAGCCTTCTGTTTGTGCAGGCACATTTTCCTGTAGAGAAGAAGAGGGAAACCTGTTGTCAGATACGGATAGCGTGCTAAGGATCAGGAAGGAGAATTTTGAGAAGCTTCTGGTACCAAATAGTGGCGGTGAAGAAGATACCCCAGAACTAATAAGAAATGACGGTATAGATGGTATACCAACTAGCCAAGATGTGGTCAGAGTAGCAATTAATCGGCTGAAGGACAATAAAGCAGAATATGTCGATGGATTACCAGCCGAACTATTCATAGAGGAATAAGTCTCCTTCCCATCTCATGTAAAGTGTTATCCAGCGTGCTGTGTGAACGACTGAAGCCAATGGTCAATGACATTATTGGACCATACCAATGCGGCTTCAAGCGTGGCAAATCCGCCATTGACCAGATTTTCACTCTGCGCCAAATACTGAAAAAGACCCACAAAAAACACTTCGACACATTCCACCTATTCGTCGACTATAAAGCCGCATTCGGCAACCCTATCCGTTCAGAGGGGTTTAAAGCCATGTCTGCGTTTGGCATTCCTGTAAAATTAATACGGCTATGCAGGATAACTTTAAGTGGCACAAGGGCAGTTAAAGTAGGAAAGGACCTCTCGGAGCCCTTCAATACCGAACGAGGTTTCAGACAAGCTGACAGTTTGTCGTGTGATCTTTTTAACAGAAATGACACTCTGTACACCAAACAACACATGTTAATCGCCTACGCCGATGATATCGATATAATTGGTCGAACATTGCGAGCGGTAACAGCCACCTTTGAATAAATTGAAAAGGAGTCTGCCAAAGTGGGTCTGGCAGTAAACGGCAAGAAGACCAAGCTGATGGTATCAACGCGCAAGACGTCCAGTAGACTCGGACCAACTGTGGAACTTGAGAAATACAGCTTCGAGGTAGTTAAAGACTTTATATACCTAAGTAAGCAGTTTAGAAACAAGGCCACCTCCCGTCAGACCAAACTCACACTCTACAAGACGCTGATACTACCTGTGCTGTTCTATGGATCTGAAGCATGGGTATTTGTGCAAGCAGATGGGGCAGCTCTTGTGGTGTTTGAAAAAAATTGAAAAGGAGTCTGCTAAGTAAGCAGTTATAGAAACAAGGCCACCTGCTACCTCTAAGTAAGCAGTTTAGAAACAAGGCCACCTCCCGCCAGACCAAACTCATACTCTACAAGACGCTGATACTACCTATGCTGTTCTATGGATCTTAAGCATGGGTACCTGTGCAAGCAGATGGGGCAGCTCTTGTGGTGTTTGAAGGAAAAATTCTCCAAAAGATCTACGGGCCGATCTGCGTCGACGGTGAATATCGGCGTCGAATGAACCACGAGCTTTACAATTTATACGCGGACATCGACATAGTCAGTCGTATTGAGCTGCACCGACTACGGTGGCTAATGAATGAGAATGTCCCAGCTCAAAATGCATATAAAAGCGAGCCTACTGATTGTTCCCGTAGAAGGGGAAGGCCACGATTTAGATGGAAGGACCGAATATAAAACAACATCTTGGAACGTGGTCTTTCATCTTATGGAACAATCGTTCGGTAACAAACCAGCTAAAAAGAAGCCATAAGTTTGAGCGTATAAACAAATCTTGTACCTACCCCCTTAAAATATCTTCTGTCTAGAAGATTCTTCTCTCTATAGAATATCTCAACTAACTTTCTATAAAAAACTCTTAGAACATCTTTAGAAGGTATCTTTTCTATCCTACCTGTGGTTGATGCCTAGAAGAATCCCAAGAAGTTCTTCTGTATAGAGATCATCTCTACAATGTCATTGGTTTGATAAGGCCTTTAGAAGGTATTCTGTCCAAGGGAACATATAGGATATTCTGTTTTTTGTTTTACCTCTATTTGGTCTGCAGTTTATAGACGCCCCACAGAGATATCTAATGGATATAGAAGACCACACAAAGTAATTTTGCCTGAAGAAGACCTATAGACCTATAAATATTGCATCTATAAAATACCTCTGAAAGACCCTCTGTCTAATGAGGACATATAAAATGTCATTTTTTTACACAAATTCTCTTGAAGGTCTGCTTGTTTATGAAATGTCCCTAGCATATCTTCTGTTTTTTTTTTTTTTATCGAAAGGATGTCTTTAATGGATATAGTTTAGATATTACCAAATTTTTTGCCTAAAGCCATCAATGTAACTACTATTGGGTGTGGGGGAGTGTACCTGAATATATATTTTTGGTGAGGAGATTTGTCATCCAAATTATAAAATTAGTGCTGATTCGGTTAAAAAATTCTCAAATTCAAATGAAATGTGGGAATAAAGTTTTAAAAATTTCGAAAATTGAGCGGAACTAGAGGTTTTTATGGGATTTTTACAAAAACATTGGCGGATACAAAGTTTGGATCAAGTCGGATATTGATTTTAAAATTTTTTGACACTTTAACGGTAAGGTGTTATCAGAAGAGGTGGACCAATTGATGTCATGTTCGAGCTCGATCTCTTTGATAATGTATTTACACATTTTCAATTTTTTGTCACTTTAACGGTGAGTCGGAATCAGAAGAGGTAGACCGATTTGCGTCATCTTGGTAAATAACCAGGTATGCCAAATTACATTTTTCTGAATAGATTTCAGACATCAAAAATCCTATTTGTAAAAACAACTGCCCTTTTGAGTTAGTAAATGCGGCTGAAATCTTCAAAATTCCGAAAATTGGGCAATGCCGCTATACCAAAACTTTGACCAATATACACCATTTGTTATACCAAACATCCTAATAGCAATGCCATTGTAAAATTTCAAAGCCATATCTTAAATATTGTGATCTCTGTCGTAATTACAAATCAGCATACCGATATGGTTAAAAATTTTATTTTGATCATGACTATATATAAAAATAATATGGGGTCTACATTTAATATTTCAGGGTGTTGCAAACGGAATGACAAATTCAGTGCCTTACATTGGAAGGTTATATAAGGTTATTATATGTTGCAGTTCGGAAAAAATCGGACCAAAATGTACGTAAAATGGACCAAAGTCAGACTTTTGAACCAACATTAAAATGTCAAACGAAATTCATAAAAAAGGACAAAACATTGGACCAATGACAAAACATTGGACCAAATTGAAAACATATTTCTTTTTCGGCTCAAATTTGTTCCGAACGGCTACACTAAACACAACTAAGCATATTTGTGGACTAGTGTAATTAGTCAGCTCATATAAAATTCAAATGTTGTCGTCCGTCGTAAGTGTTCAACGTTCGTCACTTTGGCAAATGAGCAAAAAGGCACGACGTTACATTCCCCCCTTCTTTGTTTTGGTTCTTCTAATAAATGACGAATACTTTGTTTATTTTGTCAGTTTTCGGTACTTCGAATGACCCGTCCGATTCCTTGTCGCCACCAAATACAGCCATTTTTACGGTACTCGAATAAAAGAAAAGTGTGTGCCGCACGTATTCGTTTCTCTAAACATTAGCGCGATAGACCGGCAAAATATTTTAATGAAATCTCTCAGTAGTTGGTTCGAAGTCGTGTTGTTTGTTGTTGTTTTGTTTTTTCGCTATAGGTATTTCATGACAATATATTCTTGTGGTTGGTTATTACTGGCGCTTGGCGCGCACACATCAATCTACAAAAAAACCAGAGACGCCACAAAGAATGACAGAAAACAAAGGTAACAACAACAATGAAGTAAAATAAAAAATGAGAAGCGAAAAAAACTATAAAAAACAAAGTACCCCCTACCAACAAAAGTTTAAAAAAATGGTTATGTAAAAAATAATAATAACAACAATAAACAAAACTTTAAATGTTTTTTTTTGTTTCGAAAAAAATTAGGAAAAACAAAACAATAGAAAAAAAACTGCTCGTATGCGAGTTGACCAACTTAAGTCAAGAGGTCTAAACACTGCTATTATTTTATGCCAGGTCTAAGCATTGCTATTACTTTTTGCTACCAAAAATATTATTATTAATCCCAAAGTAGACAATAACAACAACAAGAAATGTTCGCCTAAAATAAAATTAATTAAGCCGTTCTTCCATTCTTAGTACTTACATTAAAAGGCCCCCCCAAGTGACTAATCACAACGTGAAATTTCTCCAAAAAATGGCGAACAATAATAATTATACAAAAAGTTCTTTGTCCATAAATATAAAACGAAATATTTGCATAAATAATTATTGCCAGGCAAACTGATTACAATTATTCTGACTAATAAATGCAGATATTTCCAACAAGTCAAAAAACTCAGTTTAGTACCATTTAGAAATTGTACTAAATTTATTTGACTTTAGTACTTTTCCATTTAAAATTCGTATCAAATGTAATAGCCCTTAGTACTTTTTGTAACAGAAGGTGTGGACCAATGGGTCCCATTTTCGCTCTTGATCTGGATTTGGTAAAAATATTACGATGTATGTGCCACTTTATGAGAAGCAGTGGATCGCTGGTGATATATAAAATCTTTCACTACCTCGAAGTGGTAGTTCTTAAGTTCCACAGTTGGTCCGAGTCTAGTGGACGTCTTGCGCGTTGAAACCATCAGCTTGGTCTTCTCGTCATTTACTGCCAGACCCACTTTGGCAGACTCCTTCTCAATTTGTTCAAAGGTGGCGGATACTGCTCGCAATGTTCGACCCATTATGCCTGTGTTTTTGTAGTACAGAGTTTAATTTCCATTAACCTTTGCCTCTCGTATGATCTTTTCCAGCAGGATGTTAAAAATGTCACATTTGTCACTTTACCTAGGCAGCAATCATTATCATTATAGGTCCATGTTTTGGCATTGGGTGGAAACACAAAAAATCATTATTGATTTATGTTTAGGTATTACCCTATATAACAGTATTTCACATATAAGTATTTTAGTTACGCTTTGGCGAATTGGCAAAGACCTTCTGCGAAAAATCTGTAAGGAGTGTGTTCTCTAGAGGACTTCCAAAAAAAAAATATCAAGTAGTTTTCCAAAGAATAAAAATATTATAATTTTTATACAAAGACCTTCTGGTCAACTATACGAAAACCTACTGGTCATTCAACAATCCTAAAGAAGTCATATTTCCCAATTTCAGGATTCCAGCCCGATCGGATGGATCATTCAAATCCAAATTGTATCAAATTTGGTACCATTTAGTATTTGTACTGTACGAATTTCCAAAACATCCTACATACTCTTTAAACAATAAGTACGAATTCCTAAAACTTCCCACATACTCCAATCGTACACTCCAACAGTAATCTTAATTCCAAACTTCAGGATTCCAGCACTATCGAACCACCTAAATCCATATTGTATCAAATTTAGTACCAGGATACCAGCTCTATTGAACCACTTAAATCCAAATTGTATCAAATTTAGTATCATTTATTACCCATAGGTACAACATATCAAAAAACAACATACATACCCTAATCCTACACTGCAAAAGTAATCCGAATTTCAGTGTTCCAGTTCTATAGGTTCCCCCAAATCCAAATTGTACCAAATATAGTACCATTTAGTAGTTTTCGTACTCATAAGTACAAAAATCAAGAACTACCTACCCAACTATGTTGATTTCGAATTTTAGGATTCCAACTCCATTCGTTTCTCCATCTTCAAATTGTACCAAATTTAATACTGTTCAGTACCGGTCCACCGGTTCCCCAAATACAAATGGTACAGTATTTAGTACTTTTTAGCACTTTTTGTGCTGTTCTAGTACGAATTTCAAAAACCCAGGCTTAACTGACCTATTAGGACTCAGAGTGACCCTCATCCCACATTTCCAAATTCTAGCTTCAGTTTGGGCATTGATTAATCGTTAAGTCAGTCAGTCAATCTCTTTACTATTTTATTAATATAGATTGGGCGGGGCTTTTATATGGAGGCTATGCCAAGACATGGTCCTTTAATGATATTTTTCAATATAGAATTATGTCAGCTTCCTAAAATCTGAAATGCCAAATTACAGCCACTTTGGCGTGGATAATTGTCTAATACCGAAAAAAATTCCGAAAATAGGCTGGTACTTTTATAGATTATTATGTTAAAACATTGACCTATAATGTTATGTCAAAACTTTGACAAAATATTTATTGGACGATGGACATTTGTTCTATACTTTTGAAATGTCTGTAATTTAATTTTAAATCAATTTAATTTTTAATTAATAAAATAGAACATCGACTCCATATTTTTGTTGGTTTTAAGGCCAACAACATAAAACTGTCTGCCTATGTTTGTAGTTTTCATGATTTAAATACAAAAACAAACCTTAAATAAAAGCTACTCGAAGAGAATCAACCCAATTTTTGTATTTAATTCACGATAGCACAGTTGTCGAAACAAAAAAGTGTGTCTGTGGGTAGAACAAGAATTTCATGGAGAACATCAGCGTGATGTATAGTATTTAGGCAACAAAGCAACATAAGCCACTCCATTGCCGCTGCAGCAGCTAGTAGTAGTAGTAGCTGCTGCTGATATTGTAGGCTAAATAAACTCATGGCTGAAGTTCAAGGCAATTCCATGATGAATACAATTTCCATTTCCATTTGTACAGTGAGTTGAACAAAAGAGGTTTGTGGGGGAGTTTTTGTTCGTACCTTTGTAGGGCGAACCTTATAATGGCGTGAAAAAATAGTATTATCGCTTATGTTGTTAATGTAGGGAATTTTATTAATGATATAAAGGACTTGCTCTGAAATGTAAAAGAATCAAATTTGAGTACACAATGAAAGGCTGGTCATGTTTTTCCTCGTTCGGTTATTACTATTTCCTTGGAAATAAAGGGTTCCTTATAATAGGAAATGCTTGAGAAAATCAAATGGAAATGTCTGATATATAATGTTGAGTAGCATTATATATCGATTCTAGAACTTTAAAGTTCGTAGCTAGTCTGCATACAAAATTATGCCTATCCATATTTAGTATATATTTTTATTTTCCGCTTTCTTGTTCTTAACATATACATTTATTTTAATAAAAAAAATATAATTTTTAATATCCTTTTTTACATTTTTTCCTTATAGGTAAGAGACGCCCTCCAGAAGCTCAAAAAAAATTTCATACGATGAGATTTAACTTGCATAAGGTAAGGTGTTTAAGATAAATGACCAAATTCTTTATAAATGTCCATTAAAACGACTAGAGTCCACATAGATGTAATGTATTCGCAAGAGACTGTAAATTCAAATTCTTAGGCAAAAACTATTCCGAGAGATAGTGAGCAAAGGTTTTTAGCCGATTTATGTAACTGTCGTGACTTTGTGACTACACGATTTTAATGTAATGATTAGGTCATTAAGTCGCGGACAGTAAATGTATGATATATTCTAAAATATATTAAAATTATTACTTACTTTCATTAACGCCCATAAGAAACGGCTAAAACTCGAATCCTAAAATTTTTTATGTTATGTACTAAAAATGGGAACATTGGTATTGAGCGAAAACATTGGCATAAACTTTGAATTTTTGACTTAGGGTTCCTACGAAATGTACTATACGTATTATCGGAAAACTGTGTACATTTTAATTTCCTTCATTTACTGTCAATTCTTAATATATTTAAATATAGTAAAAGCGGTTTTTTATTTTACAAAAATATTGCTGTTTAAATTGTAATAATGCGTGCTAAAAGTAATGTAAACATTAACAGCTGTTTGTACATGCAAAGGGTTGCCAACAGTAACAATTTTTTTCGATTTTTTTTTCTCGCCGATAGGTTCGTTTGTTTACTTTCCCAGTAAAATTTACTCAATAAGAAATTACAGAGAGTAAATACGATTTTTTCAAGAGAGAAAATTATAAAAAGTAAACGAACCACATCCAGTAAAATAATTGATTCGACACAGCTGATTAAAACAACAAACAATTTGGCCGAAACAAAAATGCAGCATCTTTATTAAAAAAATTGGTAATAGGCGGAATATTGATGATGATTTTTATAAATACTTGCGATTTCTTCATCCATTTTAATGCTTAACCCTTTGAGCCCGAATTTTTTCCCGTGACAAGAGAACTATTTTCTGTGCACAGATTTAATATAACTATCCTAAATAGGATATGAACAAAATTTGACGTCGCTATATTCTTGCATTCGGGAGATACAGTACCTTCTTTCCTAAAAATAAAAGTCCAATATCAATAAAAATAAATGCAATATCGACGAAAAGCTCACTTTTAATTATTCTTTAGGTTATTTTTTACAACACTCAACAACAATTTAGAGGGTACAATTCGTACATTTCGAAAACGAAGTGATTTAAATAATTTGGACTGTACACACAATTTGGTACTGTACATATTTTTCCACTCATCTATGTATTGAAAAACGTATAACTTGACGAACAATTTGAATTTTTTAGCTCTTAACTTATTTAATAAAAAAAAAATAAGCATTTGCTAGCCGCGTATTGAATATAAGCTCTACAGTATTTTGTTGCCTGTGGGCAACATTGGGCCACAAAGGGTTAATAATACAAAATCAAAATATAATTCACAAAACAATCAATTTGGTTCAGAACAATTTTTATTGTTTGTTTACAAAACATAACAAAACAGCTGATTAATCCTTTGAGCCCCAAATTTTATCCGCAATCTTACAACAAATTCCTGTTCACAGATTTAATGCAACTATCCTAACTAGGATATGCACAAAATTTGTCATCTCTACATCATTGCATTCCGGATCAGGAATATCAGGAAAACCAAATGCAAAATCGACAGAAAAATCATTTTAAATTATTCTCTATATTAATTTTTAAAAGAATCAAAAATAATTGTGTTGGCAGAACCCGTACAATTTGAATTCTAAGCGATTTAACCCTTTGTGGCCCAATGTTCCCCAAAGGCAACAAAATATTTTAGAGCTTATATTTAATACGCAGCTAGTAGATGTATATTATTTGGATTACATATGTTAAGAGCTGATTATAGACGACACATATCAAAAGACAAATATAAAAAATGTGTACAGTACCAATTAGCGTATACAGTACAAATTATTTAAATAGCTTCGTATTAGAAATGTACGAATTGTATCCACCAAATTGTTGTTGAGCCTTGTAGAAAAGAACCTAAAGAATAATTAAAAGTGATTTTTTCGTCGATATTGCATTTGCTTTACTTGATATTGGACTTTTATTTTTCAGAAAGAAGGTACTGTATCTCCCGAATGCAAGGATGTAGCGACGTCAAATTTTGTGCATATCCTACTTAGGATAGATACATTAAACCTGTGCACAGAAAATAGTTCTATAGTCAGGGAAAAAAATTCGGGGCTCAAAGGGTTAAACAATTTGGACTGTATACACAAATTAGTACTGTACACAAATTTACCCTCATCTCTATATTGAAAAGTTCATAACTTTACCAAAATTTTGAATCTTTTTGATTTTTCTTTTGATATGTGTCGATCAGGTCTTGACATATGAAATCCAAAAAAATATTTTTACTAGTTGCATATTAAATATAAGCTCTAAAACATTTGGTTGCCTGTGGGCCCCAAATTTTATCAAAATTACCATTTTATCAAACGCCGCTAGAAAATATAGCCTTTAAAGTCAAACTTTGAATCGCATATTAAAATAAAATGGAACATTTAGAGGACCTGAATTTCAACCACACTGATAGCGGTGATAATTAACAGGCTATGGCAATGTTGCCGAATGTGTCCCATCAAATGCCGAAGCTACTCCGGATTGGGGCACATTCGGCGAATTTGACTTTTTTTACAAAACTGTAAAAATGTTTAACTTATACTAATTTATTGTATGTTTATGGTACTAGTTTTTATAATTAAGTATCAGAGGACAATAATCAGCCATAAAGTTGTTATATATGTTGAATAAGTACTGAGATATAGAGCTCTAAACAAAAAGTGCCGAAGGTGCCCCCAGTCTCCCCTACTTACTTTTGTTATAAAAACAACGATACAATCGTTTGCATTGCATTGTTTATTAAATCAGCTGCTTACTGGTTTTTACTGTATTTTATTATAATTTTTCAACAAGAAACCGTAGGGAATTTTTGGATCCATGCGGTAAGAGATTGGGGCAAAATGCCATTGCATGTTACTCTACCATTGATTTTGTTAACATGAATTGCAAATTATTTTTTGTGAGTGTGTGAAGTTTTGTACTGTGACTAACCTTTGTGTGTGTGTGTTTCTTTTTTTTTCTTTAGGAAGTTGCCAAAAACGATATTGTATATGACAAAACAAAAATATTAAATCAAATTTTGTACAAATGAATAACTTTCATTTGTTACTCGACATTGGATGGATTTAATCTATTCATAAATAAAAAATATACAGAAGAAGACAAAGAAAGGAGGAAAAACTCCGAAAAAGTAATGGTACGAAATGTTACGTTTTAGATTAACATATAAATTGCTATGTTTCTTTTTTATTGTACGAACAATTCTCTGGCGCTAATTATTATATTATAATTTTTGGTGTATTATTACATTTTTGTATTAAATCATAATTAAATATGGAAATTTTGTGATTCATCTTATATATATATATATATATATATTTTGGTTGCAAAAAAGAAAGAAAAAATCCGCCACAAAATTAATAACCAAGGCTACATTTCATATTTGACCCTTAAGGCTGTGCAAGACTGAAGGGAAGAGTGCTAATAAAAATAATGCTCAAGGCCGAATTTTTATAATCCTGAAAGATGAAAATTTAAATTACTTCTACTTCTATTCCCATTTACTATTATTAATGGCGCTATTTCAAGAATTCCTAGAACATACGAAATTTACCATAACCACTTTCGCCCGGGTCATAAAAATTATATTTCAATTGTCGACAATCAAATATATTGTAGCGGTATTCTACATATTTTTTGTTTTATATATTTTATATATTTTTGTTGCTTCTTTGTCGACATCTTCTTAGTTTTTTTGTTTTGTTTTTATTTTATTTTCACGATTTATTTCATGTCATGCACTGGAAACTCTCAAAACCAAAACAAACCAACAAACACACACGCACACCTTAAATGAAAACAATCATAGAAACTTTCTACAACAACGAAACTATGTAACTGAAACTAAACTGTAAACACGAGTGAGTTCCACAACATTAGATAGATGTTGGGGTAGAGCGCCCGCAGTACGAGGGCAGTTCGAAAACTTCTTAGCCTAGCACAAAAAGCGCGGTATATACAGAAAAAAGTTATGTGTTTTGGAGACGTCCATCAATGTTTCGATATGGCAACTCTCTCATATAGAACAGGTGTTCAAACAATATGCATCCGCAGTTTTTACAATGGACAAATTAGAAATGCGTGATGTTATTGTAAAAACCAGTAGGGAAAGTAGTTAAGTCATACAGGGCCGACTATATGATACCCTTCACCACTTTGGGTATATTCAACAGATGAATCCTAACAGACGTTGAAGGACCATAAACACGAAAATGGATCCCTAAACATGTCATTCTGCTACCTATACTAAATTTTTAATTTGGTCAGATATAGAGTTGGTATATATATATATATAATGTGAACCGATTTCAATGAGACTTGCCAGAGATTAACTCATATTAACTACAGTTCATTGTACAAAATTGTGTGACAATCGGACAAACTTTGGGTCTTTAGTGCACAATTTACATAAAATCGGAAGAAAATATATATATAGGAGCTATATCTAAATCTGAACCGATTTTCAAGACACTTAACACACATCATTCTAGACCTAATTCATTACGCTATGCCGAGCAAATCGAAAGATATATAACAGACGTTGAAGGACCATAAACACGAAAATGGATCCATAAACATGTCATTCTGCTACCTATACTAAATTTTTTATTTGGTCAGATATAGAGTTGGTATATATATATATAATGTGAACCGATTTTAATGAGACTTGCCAGAGATTAACTCATATTAACTACAGTTCATTGTACAAAATTGTGTGACAATCGGACAAACTTTGGGTCTTTAGTGCACAATTTACATAAAATCGGAAGAAAATATATATAGGAGCTATATCTAAATCTGAACCGATTTTCACGACACTTAACACACATCATTCTAGACCTAATTCATTACGCTATGCCGAGCAAATCGAAAGATATATATTGACTTTTGCCCAACATTTACATTAAATCGGAGGAAAATATATATGGGAGCTATATGTAAATCTAAATCATTACGCTATGCCAAATTTCGTGCAAATCGAAATATATATAGGGACTTTGATACACCATTTACATTAAATCGGATGAAAATATATATGTGAGTCATATCTAAATCTGGGCCGATTTTCAGGAAACTTACATTCATTCTAGAACAAATTCAGTACGCTGTACCAAATTTCGTTAAAATCGAAAGATATATAAGGACATTGGGTCACCATTTACATAAAATCGGACGAAAGTATATATGGGAGCTATATCTAAATTTGGACCGATATTCAGGAAACTCAACACACATCACTCTAGACCTAATTCATTACGCTATGCGAAATTTCGAGCAAATCGACAGATATATAGGGACTTTGGCACACCATTTAAATTAAATCGGACGAAAATATATGTGAGAACTATATCTAAATCTGGACCGATTTTCATGAAACTTGACACACATTAGTCTAGACCTAATTCATTACGCTATGCCAAATTTCGTGCAAATCGAAAGATATGTAGGGACTTTGGCACACCATTTACATTAAATCTGACGAAAATATATATGGGAGCTATATCTAAACCTGGACCGATTTTCATCAAACTTGACACACATTAGTCTATACCTAATTCATTACGCTATGCCAAATTTCGTGCAAATCGAAAGATATGTAAGGACTTTGGTACACCATTTACATTAAATCGGACGAAAATATATATGGGAGCTTTATCTAAATCTGGACCGATTTTCAGGAAACTTAACACACCTAGACCTTAACACATCTAGACCTAATTCAGTACGCTGTGCCAAATTTCGTGCAAATCGAAAGATATATGGGGACTTTGGTATAATATTTACTTTAAATCGGACAAAAATTAGATGGGAGCTATATCTAAATCTGAATCGATTTTTTCCAATTTCAATAGGGTTTGTCCTTGGGCAAAATAAGAGACCTATGCCAAATTTCATCCAATTCGGATCATAAATGGACAGACAGACAGACGGACGGACATGAATAAATCTAGTTATAAAGTGATTCTATGCATATTCTCAAAAGGAACCATGTGTCTATCTCGTTTCCTTTTGCCTGTTACAAACATATGCACAAAGACATAATACCCTGTACCACAGTGTGGTGAAGGGTAAAAAAATTGTGGAAGCGTCTTTTTTGAACACAACATAATTAAACATGTGTTCATAACAGAGATGGACGTTTTCAAAACAATTAACTTTTTTCTATTTATACCGCGCTTTTTGTGCTAGGCTAAGAACTTTCCGAACTGCACTCGTAGTGGAATTTAAAAAAAGTGGCACTAATTTACTTGGCGTCTTGGGGAGGATATACGAGGATTGTTTTTCTACAAAAAATGAAAAAACACTTTAAAAATCCGAAGCACTACTTGGGCTTATCGTGATAATAAATGTATAGGATCCATAAAGACCAACGGGATTTTTTTATTTGCAAGAATAAATGATTTTATTAGATTAAAACAAATTCGGCAGCATGTGAAGGTGCACATTGGTTCTTAGCTACAGTCGAATTTTAGGTTAACTTTCATACACTGACATATACACGAAGACTGAAAGTCGTCAATCATTCCTAATGGAGTATCTGGAAAGGTGGCGTATAACTTATGGATGGAATCTCTGCAGGTTATTATAAAATAGAGGAAGGCACTGTAACAGATATCGACTGTAAGGTTTTGTTATGTCCATAGTCATGCGGTCGTTAACGCAATCACGTCGCGGACTATGCAGGATATTCACAGTGCATTCAAAGTCTATGTTATATAGAACACAGATTCTGATTTTTTCAAAGTTTTCGATATTGATTTTTAAGTCAGAAGCAAAGCATAACGAATAAATACCATATCTGAGTCTGCAGAGTGCAGACAGAAGGTGTGAGGCTTTGGTGTCATATTTCCAACAGAACATATTACTGTTAGTCTAAAAGGATGTTATATCTACTAAAAAAACTATCTGCTAAAAAACTTTTTGGGTTTGTCGGACAGAAGAGGTGATGTCATGGTACCATATCCCATAGGACGAATCAAAAAGACTACCGCCACCAACAAAAATCGAGAAGGAAAGGAATATATTTTTTAAAAACTATACATGATATTATCGAAATTATGAATCTTTCCGGATTCAAGGAGAGATACCCAGAAGAGCTATTACATGGAGAAGAACGTAATATAAGTATCAAAATAAGTACAATTACGAACTGACTTTCAGGAATGCCATAGTCAGAAGGGTTGATGTTATGGTGTCATATTACTTACTTACTTATCTGGTTTATGACAGAACGGTTGTTCCATAAGCCGAGCTTAAAAAAGATTTCCAGGCGCGTCGGTCTTGTGCACATCTCATCGAATTTGAAAGACCATTTTCCGAGATGCTGTCCTGCTGTCCATCGGAATCGTGGATTTCCCCTTCTGCGTGAACCATCACTTGGTTCGCTTTTACATGCCTTTTGAGCTGGGGAATTTACATCCATACTCACACGATGGCCTAGCTAACGTAGTCGCTGCAGCTCGATCCGTCTGAGTATGTCGATGTCCGAGAATAGACATAGGTATGCTCATGTTTCATTCGACAGCGATATTCACCATCGACGCAGGTCGGCCCAGAGATCTTCCGGAGAATTTTTCTCTCAAACACTCCAAGAGCAGCCTCGTCTGCTTGCGCAAGTACCCATGTTTCAGATCCATTTAACAGCACGGGTAGCATCTGCGTCTTGTAAAGTGTGAGTTTGGTCTGGCGAGAGGTAGCCTTGCTTTTGAGTTGCTTACTCGGACCATAGTAGCATCTGTTGACCAAAACCATTCTTCTCCGGATTTCTAAGCTGATGTTATTAGTTTTGTTTACGGCGGGACCGAGGTATATTAAATCGTTTACTACCTCGACGCTGTCGTTTTCAAGTTCCACAGTTGGTCCGAGTTTACTGGACGTCTTGCGCGTTTATATCATCAGCTTGGTCTTCACGCCGTTTACTGCCAGACCCACTTTGGCAGACCACTTCTCTGTTGCATACTCCTGATCAGCATCCGACCACCAGTCTTGAATAGTTCTGGCTGGTAATCCATCGGCACCTGCTGCTTTATTGTTCTTCAGGTGTATCTTCTTCATCGCCACTATTTGATACCAAAAGCTTTTCAAAATGTTCCTTTCAGATCCTCAACTCGCTGTCGGTATCTGTCATCAGGGTTCCTTCTTCATCTCTACAGGAGGATGTGCTGCACCAAAGCCTTTGGTTTGGTGTTTTACTCGCACTTGTTCTTTCTGAAAATACTGTTACGAATATAACTTTAGATTTAAGTTAATTTAGATGAATTCCGTTAATTTAAGAATTTGAATTGTAACGTAAATTTCTACTACGCAGTTTATTTGAATAACTTCACAACAACAACCACTGTATAGATTTTTCTACATCCTTCCATTTCCTCTTTCATTTTCTATTTTGTTATTGTCGTACAATTCTTGTTAAACGTTATTCCTCTTTCTTTGTTATTCCCTCGCCTGTATATGTGTTGTTGTTATTCCTCTTTCTTTGTTATTCCCTCGCCTGTATATGTGTTGTTGTTATTGTAAGTTTGTTTACTCAAGTTTGTTGTTGTTATTGTTCACTCAGTAAGTTTGTTGTTGTTATTGTTACTCAATGTGTTTGTTGCATTGGTAGATTGTTCGTGATCTAGGTGTTACCAGATCGTCTAGAAACTTCTGTAGCGACAGGCAGGGCTCATATAAATAGAGGGAATGGAAAGGCAGTGAGTCAGTTGTGAATCAGATCGCGAATTGAAACCGTCGTGTAAAGTAAAGTGCAAAGTAAAGTTGTGTGAATAAAGTCATTGTAATAATCGTAATCTGAACGAACCCGCGTTTTATTTGGTACGAACTGTATCGGGAAATAAAACAACGTCTACACGGGAATAAGTGAAGTCCAAGAACGTAACAATTGGTGTCAGAAGTGGGATTACGATAGTACTACGATGAAGTTTAAGGATCTACGAGTGGAAGACTTGAAGAAGGAGCTGAATAAATTGGAATTGTCCTCTACTGGCAACAAGGCTGAACTCCAAAAACGTCTGTTGGATGAGTTCGAGCGCCGTGGTATGAACATCGATACATATGAGTTTGACAGTAAGGATGAAGTGGATTTATCGGAAATGGGCGAATCCAACGGTGGGGAAGTCTCGTCAGTAGCTGCCAGGGGTGACGATTTCAGGGAAATGCTGGCTAAAATGTTCGAAGAGAATTCCAGAAACACGAGACGATTGTTCGAAGAGAATTCCAGAAAGTTAGATGAACTCAAGGCGGAGAATTGTAGAATGTTTGACGAGAAACTCGAGAAAATTACAGAAGTTATTGGAAGGAGAGTGGAAACCGTGGAGGTCCAAATTAAAGAGTTGGATAAGAAAGTGCAGTCGGTCGACGAGAAGATTCTGTCTGTGGATGAAAAATTTCTGGCCCACGACCACAGGTTTACGAATCTGGAGAAGAAAATGTCGGAACTGGAAATCAAAGGTGGTCCGGTCCGAGTTCCTGATAACACGCTAAAAATCAAACCTCCTGTATTCGACGGCTCTACGTCATTCAATGTTTTCAAGTTACAGTTCGAGACAGTGGCTTCTAGAAATTCGTGGAACGACAGCGACAAAGCGGTTGCACTACTTCTGGCATTGAAGGGCAGTGCTGCTGATGTTATACAGAGTATTCCTGTCGCTTCTAGAAGCAACTATGAAGATGTTATTGCTGCACTGGAACGTAAGTACGGTGGCGAACATAAACAAAACATCTACCTTATGGAATTAAGGGGAAGAGTACAGAGGGCAAACGAGACGTTACAAGACTTCGCAGCTGAGGTGGAACGTTTGGTGCTAATGGCGTATCCAGGAGAGAATCACCCATTGCTGGACCGTATGAAAATCGAAACCTTTGTGAATGGCATACGTGACCCTGAGATTAAATGTGCAACATATGCGTCACCAAAAGCGTCATTTGCCGAAACTGTGTCGTTTGCCCTTGCCCAAGAGACGGCAAGAATAATTGTTAAGCCCCAGACCCACAAGATTCGCCAACTGGAGACCGAAGATTGCGAACCCAAATCTCTCGTTAACTCGATCAAGGACGCCATGAGGCAGGTAATAGAAGAAACAAAGTTAGCAGGGATGACTAAGCCCAGGGTTAGATGCTACAACTGCGATAAAGCAGGTCATATTGCGCGCGAATGCAGAGCTAAGCGCAAACGATCCAGGTCATCGTCACCACCTCCAACGAAAGATGGTAGAAGAATGGCTCAACAGTCCACCAAGGAGTCACCGTTAAACTAAATCGAGCCAGTCCAGCGGGGCATGAACTGGCTCCCATCGACGATGGCCCCACAATCTCCATAGCAATAGTACAACAGAAAAGTCACAACCTAACAACAACTGGGTACATCAATGGTGACAAGCGAGTTCTGACGTTAGATACTGGCGCATCAAGGTCCAACACGGAAGAGTCGAGGCTACATGCAGCAGTATAATTCAGGAGCCCCTTTTGAAAGAATCGCAATGGATGTAGCTGGACCGTTCCCCACAAGCGACTCTGGGAACCGGTATGTCTTAGTGGTCATGGATTACTTCAGTAAATGGCCGGAGGTTTATGCTATCCCAAATCAAGAAGCCAGGACAATTGTGGAGGTGTTCAGCAAAAATTGGATTTGTCGCTATGGTGTTCCATCTGAGGTTCATTCCGATCAAGGTAGGAATTTTGAATCAGCGATCTTCAAGGAAATGTGTGACTCCTACGGAATTAAGAAAACCAGAACGACGCCCCTACATCCACAATCAGATGGCATGGTGGAAAGATTCAATCGCACCCTTGAAGAACATCTACGGAAAGTGGTGGACAGTGGCCAACGAGACTGGGATGAGCATATTCCAAAGTTTTTATTGGCTTATAGATCGGCCATTCATGATTCCACATCCCGGACCCCAGCCAAAGTTCTGTTCGGAAATGAATTAAAGCTACCTGGCGATTTGATATTCGGCGCTACCCCAAACGACGATGTGAACCAAGATGAAGACAGCCAAAACTCTTTTAGTAAAGTCCACGATGCAGTCCGACATCGAATAAAAATGGTTAGCAACCGCATGAAGGCAAGGTACGATCGAGCGGCAAATACCGATGGGTTTCAAGAAGGGCAACTGGTACTATTGTTCAACCCACAACGAAAGAAAGGACTATGCCCCAAATTGCAAACGCACTGGGAAGGACCCTACAAGATTGTCACGAAAATAAATGACGTCGTTTATCGCATCCAGAGGAGCGACAGTCCCAGGTCGAAGATGAAAGTTGTACATTTGGAGCGGCTGACCCCCTACGGAACGGGAACTGTGCCTATTCGGGACGAACAGGCTTAAGCGGGGGGCAATGTTACGAATATAACTTTAGATTTAAGTTAATTTAGATGAATTCCGTTAATTTAAGAATTTGAATTGTAACGTAAATTTCTACTACGCAGTTTATTTGAATAACTTCACAACAACAACCACTGTATAGATTTTTCTACATCCTTCCATTTCCTCTTTCATTTTCTATTTTGTTATTGTCGTACAATTCTTGTTAAACGTTATTCCTCTTTCTTTGTTATTCCCTCGCCTGTATATGTGTTGTTGTTATTCCTCTTTCTTTGTTATTCCCTCGCCTGTATATGTGTTGTTGTTATTCCTCTTTCTTTGTTATTCCCTCGCCTGTATATGTGTTGTTGTTATTGTAAGTTTGTTTACTCAAGTTTGTTGTTGTTATTGTTCACTCAGTAAGTTTGTTGTTGTTATTGTTACTCAATGTGTTTGTTGCATTGGTAGATTGTTCGTGATCTAGGTGTTACCAGATCGTCTAGAAACTTCTGTAGCGACAGGCAGTGCTCATATAAATAGAGGGAATGGAAAGGCAGTGAGTCAGTTGTGAATCAGATCGCGAATTGAAACCGTCGTGTAAAGTAAAGTGCAAAGTAATGTTGTGTGAATAAAGTCATTGTAATAATCGTAATCTGAACGAACCCGCGTTTTATTTGGTACGAACTGTATCGGGAAATAAAACAACGTCTACACGGGAATAAGTGAAGTCCAAGAACGTAACCCTATACGCTGCGTTTTTCACATCAGTAGCATTACGACAATCCTGATCGTGCCACGGGCTTCTTGATGGTGGTTTTAGGTACCCACGTTTTGCTTTTGCTGCAGTTTGTAGGGAGTGGGCAAATCTTTGTCATTGTGCTTCTATATTATTATCGGGTGAAGAAGTGCTTTCGTCAAGCTAGTGGGTAAGTTGAGTGGAGTATGCTTCTGCTATCTGTTGTGTTTGCAGCTTTTCGATGTCGAGTTTCCGTGTTACATTAGATCGCACCTTTGCTGCCACATTAAGATGGGTGCGAACCTTGGTTGCCACAAGGTAATGGTCCGAATCGATATTCGCTCCTGGACGAAGGCCTTCCGTCTATCACAACATTATCAATTTGATTTCTCGTTGCTTGATCAGGAGAAATCCAGGTGGTCTTGTGTATATCGAGATGCTTGAATCTGGTGCTGCTAACTACCATATTTTTTGCTGCCGCGAATTCAATCGACCTTATGTCGTTGTCGAATGTTTCTTCATGGAAGCTGAATTTCCCGACGGTGGGACAAAAAATATTTTCCCTTCTGATTTTTGCATTAAAATCTCCTAGTAGAATTTTAATGTCATGGCCAGGGCAGCGGTAATATGCTGTTTCTAGGCGCTCGTAAAATATGTCTTTGGTCTGCTCATCTTTGTCTTCGGTCGGAGCATGGGCGCAAGTGAGACTATTTTAGAAAAACTTCGCTTTTATGCGGATTATAGCAATTCGCTCATCTACTGGAGTGAATCGGGAGACGAGGTCTTTTATTCTCCTGTTAACCATAAATCCGCAGTCAAATTCACGTCTCGTTTCATGACAGCTATAATACAGGGCGTAATATTCTGATTTACTTACGCCATTCCATTTCCATCGCATTTCCTGTAAGGCAATAATATCGGCTTTGTTCTTCTTCAGTACATCCGCCAAAGCGAAAACTGCACCTGTTCTGTACAACGTGCGCACATTCCAAGTGCAGATTCGCAGATCGTGATTTTTTATACGTTTGCGGGGGTCATTAGGGGGGTTTTGTCTTCTTTTTCTTTGTCTTTTCATAGTAGGAGGGGTTTTCCGAGTACGGCAACTTACCCGACGTCTCAACCCATTTTTATAATTCTTATGGGTGAACTCACGGCACATATCAGCTCACGATTTCAACGGGTGATGAACATAGCTACACCAGGTGGCCGGCAGAGAGGTCAATGTCCACAATTGAGATGAAGAGGGAACAAGATAAGCCTGTGCGTGAATATAAAATCGATTTTAACTAGCGAAGACTCAATCCAACCCATTTAGCAAAGACACGTATAACTTTAAATTGAATTATTTTAAGGGATCAACATTCAATGACCCATTGTTGGAAATCTAAAAATGTTACAGCAATATGGAACCCGGCATTGGAAAGTCCACTAGGTGTACTTTCAAAAAATTCATATTTCATAAAAATCCATTTTGGATTTTTTTTTTTAAAATTATATTAGTAAAATTTGAAAAGTTACAGCAATATGGAACCCGCCATTGGAAAGCACACTAGGTGCCGTTGCTTTGTATTTATCTCCCACAGAAAAAACTCAACATCAATTTAATTAGTCGACTTATGACGATCGGTATCTGAAATGACGATGCGTCAATATTTCGATGAAAAAACCCTATTCTTTCTGTCTATTTTCCTCCTTACCTTATAAACAATATTACAATGTGCCTACTTTACTCAAGATCAATATAATTATTTACTATATACAATAAACCGGCATCTATAGTACAACAACAACAATACACACCAATCATTAATTGTTCATTACTACTACAATAAGACGTCTCTTTTGAAGGGCAACACCATTGTATCATGAACGTAAAAAATTCCGATTGTTGTGCCTGTGTAAAGTTAATACTTTACACACCGCTTATAATGGACCTTGTTATCTTGGCGTGTTTTTTTACACATTTCAAAAAAGCAACAATAATCATCCAAGCAGTAAGAAAAGAAAGAAGAAAAAAGAAACCAAGAAAACAAAAATTGGAAGTTGTGCAGAAAAAGTTAATCAACTAAAATTTTATTATGAGCGATTTTGAGTGCAGCTGAAAAATTACAGATACACACACTATTTTCGAACTACTGCTATTGCAGTTAAGATCGTGGATAAACATGAGATCCATATACTTTACAGAGGAGGGAGGGGTAGAAAGGTGGGGCAAACTATTTTTTAATTGTAATATTTTCTTTTACGAATATTTATTATTTTTAGGAATTCATAAAAAGCCCTGATCCCTTTATGTACCCAATATATTCTCTATTGTCTTCACGGTTGAGTCCAGGAGAATTTGTTTTAACCCCCAAATCTCCTACTGATTCTAATATGACTTTATATTCTCAAAAAGTTTTATAGATATACTAGCATATACCCGCTAATTCGTTAGCGAATGTGGGATGTATTTAAACCCCTATATCGACCATTAATCAAATTTTAGAACCATTTTGTATGTATATTCTGCCATAGTATGTTCTCAAATCTACCTCTATATCTCAACCCTACACAGCCATTCCGACAGTAACAGAAATCTACCTCTATACTAAATTTGGTGTAATTTTTTAACATTTTTACTCTTGTATTTATTTTGAAAAAAATCTAATATAGCTTCACTCAAATCCAAATTGAGTATCAGTTAGTGCACACTAATATAACTACCTACTTTAACAATCATAAGTACGAATTTCCAACACTTCCCACATACCCCAATCTTAATTCAAAATGTCAGGATTCTATCGGTTCACCTAAATCCAATTTGTATCACATACCTACATCATGCAATCCAATTGAAATCACGAATTAGATAAAATCTTAATTACAATCCAAATAGTATCAAATTTAGTACACAGTAGTACGAATTTCCTAAACTTCCTACTTAACCCAAACATACACTCCCACAGTGATCCTAAATCCAAGTTTCAGGATTCCAACTCTATTGGTTCACTCACAATTCAAATTGTACCAATTTTAGCACATAGTTGTACCAATGTCCAAAACTTCCTACATACCCCAATCCTACACCCTCACAGTCATCCCAAAATCCAAGTTTCAGGATTCCTACTTTATCGGTAGTCCCACAGTTCAAATTGTACTAAATTTAGATCGAATTTCCAAAACCTCCTTCTTACCCCAAACCTACACCCCTACAGTGATACTATATCCAAGATTTAGGATTCCAACTCTATCGCTTCACCCATAGTTTAAATTGTACCAAATTTAGTACACAGTAGTACGATTTTCCAAAAACTCCTTCTTAGACCATATCAACACCCACAGTTTTCCTAAATCCAAGTTTCAGGATTCCAACTTTATCGTTTGACTCACAATTCAAATTGTACCAAATTTAGTACACAATAGTACGAATTTCCAAAACTTCCTACTTAACCAAACCTTCAACCCCAGAGTGATACTAAATCCAAGTTTCAGGATTCGAACTCTATCGGTTCACCCACAATTTAAATTGTACCAAATTTAGTACACAGTAGTACGAAATTCTAAAACATTCTACACACCCCAATCATACCCCCCACACTGATCCTAAAACCAATTCTACACCTCCCTAATTCTACACTTCCACAGTGATCGATATACGATTTAGTACTTTTTGTACACATAAGTAAATATTTCCAAAATTACGTACATATCCCAATCCTACACCCCGACAGTAATGTTAATTTCAATTTTCAGGATTCCAGCTCGATTTGTACCTCCAAATCAAATTTGTACCAAATATAGTACCATATAGTACTTTTCGTATATCGACCCTACTTCTCAACGTTAATTTACATTCCAAATTTCAAGTTTTGAGCTCACTCCATTCACATGCTACAAAATTGTACCAAATTTAGTACATTTTCATACTTTTCGGATAGTTATAGTTCGAATTTCCAAAAACCCTTTAGTACATCTATCCTACACTCAATCAACGACCACCGAACCAAATTTCAGAGTTCTAGCTCCACCGGTTCGCCAAATACAAATGGTATCACATTTAGTACTTTTTAGTACTTTTCGTACCGTTCTAATACGAATTTCCAAAAACCCAGCCTTATCTGTCCCGTTTGGACCAAGAGTGACCCTCCCCCAAAATTTCCAGATTCTAGCTTCCGCCGTTCCGTCTGGGCGTTAAATCAGTAATCGTTACTCTTTTAATAATATAGATTAGTACTTTTTAGTACTTTTCGTACCGTTCTAGTACGAATTTCCAAAAACCCAGCCTTATCTGTCACATTTGGGCCAAGAGTGACCCTCACCCAAAATTTCAAGATTTTAGCTTCAGCCGTTTTGTCTGGGCGTTGATAAATCGTTAAATCAGTCAGTCAATCACTTTACTCTTTTATTAGTATAGATTATAAAGTAACTATCAAAATGTCCGCCGCTTCGTATGCGGAAAGGGAATAAAAATATATTTATATTTCATATAGAAATTGTGAATACCATATAATTTGTTGTATTATTGTTCTGAATTCCATTTCTATTCCTACATCTAATACCATGTTTATTACCATTTAGTACTCTTTATACACATAAGCACCATTTTCCGAAATCTCTTTATTTATTATTTCCATTACACAGATTAAAAATAGATCAGAATTCCAATTATATATTTTAGCAAATACGCCCAGGTTCCACATTTACATTTTCAAAACTACCTCTATACCATCACCACCACTAAATTTAGTACCAGTTAGTAACAAAAAATTCTTTCTAACATTCCGTCAGTGACCCACATTCAAAATTTTAGGTTTGCAGCTTTCTCCGTTACCCAAATCCAAATTTAATGCATTTTCTATTCGATTTACTATTCGTATACCTAAATTCCATAACTCAATACTACACTTCAACAGTAATTTAAATTCCAAATCTCAGGATTCAACCAAATCCAAATTGTTCCAAAATTTGTACTTTCATACTCATACATAGATCAATCCTACACTCTAACAGTAATCTTAATTCCACCAAAGTCCAAATTGTACCAAATATAGTTTTTTTCGTACAAAATTTCAAATATACCTAAATCCTACTTTCAAATAGTAATCGTAAGTCGAAATTTAAGTATTCGGTTTTTAATGAACGGAGATTAAAAACCAAATTATACCAGATTTGGTACCATTCTGTGCTTTCCGTATCCATATTCCAAACCTGCTTTCAAATAGTAATCGTCCAAGTCCAAATGTAAGAATTCCAGCTCTGTCTGTTCACTAAATTGTACCGGATTTTGTACCATTCTGTACATTTCCTACACTCCCACAGTAACCTAAGTTGCAACTTTCAGGATTCGAATTCTACCCGTTCACCAATTGTCCAAATTGTATTAAATTTTGTGCTGTTCGTACCCATAATTACGAATTTCCAAAACTACTTCAGTCATGCACTCGAATAATAAGCTGAAGTCCACATTTAAAGATTCCAACTCTATCCGTTCACTAAAATCCAATTCCACACTGCAACAGTAATTTCAATCTAAAATTTCAGGATCCCAGCCTTATCGGTTCACATAGATCCAAATTGTACCATTTTTAGTACTTCCAACACTGTCTCAATCCTGTGCTATAACAGTAATTTTATTTTCAAACATAAGTTTTCCATCTCTATCCTTTCACTTAAATGTAAATTGTACCAAAACTTAATACCATTTAGTACACATATTTAAGGATTCTCAAAAGTATCTCCATGTCTAATCCTACACTCCAACCTTAATTTTAATTCCAAATTTTAGAATTCCCGCTCATGCAAAACGAATTGTTCCACATTTAGTACTATTTAGTGCTTCTCGTATCCATAAGTACAAAATTCAAATACTACCTAAATTCTGTAATTTTCATTCCAAATTTAAGTTTTCCATCTCTATCCGTTCACTCAAATCTCAAGTGTACCAAACGAATTTTCAAAACCACCGACATATCTCAATCCTGCAGTTGGAGTGCAGGATTGAGATATGTAAAATTAATTCAAAATTTCAAAATCTCAGACCTATCCGTTCACACAAAAACAATTTGTAAACTATTTGGTACCATTTAGTACTTTTTGTTTCTAGAATTAAGAATTTCTTAAACTATATGAATCCTACTACTCCAACAGTAATTTTAATTACAAAAATTCTGGAGACACGCTCTATCCATTCACACATAATCAAGTTGTACCAAATATAGTACCATTTAGTACACACAAGTACTATGCTTCCATATCTCAAGCATTATTCCAAATTTTAGGGTTCCAGCTCTCTCCGCTCACCCAAATTCAAATTGTACCAAATCTAGTGCCGTTTAGTACTTTTCGTACACATGAATACGAATTCCCAAATATGTCTCTATACCTCAATCTTCATCAGCAATCTTAATTCTAAATTTCAGATTTCAGGATTCCTTAACTAAATGCAACTAGTACCAAATTTAGTACCATTCAATAGTTTTGTTCCCGTAAGTACGAATTTTCAAAACCATTTCCATACATCTACACCACTTCCCAACCAACATTTTAAGATTCTAGCAATATTTCTTCAAAGCTTAGTAGATTTAGTACACTTATAGGTCGAATTTCCATCAGGGACCTACATTCCGAATTCTAGCTCTTCCCGTTCGTCTAATACAATGGGTAACATATTTGGTACATTTTAGTACTTTTCGTACCCGTCTAGTTCGAATTTCCAAAAACCCAGCCTTATCATGCGCCTACACACCAACAACAACCCACACTCAAAATTGCAAGCTTCTAGCTTCAGCCGTATCGTCTGGGCGATGATGATCTCTCAGTCACACACTCACACTAAGTTATTTTATATATTAAGATTATGAAGTAATTGTTTACTATATTCATAACTTTCCAAATAATTAGATCTTGTCCTCTTCTCCTTCCAGCAACTGTTTATTGTAATATTTTGAGAATTATTTACATATATCCAATGTATTGCAATTGCACCCGATATTATGTCTACACTGCTGCATTATGTATTTTGTTCGTGCGGTGCATCTGTGAGGCATCAACATTTCTATTGTTAAGATTTTAGCACACGCACACACCTAACTCCAATGAGTATTCCCATTCTTCCTCTCCTATTCCCCATAATATATAAAATGGGATTACTAAACTCTTACGCACCCAATAGACAGACAGACACGTCGACTTCGTCCATTCGTACAAAATCTTCTCGTTAACAGTAAAATAATTGCTGCATAAACACTTTAGTTTCTTTCTAATTTTCTGTATTTATTTCTTCTTCTTTTTATCTGTGGCAATGCAATTCTTCTTCGAAAATAATTGTATTTTTGTTCGCATGCAACACATATCATATCTTCTCGTTCCCTCCCCTCCTACCATCGATCAATGCTTCTTCGTGCTGCGTGCGTATGTTTTCTAATTTTGCTGCTGTAGTTTTTTTTTCTTCAATTGTTTGCACCATTAGAAAGAAATGAAAAAAATTAGTTCAATCTAAAAATATATCCATAGAATAGAGTGTGGAATTGTTAATTTCTTTCCCGGGTTATGCACATCAGCAGACAATGACCCAGACAATTACAAATCATGTAGCAAGAGTAGGCCGTCGGATTTTTTGGTGGCAAGCTAGCTATTTGCATACATGCAAAGAAAATGTCGAAAGACATATTAATTGCTCTGATAGGCCCCAAAAAAATTAAAACAAGTCAAAATATGGTTATACCCTTCATTACGAGGTTGACATTCATCTATATATATAAGAGTTGCGTTATAAGTGACTGACTGATCATCAACGCCCAGACGAAACGGCTAAAGCTAGAAACTTGAAATTTGGCATGTAGGTTGGGTTTGGTGGGGAGGCGTGTGATAAGGCGGGGTTTTTGGAAATTCGTACTAAAAGGTACTAAAAAGTACTAAAAACTGCTTTACAGCGGAACGGTTAGAATTAGAACTTTGAAATTTGTCACGTAGCTTTGTCTATGACGAGCGAAGTGGTATTTATGAAAAAATTTGGAATTTAGTACTATGAGGTACTAAAAAGTACTAAACATTGTATTTAAATGGAATCGGTAGAGATAAATATTGCAACTTTGTATGTTGCTGAAGCTATGAAAACAAGAACGACGTGCACATATATTTGTTGCAAATTAGTACTAAAATGGTACTAAAAAGTACTAAAACTTTATTTCGCCGGAACGGTTGGAAGTAGAACTTTGAAATTTGGTAGACAGCTTTGTCAATAATAATCCAAAGGGCATGTGTGAAAAAGTTGGAATTTAGTACTAAGAGGTACTAAATATTATATTTGAATGGAACCAGTAGAGATAATTATCTGAAAATTAATATGAAGCTTAAGCCGTTACATATAAAATGCTGTACAAAAATATCTTTTGGAAATTAGTATTGAAATGGTACTAAAAAGTACTAAAAATATATTACACCGGTTGGAAGTAGAACTCTGAAATTTTGAATGCAGCTGTGTCAATGATAGGCGAAGGGGAATCCGTGAACAAATTTTGTACTTAATGTACTAAAAAGTATTATATTACAATGGAACAATTAAGAGTAGATATCTGAACCATTGTATGTAACTTAAGCTATTACAAATAGAACGATGGGCAAAAATATCTTTTGGAAATGAATACTAATGTACTAACAAGTTTTGAATATTATATTACAATAGAACCGATAGAGATAGGAATTAGCTTTTACTATTACAAATTAGTACTTATGAGGTGATAAAAAGTACTGAATAAAAAATACAATGGAACCGTTAGAAATAGAAATCTGAAACGTGGTACGTTGATTTGACTATTACAAATACTTCGCTGTGCATAATTTTTTGAAATTAGTACTAAAATGGTACTAAATATTAAAGGACAACTGAAACATAGTATGTTACTTAATTATTTCACATATAAGTACAAAATTCTGTACCATTGTTACAAACTAATAAATGTTAGTATGGAAACTACTAAAAATTTTACATGGGTATTGAGCGATTAGAAGTGGTAAAATAAATAAATAAATAAAAGTATACAAGTACTAAATATTGGGTACGGTATAACGGATAAAGATAGAAACTCTTATTAAATACTTATCTGGAACTATAATATTAAAATGTACTAAAAAGCCCAACATATTGTATACGGCGGTACGGGTGGATATAGAATTTGGTACAAGGATTTTTCTATTAAAAATAATGTAAACAACTAAATATTGTATACGACAGAAGTAGTAGAGGTAGAGTCCAGAAATTGTGTATGTATATTTAGCTATAACAAATTAAAAAATGTATTTTTTGTTTTTTTGAAAATTCGTACTAAAAATTACTAAATATGAAAGTTTAGAAAAAGATATCTGAATTTTAGTATTTATCTTTGACTGTGGCAATTAAAATGTTTTATGGAAATATTTTTCGAAGACTTTTACTAAAAATTACTGCGAGTTACATGAAATATAGTTTCCAATTTGACATGGATCTATACTACAACGAATGATTATGTATTTTGGTTCAAACGTCCGATGTAGTGAAAAACGGACGAGACTTCATATACAAATAAGTGAAACTATGCAAACAAGCCGCTAAACACCACAAGTACTAAATTGTTGGCACGTGTAAACAAAAATGTTTTTAAAACTTCTACTTAAAAGTACAGATATTTATTTCAATGAGTTTTCTAACCACACTGGACTTCCGATGTTATGAATAATGGGCGGGATCTTTATGTCGAGGATATAAAAAAATATCGAAAATTTTTCCAATGGGGATTTTGTAACAAGTAACATACAAAAATTTTCCATAATATGATGCGCTTTGCTGAATATTATATTAGAAATTCGTACTATAAGGGTACACAAGTACTAAAACGTACCACACATTTTACCATTAGCATTTAATTACCGAAAGAAGCAAAAAAGTTAAAAAACGTACTATTTGCATTAGTCCATCGGGAGGATCGAGAAAATCATACACTTTCAGAAAAATAAATATAAGAAAGTTGTACTCGATTTATTAGGTTAAGTAGATTTACGCATCAACGTTTCGGTTCGAAAGAATCTGAGTAGGATCTAATATTTTATTTGAAATATTTCAAATTTATATTTAGTCCAAAAGTAAAGCTAAATTAACGCTTTTTTATTTTAACTATAAAAAATCCGCTAACGACGTAGCGGGCATATGCTAGTAATATCTAAATTTAATGAAGGCACCTTCGGGAAAAAAAACTCCTTGAACAAAAATATTTTATAATTCCAATAATGTGAGGCTACCCTTCCCCAGCTTTAGTACAGTGGCGTCCGATGTTGACAACTCTGCGGAGAAGAGAAAGCATACATTTTTGTGACATATTATACAGGTTCTCGGCCCAGAACCCGTATTTGCATAGAAGAGTTCGTAATTTATATGGCTTAATCCAGAGACCTTATTTTTAATTGTCCAAGGTTTCTGGATCAGTGCGATGTGTATTTTACCTTTTATTATTAGTCCTGATTTAGATAGGACTTATTTTTACATCTGGGCCAGGGTTGCCGTCTAGCTCCGATGGAGGTTTATCTGGATTATTGCTATCAGTTGTAACCGGTTTTCTTGGGAGTCCATGATCTTTTCCCCTCGCTGTTATCTTTGGCTTCATCGACTCCAATCCTTGCCTTGCCGATTTTGAAGTACATAGCGTTGGACACGTAATGCGCCTTGCCATTGGTCTTAGCCAGACTTGCCATTGAAGACCTGTCCACGCCTAACACAAGGAGACTCCCTTCCTCGTTCTCCTCCCTGTGGAAGACTTCACATGCAGTGTCTTGTTTTGTAGGCTCTTTGTTGCTGGGTGTTTTTCTCTCGCTTTGGCTTCATCGTCTCCAATCCTTGCCTTGCCGATTTTGAAGTACATGGCGTTGGACACGTAATGCGCCTTGCCCTTGGTCTTAGCCTGCATTGCCATTGAAGACCTGTCCACGCCTAACACAAGGAGAGTCCCTTCCTCGTTCTCCTCCCTGTGGAAGACTTTACATTTCTTCATATGCAGCGTCTTGTTTTGTAGGCTGAAGACATTGATCATGCGTTTCGTGTCGAAATCGCTGCCACAAACCAAAGACTGTAGCCTTTTGTAGTTGAGGAATGCCTTTTTTTCTCAACAGCTTAAGTTTCATTGTTCCATCTATGGGTCCAATGTTTGCCACTAGCTTCCTCAAGGCTTCTATGCTTTTTGGTGTTTCAAATTCCAGCATTAGATAGTCCCACTTGAATGCGCAGGTATCCAGGTCAATGGAGACCCCTCCTTGTTGTAGGTGTTCCATAATCTTGCTGTTGACCGCATTTAACACCTCCTTATGGGTCTCCTTATTTAGCTTACCGGACGCCCCGTCGACCGCGGCATAGCAGAGCTCGTCTCGATAGCATTTCCTCGCAACCTTGGCATAAGACGGCGGCTCATTATCATCTGTTGCTGTCATCTCCCTCTTTCGTAAATACCGGTTGGTCCTTTTGGGATTCCCGGTCTTTGCGGAAGATTCCGACTCAGCAGAGCCAGCTTCGTCTGCTTTCGTCAGTGGATTCTCGTTGCAGTCTCCTATGACATTGGTTTGACTGACTCAGCTTACTCACCTCTACTATCATCATGTCAGCCTCTTCTCTCTTGCGGCTCTTGCAGACGGTTATATTTGTCTGATTATCATGTTCAGTTTCAGAATTTGAAGTTGAGTCTCTCTCTCTCCCTATTGTCTCTGAAGGCTGGGTCGAGATTGCTCTTCCCCTGTGGTTCCTCAACTCCGAATCGGTGTTGCTCGATGGCTGAGTGCTTGTAGCCGTACATTCGACTACAGATGCCAAGACACCCTCATCTGTAAGAGATTGTTGCTCTCGATCGCGGGATGACAACAGGGCGTGACTCGTGGACAGATACTGAGTTATTTAGGCTCTGCTTCCGTTCCTTATCTTGACACTGCTGCTTAACATTTCATATCATTGAGCCATCAATTTTTCATTCATTCATTGCAAAGACTTCGACCCTCTTCGAATTTGTCTACAATTGTTTCCGATATTTCATTGTCGAACGGAAGATGAAGTGATGGCAGGTAAATGTTTTAATTTCCCAGTTTCTGTACTTCTGTGTCCGATGCTAAAATAAAAATAAGTTTTAACGGTTTTATCCGGAGACCTTCATTTTATCAAACTAAGATTATAGAATTATCCCGATATGTAGTATATAACATTTGATTGTTCTTCCGAAGGAGGCTCTTCTGGATGGCCTCAGTCGGCGATGGTGTTTCTTCATCGTTACAATTAGTTTAATTTGTTCCCGATAGGAGATAATGCTTCTTATCAGCTTCGTGAGAACTTGACTATCGTTGACGAATCGTATAACATTTGTATATGATAGGATCCACCATACCCGTTTTTTCCGTTTTGGCAATAGAGGCAACTTTGTCACTCTCTGGTTATGGGTTTGTGAGACAGCCTCTTTTGACTTAGAGTTGCAAACAAAAATCAGGAAGTTTTTTTTTTTTGGAATTAATACTTTTCTTCGCATCCGAAGAAGTTGACCAACTATCATTCGCCTGCGGTTCTTTCCTGCTAATCTAATGTTCGCCTTTGAGCCGGAGTAAGATGCCCCTTAGCAATATTCTTTCTCACTTCTTCTACCATCTTGTCTGACACTCTATCCGACATTCCAAGACAAGATCCTGAAAATGATACAGCTACATATCAGGAAACTGCTTTGGATCAATATTGGACGATAGGGTCAAATGTTATTAAAACGGAAATACACCGAAATGGAGATTCCGTAATCTATCTAGCAGCATTTTTGGTCGTGACCTTGGATATATTCTACTTCTAGCATATTTTGCTCATTCGGTATTCCAATTTGAGTTTGGGTCTCCGCCTGTGTCTTTTCCCTATATAAACCCTTAATCTATGAAATACCTCGATTACAACTCTGATAGTCCCCAGGAAATTGTATGAAAATTCATGCTTACAATTTTTAGGTAATTCTAGTTAGTTCTATTATCTGATAGTCCATTAAATTCATGCTTTGATAAACAAATTGCAACTCCAAATGTACTCAAATTTGAATTCTTTTTTAAATTCTGCATTTATTTGTAAACCTTGAGAACATATTCAACCTAATAACTTGTTAAATAACGGAAATATATATTGAAGCCTTCTAACATCGTATGTGCTTGCCCATCTCTTATATGTATCTCTTTGTTCCAATATATAATGAGTTCTTTACTAATTTTCTTTTTTTTTTCTTACAGAATTCTAGCGTAAATATGAATATATCCATTGTCGTGCGTAGCAGTGTGGCTTAATTTGGACTGCTGGCAAGAGGCAGACAGCAGAGACCTCCATACACAAAGAACACCACATCTCACCGTATTCTCCCTCTCACAACCTCATTCACGTTGCTTTTCATTGCAATTAATTATTGAGACATCACCAGAAACAGAAAAAAGAAAAAAAAAAATATTCGCCAAAATGTTTCGTTCATCGGCTGGCGAAAAGACTCAGTCCCAAGCGACAACACCAGATTTAGATGACTCCATTAGTTTTTCGGACGATGCTAATCCTGATGTAGATGTTGCTGATGTCGATGTTGATTCGGTAGCTACTAAAAAGCCACATTTTTTAGATTATGATGCCATACCACCACCCGATTTTATAGAACACTTTGACAGGGCCATGAATTTTGGCAATGCCAGTCAGAATTCCAATAGCACAACCGCCGTCGCCGCCACCGCCCACAACACCACCACTACGTCCACCAATCTTCCGCAAAAGACAAATAATTGCAGCGGCAGTGGGGAACAATTAAAAATGGATAAAAAATTTGAAAAGGATGGCGAAATAAGTGATTACGAATTGGCAGCTAGTGGTTACACGAAGAAGGAGTTTACCCAAGACGATAACACCCTCAATTTGAATATATCCATGCAAAGCGGTGGTAAACCACGTAAACATTTCTTGGATGAAAATCCAATACCACCCGATTACATGATTAACGAACATCAATTGCGTGAACATCGCAGTTTGGATCGAAATTTCGAAAGGCACAATGAGCAACGTTCGGCATTGGATATGCATGGTAATTTATCGGGATTTAGGTCATCCCGAGAACGTTACAAAGATATACCACCCATGTCCCGCCTGCCCAAAGGTTTGGCATGGACACAAAGTTTTGATAGTCGTTACGAGGGTGGAAATGCCTCCTCCTCGAACAAGCTGGATGATTTTGAACCAAAAGTTGAGTGTGTCTATTCTCTACTCTCGATGTTGGGCTCCAATGATCCCCTAGAAATGGCCAAGAAATTTCACGAACTCTCCAAAAATCCCGAAACTTGTAATACTTTACGTCGATCAGGTTGTATACCATTGCTGGTGCAAATAATACATGCTGATGGTGGTCCCGATGAGCCTAGAAAATGGGCTGGCATGGCGCTGCACAATGTTGTCCACTCACATCCAGATGAAAAGTGCGGACGTAGGGAAGCCAAAGTTCTCCGTTTATTGGATCAAATTATGGACTACTGTAATTTTCTGCGCACCCTTCTGCAGAGTGGTGGTGAAGCCATTGCCGATGATGCTGATCGTCATCCCTTGGCAGCCATGTCCTCGCTGATGAAGGTGAGCTTTGACGAAGAACATCGCCATGCCATGTGCGAATTGGGTGCTCTACAAGCCATTCCCAGTTTAGTGCATTTGGATCATGCTGTGCATGGTCCAAAGCCGGAAAATCAATGCTGCAATTCACTGAGACGTTTTGCCTTGATGGCCTTAACCAATCTCACATTCGGCGATGAAAACAACAAGGCCCTGCTCTGCAGTCAAAAGCTATTTATGGAAGCGCTGGTCGCTCAATTGGATTGTGCACCCGACGATTTGCTACAGGTGACGGCTAGTGTTCTGCGTAACCTCTCGTGGAGGGCTGATGCCCAGATGAAGGCGGTCCTAAATGAAATTGGGACTGTGACGGCATTGGCCAAGGCTGCCATGAAAAATAAATGTGAAAATACCCTGAAGGCCATATTATCCGCCCTGTGGAATCTATCGGCCCATTGCAGTACCAACAAGGCTGAATTTTGTGCTGTAGAAGGTGCGCTGTCGTTTATTGTGCGTATGCTAACATATGAAGGACCCAGTAAGACCTTGAAAATTATTGAAAATGCTGGTGGCATTTTAAGAAATGTTTCCTCTCACATAGCTGTCCGTGAGGATTATCGACAGATACTGAGGGAACATAATTGCCTGTCGATTTTGCTTCAGCAACTCAAATCGGAAAGTTTGACGGTGGTAAGCAATTCGTGTGGTACTCTCTGGAATTTATCGGCTCGATGTCCCGAGGATCAACGATTTCTTTGGGACAATGGTGCAGTGCCCATGCTGAGGTCGTTAATTCACTCCAAACATGCCATGATCTCTGAGGGTAGTGCCTGTGCTTTGAAAAACCTATTAAATTTTCGCCCATCTGCTCAGAATACCAATCATTTGGATCCCATTGCAAGGTCTTTAAATTTGAAAAAATTACCAACATTGAATGTTCGCAAGCAGAAGGCTTTGGAGCAGGAATTGGGGGCAGCCTCCAAGAAACACAGTGAAACCTGTGATAATTTGGATACCGTGAATCCAAAAGATCGACCGACATATGATGCCACCGCACCGAGTGGTTCAAGTGGATCATCATCGGTTTTGCAAAGACATCGCTTTCCATTACATGCCGGGGCCTTGGGATCCATGGTAATGGGCGGGGGTGGGGGCATTGGGGCATCGGTATCTGGCCGTCTAACACGCTCAGCAATGCTTACCAAAAGTGAAAGCCGCGATTCAGTATTCTCTGCTAAATCGGATGGCGTTGTCTACGATCAACTAATGAGATCTCATTCGGCATCTGATGCCAATCGTAAATTGCATCATTCATCTGTGGTGAGGCCACCTCCATCGGCCAGTGCAGTTTATGCTCTACCCCGGGATGTTGAACCGGCCGAGGAACAACCAATTGATTATTCACAAAAATATACCGAACACATTAGCAAACATGGCACCTCCAGAGAAGACCCGGAAAATGATGCAGCTACATATCAGGAAACCGATTTGGATCAACCAACAGATTTTAGTCTACGCTATGCTGAAAATCAATTGGAATCCGATATAGATTTATCACCACCTTCCGGACAAAATGATAATGAAGGACAAGAGAAACTGAACCCAACAAATTCGTCTAATGGTCCAACTCGGCCCAAAACTCAGACAGAAGGCAGTGAAATTTTACTAATATTGGAGGATAGTGTCAAATGTTATCAAACCGAAGATACACCCTATGTTATATCAAATGCAGCTTCCGTAACCGATCTGAGATCGGTACAAACCTCAGATAAAAATGGAGAAAATGATTTGCCATCGGGCATAGAGAGTTCAGAAACACCAGCTTCAAACGGAGGTAGTGGTGGTGGTGGTGTTGGGGGTCATATTCCCTCTCGTAAATTTAGTAGAGGTCCTCATCAACAACCATCTGTTCACAATTCAAATCCATATGGTTCAGGATCGTATACACCTGAAAAGCCGGTAAATTATTGTGAAGAAGGTACTCCGGGGTATTTCAGTCGTTATGAATCCTTGAGCAGCTTAGATGAATCACCACCTCAACCGGAACACAACGAAGCCAAAGACAGGCATGAAGTATCCAATGCCAAGACCACAAACCGAGGTCAAGAAGAAGAAGACGACACAGAATGTGTTTTAAAGCAACAGCTAGACAACGAGCCGGAAGTGAAAACAAATTCTCCTCCTGAGCCACCAACATCTTCCACTCTGGTTGGTCCAGCTCAACCACAAATTAATTCAGCCCTGGAAACACCGCTAATGTTTTCACGACGTTCATCAATGGACTCCTTGGCGGAGGAAGATGTTGGGCCGTTGGATGACAAAAGTTCAGTGGTTAGTGATTTTAGTCGTTTGGCTAGCGGTGTAATATCACCCTCCGAGATACCGGATTCACCCACACAAAGTATGCCGCAATCGCCACGTAGGAACTCCAATACCAGTAACAGCCAGATGCAAGCATGTTTCTCTGGCGGTGCTTCTCCCAATGTCCCAAGAACATCACAACAAATGCGTTCGGGAGACAATGGCAAACGGTGTCTACGTAGTGTCTTCGAAGATGATATCAGTACATTTCATGTTGAAAACACCCCTGCCCAATTCTCAACTGCCACCAGTTTGAGTAACCTCTCAATGATGGACGACGAAGCGTCATCCACAAATCAATCACCACCCCAAGCTCAACCAACAGCTGCCACAACAACCAACACCATATCGGAGGGTGAAGAGGAGGAAGACGGCAACACGAATAACAACGATGATTTGTTGTTGGCTTCGTGTATAAATATGGGTATGAACCGAGCTGCGGCACCCTCAATGTATTCCCAGCACAATGACGACAATAGATCTTCGATCAATAATCCGGTAAGTTCGATGATGGCTCAAGATGAACCCAAACAATATTATACGGAGGATACACCGGCCTTGCTGTCCAAAGTTGGTAGTAATACAAATCTATCGGCCATATCGTTGGGTTCCAGCAACAATGATGCTAAAGATGACACTGTCTATGAGACAATAAGTAACTCTGTTTCGCGGAATCATCAGCAAGCAATAAATAGGCGATCCCTAAATTTATCCGATGATATGTCATCGAATGCTTCGGAAAGTGGTGCTGCTGCTGGTATTGATATTCTGCAGCAATGTATCCGAGAGGGTATGCAAAAATCCTCTTCAGCCAAAGAGAAACCTAAAATATCAGCTCAACCAGTCGGCAGTAATCATGGGCATCCATCATTACCACAAAATGCCACCACCAATGTAATGGATCCCATTGCCATGCTGAGACGAGGAGGCAATGTCCTACCACCGTATCTAACGGGCAATGATGAAATGAGTAAATACCGCGTTGAAGATAGTCCATGTAATTTCTCCGTAATGTCTGGTCTCTCCAATCTAACTGTTGGATCTAGTCTTGTGGGACCTGCCTTACTTTTGCAAGGTGGAACAGCTGCTGGTGCAAGGTAAGTTTGAAAAAGGATAATATTTTTGGGCAACTGACATTTAAAATCTGTTTTTCATTCTGCACAGCCCTATGGGAAATAACAGCAATGAAAATAATCCTATGAGAGTCGCACCAAATAGCAACAATTTCCAAATGCGTGCCGACAACAAACCCTTACTAAGTGCAGTTGCAGAGGATGCTCGCAGGGAACCACAGTGGCAAGATGATTCTTTGAGTTCTCTCTCAATTGAATCTGAAGATGATACCAATCTGTTAAGTCAGGTAATTCGATTGTCTATTCACTTTAAATTGATTTTATTTTGCTAAAATCTTGTATTTCAACCCTTCCTTTACAGGCTATTGCCGCTGGTTGCAATAGACCAAAATCGAATTTGGGTTTTACCACAAATTTGACTTCTACGGGTAATCACAAGACCACCCCATCATTATCATCTTCACAACCCATACCCATCAATGCAGCTACCTCAGCATCCTCTCTGACATCCCAAACAACTGCCCGCCAGTTTGAAAAGCCAATTCAGCAGTCCAACAATGGTGCAAAACAAAATTACGGTCCCATAATGGCAGGAAATGAATCATATAGCTCCGTAGATTCCAGTGACTCCAATGACAACCAATCGAAATCGCTATTTGAGTTGTGCATTCTCACGGGAATGCATAAGAATCGTGATAGCAATATGGGTGGTGGTAGCAGTTCTTCGTCACGAAAACACACACGCAGTTCCCATTCTCATCGAACTCACAAGAATGGTCAGAACGATCAAAACACCACCCAATCAAATCCCAATTTAAAGCAGTTTGATTCTCTGCCAATCCAGGGAAAACAATTGACACCAAATCGTCATGTCCGCGAACGTGATCGAAGGGATGAAAAACTCTTGATGGAATGCATCAATACCGGAATCATGAAAAAGATTGGTGAATCCCACAACAAACAACAAAATCCTCCCTCGTTATTGACCCGTGAGGCTCTCGTTTTGCACAACAATCAGCCAAAAAACGGGCAGGCTACGTCTGCAGCTGCTCAAATGGAGGAACTAATTCGCCCACAAAGTGCCAAATCCATGGACAACTCCAGTTTGTCCACATCTACCAGCATCAACACCACCACCACCATCACAGCAGCTCCAGACGTAGAGAAGACCGACAACATTTCGAACCAACTACCGCAGCAACAGATCACCAACAACAGCATCACCATCAGTCCCGGCGTAGACACAAACGATCAAAGAAATCCCTTCAGCTCAGTGGTGGGGGCGGAACAACAGAATCCAGTAGTTCCCAACGACGTAAATCTTCCAAATCACGAGAACGTTCCCGGGATAATGAACGGTATTGGGTGTAAATCTGAGGAATTGGAGGACGCCCATAACGTCCAAAGTGATGAATCTAATCAATCTTTCATTATGGAGACCACAGTCTCATTGGAATCAAGAGTGAATGATAAACCTCAGGAAAATGAAAAACACAAAGATCCCGATTTAATGTTAAAATCGGTCGAAAGATTAACCCTTGAGTTTGTCTCTTCGGCTGAACAGTTGAGAACCAACAGTAGTGGTCCTACCCATCATAGTCACAATTTTGTACAAGCCACAGTGACAACGGATAGTTCTGGCGGCAATGATTGCACAACAACGGCATCAATTTCCAATGACACTTGGGATGAAGACACTTGCCCTAATGATGTAAGTTTTCCCAGTGTTAGTATGTCGGTACCCAAAATTGTCTCCATCACCTATGACGAAGATGATGAAGATCAAGCCACCACGGCTGATTACAAGGAGCTAAATGATTTTGCAGAGAATACACCGAATATTGATGAATTGCCGGCACCGGATTTATCTTTAGATTTCGATAATATTGGTGTACAACAGGCAAATGGCAATGGTGGTTATAACTATGATTCTCAGCCGTCATCCATTGATTGTTATACCGACAAAACTTTGGTAAATGAAAGGAGCGGGGATGTATCGGATAAAACCCAAATAGATGGTAAACAGACAGATAAACACGAATCGGCAACATCTGAAAATTCTTCCTGTGGCCTGAATTTCAAATTGGGTGGTATTGTGCAGACTGCGGCCGCTGCTCCTTCGTTGTGTTTCAATGTCAGTGCAATGACAAATTCTACCTTCATAGCCCAAGAGGCTAGAAAACTGGCCAATAACCTACAGGCTGCAGACACTGATTGTGAGGAAGAGTTAACCTTTAGCATTAATAGCCTGGATTTGGACAATATTCGACCACCATCCGGAATGGATTCATTGAATATTTCTGGCTATTATCAAGATACCCATACACAACCGAATTCACTGCAAAATTCTCCGCAAATGCATTTCAAGTCTCCGAAATTCCCGCGCAAAACATTACCTGCTGGTTTGGTAGCACGCAGAGCATTGGGTCAAATGCCTCCACATCTTAGCGGAAGTGCGGAGTCGGTTAATTCTTCGTGCAACTTGTTACTGGATAACATAAAACCGCCCAGCTTAATGGACGAACTGTTGGACTCGATGATAAGTGTCTCCAGCATACAATCTGAAATTGCCGACGATTGTGCCAGCATGGCCACAACCGTGACGGTGTCAAATTATGAAACAGCTAATGGGGGTGGTGTAACATTGGGCGGTGAGGATGGTGACACCATAACATTGCGGAGCTACAGTGAAGATCAATTGCCACGCGATGATGACCAACATACCTATAACGATGGAAATATTACACCATTACCATCCGATTATGATTTCAGTTCAGCGGAAAGTACACCAAAGAAATCCTACACATCGTCTCCTGGCTTGGGAATAAGAAATCTAACACCAAAACAGAAACGACAAGTTGTTAAAGATCGTTATCGTACCTATACCATTGATGGGGAAATGAGCGAAGAGTTGAGAAGAAAAATTGAGGAGGCGCAAAAAGATGAGACGCTACAAATTGAGATAACCAACTATGAGACCAACAGCAACACCTTAGAGAATGGAAAGTGCAACGGCGGTGATGGTGATGATGAACAAAAACAAGAGAATGATTTACAAAATACACCACGCAGCCGAAGAAGATCTAGTCAGGAACGTTATAGAACTCAAACTATAAGCTATTCTGATTTGCAGGCCCATTTAAAACAAGAAGCCAATTCCACAGATATAACCTCAACCTCAAATTATAGATTTACACACACAACCAGTGATACTGTGTTGTCAACCGATCAGACCGAATTGAACACTAAATTGGATCAAGATCTAACAAGTTTGGAATATGATCAGAATTCTGAAACAGAATCATGTCATAACTATGATACAAAACCGCATGTCTTGACAGATTGTGAAGAAGAACAAGAGCCAGATGATCCAGAAACGGAAACAATAGAAGTGATTAGACCAAGGATTGTTATACCCGGTGAAAAAAATGCGAGCCATAATGATGCTAATGCGGAAAATGGCGAAGAGGAACAATCCTCGCCGGTGAAGGCGATTCGGGGAGGTAAGAAGCCACAATATGTCTCTCCCTATAGTATGAAGTTTCAAAAAACCAGTGAGCCAAGTAAACCGGTGAAAGCACAAGCGACAACACCTGCTACAGCAACAAAACCAAATTTGCAGTTAAGAAAACCCAATGGAACTTCTGTTGTGGCTGCTAATACCAAATTGGCCCAAAAGAAACCTCTAAAGGATGCTGCAGTTAAAGAGAAAACCACAAACGAGGTGGCAAAGGAAGTACCACCGCCCGCCCCGCTGGAACGTCAAGGCACCTTTGTCAAAGATGAACCATCCGTGGATGCCTCCACAGTGCCAGTAGTTGAAACTAGTCCCAAAAAATCCAAACTTTCAAAGCTGCCAATGAAACGCCAATTGTCTACACCCAGCAGCAATACATCACCGCAAAAAACCGCCAGTACACGAAAGCTCCCAACATCAGCCAATTCCGCTTTATCTGTAACAAATAATCGCAGAACTTTCGGTGGTTCCATAACAAAACCTCAAAGGGCAAACAGTAATGTCAATATAAGGGTAACAACCAATGCTGCACGCATTGCCGTATTGTCGACAAGGGTTTCAACCACTACTCCACCATCGCGTAGCAATTCAACATTGAATTCGGCAAATGCGGCTGTTACTGCAGCACAAAATGCTGCGGCAAAAATTAATCAAGCCCAATCGCGTATTGCCGGGATTTGGCGTAGGGTGGATGAGGCAAAGAATAAACAACAAACAACAACGACAAAAGCAACAAACAAAGGATCTCAATTAAGTGGAAAGACAGCAAACGCGACAAACACGACTACACCACAACCTGGTACGTTGGTACGTAGTACAACATTTGATAATTCACCACCATTGACGGTAATAAAACCCAAAGCTGGCGTGGCAAGTTCGGCTGCTGCTGCTGGGAAATCAAATGGATCGGCATCAACAAAAATTGCCATGGCACAAAGACAAATATTGGGTATAAGAAAATAATTTCAAAACTAAGGCAAAAGAAAAATAGGGATAATTTTGGTATTTTAAAAATCAATAGAGTGAAATATGAAATAACTGTATTTGCATTTGGACTGGAAGCCAATAATAATAATGTCAACTTCTTTGTTTGAATGTAATAAGCAAATGATGATTAATTGAAAGAAACACAAATTGTTATAATATTTATTGTTAAACGAATATTTCATATTAATCACGATTGCATTGCAAACATGTGGTCACAACGAAAAGTATTTTATGTGCGAAAGTAATTACATTATATGCCGTTTTCAAATATTATTAAATTGGACACATATTCATTTGTAACATTTTAAATTGTAATTTTCAGATTTTTAACTATCCAAAATTTTTAACAAATTGTAAACGTAATAATAAGACTTTTATAAAATATACAATGTTCTACATTAGAATCAATTCCACGGAAAATATTATAACTGCTGCTAACGAATAGGAGATACCGATTTTTTCTTAACGATCATCGTGTTCAACACTAAAAATGATTCATTTTTCGAAAAATTGGATTTGGATAGGATTTCTACATTAAAATTTGCAAATTTTATATTAATTGTCACTGTTTTTTTAACACTAAGAAAATTGAAAATTCATTTAACGAAATATTTTGATTTTTCCGTTGTTTGGATTTGCCTGGCCTAATTATAAGGACTATCAAAAGGAGAATTCATGACATGTTGAAAAATATTGCAATCGCTTCAAATAATTATTCTGACTTCCCAGATATAACCTCAATGTTTTCCAAATTAAAAATATCATTGTTTGAAATTTAGATTTTTATTCCGTAGTTTTTAAAGAAAACATTTGAATTAGAAAATATTGATATAACCGCTAAAAATGTAAACAATATTGTGGGCAAAGACGGCAAAGAAAAATTCCAAACATTTCATATATCTCAATTTATTGAAAATAGAAAATTCTAAATTAGCAGTTTTGAATACATTAATGAATTTTTAAGTAGGATTAATTTGGAACTGATTTCCATAATATAACCTCCATGGTTTTGTAGTAAATATTTTGATTGCATTAAAATCTGAATTTATATAACCGGTGAAATATTCTAAAAAAATCCCAGATATAACCTCAAAGTTTTCAATTTTTTTTCTTTTTTGATTAATTTTGATTATAGAAAGTATAGATTCAACTGATTTCATATATGTAGCCACTATGGTTTTAAGGTAAATAATTGAATTGGAAAATATTCAGAATTTATATAAACGGAGATAACAAAAAAATGACAAAGAGAAATGCCAGACATAACCTCAATGTATTAAAATCAAAATAGAAATGTTTAATTAATTTTCAAAGGGTAAAATATACTGCCTAAGGTTTAAGAGTAACAATTTGGATTTCGAAGTTTATAACCGGGGGAAATTTAAATAATATTGATGCCAAAAAGGACAAAGAAAAGTTCCAACTTCCCAGACATAACCTCAATTAAAAAAAAAATTAAAATCAAAAATTAAAAAATTAAGTATTTGCTTAATTTTGATAGTTGAAAGAAAATCTTCAACTGATTTCTGAAATATTTAAAGCAATATTCTGATTAAAAAATATTAGCGATTAATAAAAAATTCAACTTCCCACATATAACTTCAATGTTTTTTTTTTAATTATTCAAATTAAAATTGAAAATTTTGAATGCGGAAAGTAAGGATACCTGGAAAAAAACTGGAAATTTTTCTTTGTTGGGCGATTATCAAAAGCTATTACCACAATTCGACCACAGATTACATTTCAAAAATATCAAGACCATGATCATAATAGAAGTAGAGTGGTTCTACAAAAAATATACCCAAATCTGAAGACAAAAACTATTAAGCAGAATTCTAAATACTTTTCGAGATATAAGAGTATCTCTTTGTTTGCGTCAAAGGCAATAGAAACTAAATCCTATTCTGAACTATCATTTTACAAAACCTGTTCTTGCAATGTAATTTTTCATAGAAAAATAATGAAATATTGTTTCGAAAATAATTCACTACGGACATAAGTGAAATTTCAAGGGGCACATGATCCCTCAGCACATACACCTGGACATTGCTTAGTGCAATCGAAAATTGAAAGACCACCAAATAATTACCCTATAATTCCTCCCGTTAAAATATTAACAAAAAACAAATAAAAATCTTTAAATGGTTACTAAATGAGTGTGGTAGTAGAGTATGTGTGTGTGTGAATATAACACATAATACATATACAAATTTATATATCTAACTACAAAACATACATATTATATGCAACGCACATTTTTATTAAAATGACAACAACAACAAGAAATTTATAACTCAAAAACAAAAATGAAAAGACTTGGATATAGTAAAGACACAAAAATATAGAAAAAAACGTTTAATGTGAAACACTATATAAACAGAGAATTAAGGCAGTCTAGGGTAGGATCTAATATAAAACTTTTTAACCAACAACAAAATAAAACAAAAATATTATCAACAACAAAATCAAAACAAAATATATCTATTGAGTCCCTATAAATCCACCCATTAAGGCCTTCAAAAAAAAAAAAAAAACATTTGCTATTCAAAAGAAACCAAAACTTGATTGGTAAAGTCCTCCTAACAAAATGCTAGAAACAGAGAAAAACATGGAATCCTAACATAAACAAATTTAGAAGTATTATATTAATATAATTAAAAAAAAAACAAAATATGTAACTTGTAGATTTATAATATAAATGTAGAAATTGTGGAACTATATATACATAACCGCCTCAATAATTAGATCTGTTTTTTGAGGCAATTTTCTTTCCACACCGACAAAAACGAACTAAAACAAAATATAAAATAAACTTGAAAACAATAAAGTCACATAGGAAGATATTTCTTTGAAACTTCAGCCAAATGTATTTAAAAAATTTAATTTTTTTATTAATTAATTATTAATGTTATTATTACAAATTTGATTACAGCAACAAAATACTACTTAATAAAATGGAAACGAAAAGATTTATTATCATCATCACACACAATACACACAAAGTGGTAGGCAACATTATTAGATTTAGTATTCCATTTTTATTCACATTATTTACCGTTTTAATTTATAGGTTTCACCAAAAAAAAAAAAAAACAAAAAAGATTTTAAAAGTCTGTTTTCTGTTACTAAATTGTTCTATACCAAAAAACAAAAAGTAAAATGCACTCGTTTTTTAATTTATTTTATTTTGCCCATATTCATTTTCATTTATTCACAAAATCATCCATATCATTTGAAATTATTATTAATATGTTTATTCTTCTTGGGTATTTTTTTTATAAAAATTAGGTATTTAAGTATTTAGTTTTCTGTTTAGATTTTTCTTCTGGCATTAAATATAAAAAGTATTTTTATTAAATTACACATATATCTATATATATTTAATTAGACTATAACAACAACAACAATGAAAAAGTGAAATTATATAAAATAAATGAAAATGATTTGCTTATTATGAAATCTATTTGTGAAATGTTGTTTTATTTTATTAACTAAAAACCAGCAAGAAAAGGACCAAGTAGAGGACACCCGTCTTTTATAAATTTTGGGGAATTGGAAAATATGAACTCCCAAGTAAACAAGAATTTCAGCATCGTACTAAAATTATATAATAAAAATCAACCCTAGGGTGTTACTCTGTAATGCGTTGCGAAAGCTCTGGTTCGCAACCTTCTTGTTCTTTCTATGGGGATGATAGGGGACTCTCTTTTCGTGCTGTCACGATTGATGAAATGTTTGATGTATTCTCCCTAATAAAGTCGAAAGCTGTGAGGCATGATGGCTTGACTCTTAAATTACTAAAAATCATGTTACCTCTTGTGGGTAGCCATATTCTTGTTAATGTTGTTAATACTATGATTATGACCTCTTGTTTTCCATCCCAGTGGAAAATAGGCAAAATGATTTCAGGCCAATATCAATTATACCAATTCTTTCCAAAATGAAAAGGCAGATCATGGAGCATATATCATATCCCCTTTTGCTACATGATGCCCAATATGGGTTTAGGCGTGAAAGAAATACGACTTCGCTCCTGGTAGGTCTTACAGATAGCATTCGACAAGTTGTCAGCAACGAGGAATATTGTATGCTTCTTTCAATTGATTTAGAAAAATCTTTTGATAGGTTTGATCATGAATTGTTGATTGTTAAGTTGTGTAGTCACTTCGGATTTTCTAAAACAGCATGTTTGTTAATAAAATACTACCTAGAGGAAAGATTTCAATATGTGGTCGCTAGTGGCAAACAATCTAATCTTTTAACTGTTACTAGTGGTGTTCCTCAGGGGTCAGTGCTTGGTCCACTACTATTTATAATGTTTATAAATGATTTTTTTGATTTGGTCATTTCCAACAATTGTCAGCCCTTTTCATTTGCTGATGATATTCAATTACTGTTTAAGTGCGATGGTGCATTCCCTGATGTTATGCAAAGTGCTGTGTCGTTTGCTATCTCTACAATGAATAATTGGATGTCACTCGACAATTTATTCGGTAAATCCGTATAAAACGAAAGTATTAAAGTTTGGTCCCCGTGGTGGGGTTGAAGTAATAGTCAAGTTCGGTAACATTGAAATTGAATTTGTGGAGAGCATTAGATGTCTTGGTGTTGTACTGGACAGGGTATTGTTGTTTGAGTGTCATGTTAACTTGTTGGTTTCTAAGATAAATTACATGTTGAGGAAGCTTTATAGTTCTGAGCTTTGTCTTGTTGTTGAAATGAGGAAATGCATTGTGAAAATGTTAATTATGCCACTAATATTATACTGCATTGAAGTTTTTTCAGGGACATTTGGTTATGTTATCAGGAAGCTGCAGATCGCTTTTAATAGAGTGATGAGGTATATATACTCATTAAAGTTTTGACAACATGTTACCCCATTTGTCATAGACTTCCTCGGCAGTACTTTTGCTGATTTCATTAGACTTCGGTTCATGCTGCTTTTTTATAAATGTTATAATAAGCAAGATCAGTTGTTTTTAGTAAATGAATTTCGGTTTTCCAGATCTCTAAGGAATCCACAGATACACATTCCAATGTTAACACCCTTTTTGGAACGATCATTTCTCGTCAGAGTTGCCCGGCGGTACAATGGTTTGCCATTGCCTTTAAGATCTTTTAATTTTTCATTATACGCTTTCCGAATGAAACTTTTAGAATATTTTGTATAAAATAATTCTTAATGTTTCCTATATATGTAAAAATATGCCACCTTATTTATCAATTTACGATCAATATTTTTAAAATTTTTGAGTAATTCCGATCTCTAAATTGTTTATATTTTCAATTAACTATAAATATGTTAAGTGAGCCTAGTAGTTCCGACCCCTCACATTAAATTTTATATTGCCCAATTAATGTTAATATTTAAGAAGTTTGAGTAGTTTCAATCCCTCCCTTTTAAATAATGGTTTTTAATTTTATATATATTTATATTATAATATTATTTGAACAGTTTTACATCCCTTTTTGAGCAATATTAATTGAATTTGTCAGAATGAATTTTATACTGTTAGTATTTTTTACATTAATTTACATTTATAATTTTAATGTTTTATTGTACATAGTAATGCTACTTTGAGTAATTTATCAACACCCCCACCCCCCTTAAAACTTAATTTACTATAATTGTTATTATACTGTTTTACTTAACATTTTAATGTAGTTTACCGCCTTAAGGTCGAAAGACTAGGCATCATGAATTTGAAAAATAAATTAATAAATAAATAAATGCGTTAAGTGTACAATTTGGTACTCTGTATCACTAACGCTAACGCATTCGCAAAATAAATCGGAAATAAGGCAACACCGGCACCAAAAAGTAAACAATAACGAAAACTCAAAAAAATCTATACTAATAAATGAGTAAAGTGATTGACTGACTGATTTAACGATTCATCATCGCCCATACTAAACGGCTGAAGCTAGAATATTGAAGTTTTGGGTGAGGACACTCCAAAGGTGACAGATAAGGCTCGGTTTTTGGAAATTCGTACTAGTACGGTACGAAAAGTACTAAATTTTTTACTTAAGTGTACGAAAAGTACTAAATCGTACTATCATTCCTACAATTTGGATTTGGGTGAACCGATAGAGTTGGAACAATGACATTTGGAGTAAGGATCATTGTAGGGATGTAGGATTAGGGTCAGGATTCAGTTTAACAAATTAATACTTATGGATACTAAATTTGGTACAATTTGAATTTTAGGTGAACCAATAGAGCTAGAATCATTAAAATTGGAGTCAGGATCACTTGAAATATGTAGGAAGTTTTAGAAATTCGTACTAATGTGTACTAAATTTGGTACAATTTAAATTGAGGGTGAACCTATGGAGTTGGAATTTGAATTGCGTTGGAATCCTGAAACTTGGATTTAGAATCACTGTGGGAGTGTTGCTTTGGGTTAAGTAGGAAGTTTTGGAAATTCGTTCTACTGTGTACTATATTTGCTACAATCTGAATTGTGGGTCAACCGAAAAAGGTGGAATCTTGAAATTTGGATTTAGGATGACTGTGGCTGTGTAGGATTGGGGTATGTAGAAAGTTTTGGAAATTGGTACAACTATGTACTAAATTTGGTACAATTTGAATTGCGGGTGCACCAATAGAGTTGGAATCCTCAACTTGGATTTAGGATGACTGTAGGAATGTAGGTTTGGGATAGGAAGGAGGTTTTGGAAATAAGTACTATTGTGTACTAAATTTGGTACAATTTGAATTGTGGTTGAACCGATAGAGTTAGAATCCTGAAACTAGGACTTAGAATCACTATCGGGGTGTAGGATTGGGGTATGTAGGAAGTTTTGGAAATTCGCACTACTGTGTACTAAATTTGGTACAATTTAAATTGTGGGTGAACCAAAGGAGTTGGAATATTGAAAGTTGGAGTGTAGATTTGGGGAAGGAAGTAGGTTTTGGAAATAAGTACTTCTGTGTACTTAATTTTTTAGAATTTGAATTGTGAGTTAGAATCCTGAAACTAGGATTTAGAATCACTGTGGGATGTAGGATTGGGGTAAATAGGATGTTTTGTTATTGGTACTACTGTGCACTAAATTTGGTACAATTTAAATTGTGGGTGAACCTATGGAGTTGGAATCCTGAAACTTCGATTTGGAATCACTGTCGGGGTGTAGGATTGGGATATGTAGGAAGTTTTGGAAATTCGTACTACTGTGTACTAAATTTGGTTAAATTTAAATTGTGGGTGAACCGATAGAGTTGGAATCCTGAAATTTGTGGTGATGTAGGATCGGGGTATGCATAAAGTTTTGTTGGATGGTTGAAGAGGATAATGTGTGCTAAATGGAAAATTTGGATTTGGGTGAGCCTTTAGAGCTCGAATCATGAAATTTGGTACTAAATGGTACTCAAATTTAGTTTATGGTCGATATTAATGTGTGGATGGTTTTTGCTATGAAAATAAAGGCCTTAAATGCATTTTTTAGGCGAAAGAAGCCTTTAAAGGCCTTAAAATACCTTTTTAGGCGTTAGAAGCTTTTAAAGACCTTAAAATGACTTTTTTAGGCTATGGAAAATTAAAATGCCTTTTTTAGGCGATAGAAGCCTTTAAAGGCCTAAAAATGTCTTTTTTAGGTGATAGAAGCCTTTAAAGACCTTAAAAAGCTTTTTTTAGGCGATGGAAAATTAAAATGCCTTTTTTAGGCGATAGAAGCCTTTAAAGACCTTAAAAAGCCTTTTTTAGGCGATGGAAAATCAAAATGCCTTTTTTAGGCGATAGAAGCCTTTAAATGGCTTAAAATGCCTATTTTAGGCGATAGAAGCATTTAAAGGTCTTGATATGCCTTTTTTAGGCGATAGAAAATTAAAATGCCTTGTTTAGGCGATAGGAACCTATAAAGGCCTTAAAATATCTTTTTTAGGCGAGAGAAGCCCTTAAAGGCCTTAAAATGCCTTTTCTAGGCGATAGAAGCCTTTAAAGGCCTTAAAATGCCTTTTTAGACCACCGAAAATTAAAATGCCTTTTTTAGGCGATAGAAGCCTTTAAAGGCCTTAAAATGCCTTTTTAGGCGATAGAAGCCTTTAAAGGGCTTAAAATGCCTTTTTAGACCTCAGAAAACAAAAATGGCTTTTTTAGGCGATAGAAGCCTTTAAAGCCCTTAATATGCCTTTTTAGGTGATAGAAGCCTTTAAAGGCCTTAAAATGCATTTTTAGATCACATAAAACTAAAATGCCTTCTTTAGGCGATAGGAGCCTTTAAAGGCCTTAAAATGCCTTTTTTGGGCGATAGAAAATTAAAATGCCTTTTTTAGGTGATAGAAGCCTTTCAAGCAGGGTTGCACAAAAATTCGCTCGCAAATGATAAGAAATACAATTTTTTGTTTGCGTTCATTTGGTTGAAATCATTTCTGACGTTCATTCGCCAATGGCAAAGAATGATCGCAAATGTTCGCTAATGCACATTGTGTTTAGTTTATTGTGATACATGTAAAGAGAATAACATTCCGTCGGTATTTTTATTTTTTGTTCTAATACAAGTAATAAAAAAATGCTTGTTTCATTTAATAAAGACACAAATATTTCGATATGCCTTTGGGCCAAAAGGAAACCTATTAGGCAACATTAAAAGGTTTAAAGTGTTGTGTTGGAATGGTGATTGTATGAAAATCAATTTAATTTACACTATGACAAGAAGGAAAGAAAAATTGATTGATATCTCATAAGGAATTTAAGAAAACTTAAATGTAATGTCTTTTTTATATAACATTTTTTTATTTGCTTGAAGTCATTTTTATTTATTTTTCATCCATATTCTACTTTGAATTACTTATTTTATCAATATCTTAATGTTTGAAGTAAAAAAAAAAAATAATCAAATTTACATAGACACGTGATGTGTCCATTTTCTCTTGTTACCTGTTGTATTTTATTGGGCTTTGGCGATTGGAAAAAGAAAAAGTAATAATTATGGTCCCATCTAACGAGTAATAACAGATATGCAAGCAAAACAAAAATCATTTTTGTAAACAGCGTCACAAAACTTTTCCAAATAAGAAGAAAATAACCCATCATAAATATTGTTATGACCCTTTTGTTTATTTCTGCGCTTGCGAGCATTCGCCAATGATTCTTTTTTGAGATTTTCAAATAAACAATGCTCGCGAATGAATGAATCGATGACGCTTGCAGTGAAGTTTTATCGTTCGTGATAAATTGAAAAACATTCGAATCCTCGCCGTGAGCATTCGTGAGAAAAAGTGTATTTTAATCATTCTCCGCACCCTGCAATTGACGCCTTAAAATTCGAACTTCTTACGAGCCGACTGAAGACGAGGCGATGGTGCTTCATTTGAAGTAAGGGCAGTGTTTACGATGTGCGCCATCTAGTGGTGAATAGTGTTTACTAACAAATGTGTGGGTTTCATAGCTATGAGCTTTTGCATACATATCTAATGAAACGGAAATTGGCGTTTAACTGAAACAATGTGTGGCAAATTGAAAATATATTAATTTAAAATAATATTGAAAAAAGTAATTGAACTGCTGAATTTTTATTAGATAAAACAACGTTTACATTGTATTTTCGATGCCGCCAATATTTAGATTATAGTCATATTTATTTTTCTTATTTATTAAAAAAATTTAAGTGGATTCACTAAAAATTAAATATTAGAAATAATAATATATCGGCTCCAGAATAAATAATAAATAAATATTGGAAAAATAATGGAACTGTAGAATATTTTATTAAATAAAACAACATTTACATTGTCTTTTCTCTTTTTTTTGCCGTTAATAATTAGATTGTCAGATTTTTACTGACTTATTTATTAAAAAAAAAAAATAATAAAAAAGTAAAGTGGATTCACCAAAAATTAAATATTAGAACTAATAATATATCGGTTTCAGAACCTACAAGAATGTAACTTTTTTAATACGATAGCAATTTTCTTTTATAATATTGAACAAACAACAAATCAGTTATTACGGGAATAGACCAAATATCTATATTATTCAAAACTGGGTCAATATTCTTTAGAAAATAAAATCTTAAAAAAATATTGAATTATTTATTTTTCATGTTATCATTCCTAGCCTAGCTTTACAATTCCTTGGAAAATCAATTGCCTTGTAATAATCCCAACTTTCTTCGAAAATTGACACATCTGCTCTTTTTCCCGAACAGAAAATCCACGTGATTCCATTCAGTAACCATACCAGTTATCATAATAATGGCTTCATTAGAGTTATTTACCAAAACATTAACAGCAGGAAGATAAAGAATTTACCACATTGTGGGGAGGTGTCACGTAATTCCGATTTTTCTTCCAATTTGTTTTTTTTTCTTAAAGAATTCAGAGTGATGGCCAAAAGAAAACATAACAGAGGCGACCCAAACGATCCGATCGAAAAAAAAAATAAAACAAAAATAATAAAAACTGTAAAATGTAAACAACAACAAGGTCAACATTTCATAAACGTATAAATCGGACTATAACAACAACTACAACTACAAGAATAAATTGAAAACAACTCATGTGCGTATGAGGGAACACACAGGCGGAAGAGGCAACTGACAGACGCACGGAGGTAATCGGACTGTGCGTGAATAGACTTCCCCACGAAACTCGAGACAAACGGCACGTAGCAACAGTCTATCGTCAGTCAGCCAGCCAGTCAACAAATCTTGGCTATTTGTTGTCATCGTTCGTTACATGGCCAGGGGGAGAGTGTTGTTGTTTTTTCTTTTTAATGAAAAGTAGAAAAAAATAGAAACATATTAATAAAACAAATAAAAAACAATTCAAGAGAAAAAAAAAAACAAAAACACGACAACAACAATTTTAAATTATGTTTTTGTTTTGTGTTTTGGTGTTTTTTTGGGGCCCGGCCAAAACAAAATTTTTCTGGTGGTTGACAACAACAACCAACAAATATTTTTCAGCATTCATTTGAATATCTAATTTGTAAACTAAGAGCCCAAATAAATACCTAAATGATCTTGGCCAGGTACGTCATAACACACGATACATAGCGCCAATGTTGTTTTTTCGTTCTAAATATGGATGGATGGATATCTGCGGTATAACCCGGAAAAATATTCTCCGAATGGAAATTGCCACTCAAACTGTGTGTGAGTATGAGATAATAATGGTTACAACACATAAATAACAAGAACAAACAATTGTCGAGACTTGGAAGTGTCTAGAAATGGATGAATGGATGTCTCCCCGAGATCTTATTGATGAAAAGATGCGTGCCATCGTCGTATTCTATTACACTTGTTGTGATTGTTGTGTCTATTTTATTGCCCATCTTTCTAATTTATGACGCCAGTGTGTGTATGTGTGTGTGAGTGCGTGTCTGAGAAATTATTCATGCCACAGTATTTAAAAATTCGAAAACCATTAATTTTGAAAATGATGATTAATGGTGTTGTTATCTTCAAATTTTGGATTTTGTTCTATTTTTCCCCTACAGAAATTTTGAAAGTTAGGTTAGGTACCTTTAATTAACCAATGATCATATTAATGTCGTGGAATATGTTCTCCAGAGGAGTGGCTGACAATTAAAAACTAAAATCCCAAATTCCACACAATTTAATTGGAACATGTGGCCAAATGTCCAAATTTTGAAAGTAGCAAAAAAAAACTAAAATATAAAATTTGAGCCAATTCGGTTGACAAATATAAGCAAGATCTTCAAAAAAAGCGAAAAACGAGGGCTACCATTGTATGGGGCCTACCCCGAAACCTTTGTACTTACTTGCTTAGCTGGCTTGTGACAGAATGATTGTTCCATAAGCCGAGCTTAAAAAGGATTTGCAAGAGCGTATGTTTTGTGCGCATCTCATTCAATTTGAAAGACCATGTTCTATGCCTTTCCATCGGATTCGCGGCATTCTCCTTTTGCGTAAACTATCACTTGGCTCCCTTTTGTATACCATTCTCACAACATGACCTAGTCAACGTAGTCGCTGCAGCTGGATTCGTCTGACTATGTCAATGTCCGAGAATATATGGTATAGCTCATGGTTCATTTGACGGCGATATTCACTGGCAACACAGATATAGGGATACGTAGTCGAGTGCAAAAGTCGACTTTTAGACTCTTCGATTTTTGCCTCTGACCAAAAAGTCGATTTTTAGACGTTTTGATTTTTGCCTTTGACAAAAAAGTGGATTTTTCGATCTTTCGATTTTGTCAAAACTGTTCAAAATCGATTTTTGACTTTAGAACGTCGACTTTACGATTTGCTCATCGATCAAAAGTCGACTTCGTCTTTTAGACTTTTCAATACAAAAAGTCGATTAATCGATTAGTCGAAAGTCGATTTACTTATCCCTACACAGATCGGCCCATAGATCTTCCGGAAAATTTTTCTCTCAAACACTCCAAGAGCGGCCTCATCTGTTTGTGCAAGTAATGATGCGTCAGATCCATACAACAGCACGGGTAATATCAGCGTCTTTTAGAGTGTAAGTTTGTTCTGGCGAGGGGTGGCCTTGCTTTTGAGTTGCTTACTTAGTAGCATCTGTTGGCCAGCACTATTATCTTCCGGATTCCAATGCTGATTTTACTAGTTTTGTTTATGGCGGTACCGACGTATATAAAGCTGTAGTTCCACAGTTGGTCCGAGTTTACTAGACGTCATGCGCATTGATACCATCAGCTTGGTCTTCTCGCCATTTACCACCAACTCCCACTTTGGTAGACTCTTTCTCAATTCGTTCAAAGGTGGCTGTTACCGCTCGCATTGTTCGACCCATTATGTCGATGTCGTCGGCATAGTCGAGTAACATATGCTGTTTGGTGTACAGAGTGTCATTTCTCTTCACATTTGCATATCGTATGTCCTTTTCCAGCAGGATGTTAAACAGGTCATACGACAAGCTCTCTCTCCTTGTCTGAATCCTTGTTCGGTATTGAAAGGCTCCGGAAAGTCCTTTCCGACTTTAACTGCTGACTTTGTGCCACTTAAAGTTTTTCTGCATAGTCGTATTAATTTTGCAAGAATGGCGAACACAGGCATGGCCACCTCTAAACGGATAGGACTGTTGAATGTGGCTTTATAGTCGACGAATAGGGAATGCGTCGATGTGTTGTTTGTGGATCTTTTCCAGGATTTTGGTAATATGGTCAATGGTGGATTTGCCAGGACTGCGACCGTTCAGTCGTTCACACAGCACACTGGATAGCACTTTATATGCAATGGGAATGCGACTATTATTGTGCCCGGGACACGGGATGTAGAGGTTCCAATCATTGGGATGCATTCCCCTGGGATGCATTGTAATAATCAGCTGGTGCATGCTCCTTACCTGTATCTGACCACCGGTCTTGAATAGTTCGGCTGGAAATCCATCGGCACCTGCTGCTTTATTGTTCTTCAGCCCATTAATTGCTACTCTGATCTCATCCTGGTGAGGTGGTATACAATCTATACCATCATTTCTTATTGGTCATGTCGGTCACTATCAGTATCGGTCACCAGGTTTCCATCTTTATCTCTACCGGAGGATGTGCCTGCACTAAAGGCTTCGGTTTGATATTTTACTCGTTTCAGAGTTTTCCTATATCCTCAGTCTATGGTTTGCGAAAGCCTTCGGCGAAAGCCTTCGGCTGGAAATCCATCGGCACCTGCTGCTTTATTGTTCTTCAGCCCATTAATTGCTACTCTGATCTCATCCTGGTGAGGTGGTATACAATCTATACCATCATTTCTTATTGGTCATGTCGGTCACTATCAGTATCGGTCACCAGGTTTCCATCTTTATCTCTACCGGAGGATGTGCCTGCACTAAAGGCTTCGGTTTGATATTTTACTCGTTTCAGAGTTTTCCTATATCCTCAGTCTATGGTTTGCGAAAGCCTTCGATATTAAACACGGGTTGATAGGTTACTCAATTCGCTTCAAATTAAATTTAAAAGCTTATCAAATATAGACCCTTTGTTGGGAATAAGGATAAGGTCAATGAGTCCCAAATTCGGACTATATCTAGGGTTGTTAAAGATAATAGGTTGTGCCAACTTTGGTTCAAATCGGACATTCCTTTTGTCTAGTATTGAATTTATAAATATTGAACATTTTCACCATTTATGGGGTAGGTGCAGGAATGAGAGTACCGACGCGCCTCACCTTCAAACTTGATCTAGGCCTTGTAAAGATAAAATGTTGTGCAAAGTTTGGTACAAATCGGACAAATCTTTTCGCCTAATATTGAATTTATATATATTGAAAATTTTGACCATTTGCGGGGGAGATACCAAAAGAGGTGGGCCAATCGGTCCCATTTTCTAGGCTTTGTACAGATAAAGGATCGTGCAAAGTTTATTTTAAATCGGACATTCCGTTCCATTAAAAATATTGAAAATTTTGACCATTTCTGGGGGTGGTAGCAGAAGGAGTGGACCATTGGGTCCCATCTTCGGACTTGATCTAGGCTTGGTATTGATAATATGTTATGCAAAGTTTGGTTGAAATCGGTTAGTCGGTTCCCAAGACATTTCGACAGTTATATAAGACAGACGGACGGATATTTGTAAATCATATACAGAAACATGAGGTTTAAACCGCAAGACATACCCTCTGTCCCAATGCCCAAAATTCACAAAATATCGAATATTGAAGGCTCAATGTTTATAATTTTTGATGGTTTTAAAGATTTGAGTAATCAAAGAGAACTCAGCCAATTCGGTTGAAAGACGTGCCCAATCTCCCAAAAAGTACCGAAATGTCGGAGGCAATATTGTATGGGGGCTATCGTATAAAGTGGCCCAATATGAATAGTAATTTTTAATGGAACGCGAAACGTGGTCCAATATTGATAAATTTTGATATATTTTCAATGGCGCCCAATATGAGAGAAAAAGACAGACGGACATTGCCAAATCGGTACACAATTTTATTCCGATCAGGAATATATATGCTTTATGGAAAATATTTTGATTTAAATAACAAATATCAGTCCACGATTCGGTGTGGTCTACATACAAGATTCAAAATATTTATTTTAACCGTGGCTGATAACTCTTCCCACCAATAATTATACTTATATGTCCGAGTTGAATTTTCAAACCGTAGTGACTATATATTGGCATTACGAAGTGGCTGTAATTTGGCATCTCGGGATCTTGTTGTGTGAACAACTTCTTCACAAACATTTTCCGTACACCTCATTTAAAAGTTCCGATCAATTTTAGTTTTTTTTTTTTTTTTTTTTTTGAATGCTTACCTTATGGTGAATGGAATTAAAAGTTCATCACGGCCGAACATAATGACGTTTTTACTTATTTTTGTTCTAGACCCAATATAGACTATGTACGTTCTTGTTCAGGATATAGGAAATTTGATCATAAAACAATTTATGAAGTGGCGAAAATGGCGCCCAACGTTTCATGCTCTATCGATTGAGTTGGTTGGACAATGTGTTATCCCGCCAGTAAAGTTTCGAGGATTGTTAAAGAATATTTTTCTAAGCTAAGGCATCTCCAAGGCGTGGATTTTTTAAAGAATATTTTTCTAAGCTAAGGCATCTCCAAGGCGTGGATTTTTTAAAGAATATTTTTCTAAGCTAAGGCATCTCCAAGGCGTGGATTTTTTAAAGAATATTTTTCTAAGCTAAGGCATCTCCAAGGCGTGGATTTTTTAAAGAATATTTTTCTAAGCTAAGGCATCTCCAAGGCGTGGATTTTTTAAAGAATATTTTTCTAAGCTAAGGCATCTCCAAGGCGTGGATTTTTCAAATAATATTTTTCTAAGCTAAGGCATCTCCAAGGCGTGGATTTTTCAAATAATATTTTTCTAAGCTAAGGCATCTCCAAGGCGTGGATTTTTCAAAGAATATTTTTCTAAGCTAAGGCATCTCCAAGGCGTGGATTTTTCAAAGAATATTTTTCTAAGCTAAGGCATCTCCAAGGCGTGGATTTTTTACAGAATATTTTTTTTAATGCACGTAAAATGGCGCCCAACATTTCTTTTCTTATTTTTTTTTCCACAATAAAGCTAATTTTTAAAGCTACGATTATATTCATATCACCTTCAAGGCGATTGTAGGCCTCATATTTACATGCTAGCTATTTCATAACAAAATCTCGTGACGGATCTTATCAGAACACTGTTCTAAATAGTGCATCCTCTTATTGTTCCCCTTCAAGTGCATATGTACATACATATTTAAGTACTGTATCTTTTTATCATATTTACAATCAATTGCAGTTCAAAAACTAATTATAGATCGTGTACAGCATGTTATTGTTGTTCGTCGGTTGGTTAGTGTTCGTTGCAAATTGGCCGGTCATTTTGTAATCGGCATGCGACTGCTGCTATGACAGGCGGCAATCTAAACAAATGACTCTAAACACGGAAGTCTGTGAGAGGACTGAGGGGGATATTGACACCACAGAATTAAAAAACAGCTACTAAATAATAAGAAAACGTGCATTGCGGAAATGTTTTGGTCAACATTTAACAAAAAGAATCGAAAAAAAACAAAATTGTTTCGCTGTCAATTGAAATAGAATTGGGAGAAACGAAAGAAATATTTGAAATTTTGTTTCAAAATATTCAATTTAATTTTTGAAGGGGAAGATGTATTTAAAAAACAATTAAAATTTTTGTGTGGGGATAATTATTATTTTAATGACTTGTGCGGGGTAGAATTATGCTATTTGGATATTTAGTGGTTTTAGAATGCGATTTTTGGCACTAGACTATTAAAAAATAAGATGATGGGATATGTGAGACATAAAAGTGGATCATAATACCCTGCAGCATAAGGGGGAGAACATATAATATTTCTCATTCTGTTTGCAATGCCGTGAAATATTCATCGATGAATATATTTATCAGAATAACATTTTATATTTAAGGCTAAATAAATATGAAATGTTATTCAATGAAACGAGACATGAATTTGGCTGCGGATTTATGGTTAACAGGAGAATAAAAAATCTCGTTTCCAGATTCACTCCAATAGATGAGTGAATTGCTAAAATCTGTATAAAAGCGATGTTCTCCTACATCAGTCTTATTTGCGTCCATGCTCCGACGTAAGACAACAATGAACATATGACATTAAAATTCTGCTAGGAGTTTTTTATGCAAAAATTGGAAGAGGTCCCACCGTCGGAAAATTTAGTCTTCACAAAGAAACTTCCGACTACGGCATGATGTTGATTGACTTCGCGTCAGCAAAAAACATTGTAGTTAGCAGCACCAGATTCAATAATCTCAATATACACAAGGCCACCTGGAATTGTCCCGATCAAACAACGAGAAATCAAATCGATCAGATTGTGATAGACGGAAGGCATTCATCCAGTGTTTTAGACGTTCGATCGATCCGAGGAGCGAATATCTGTTCGAACCATTAACTTGTAGCAGCCAAGGTTCGCACACGTCTTAATGTAGTAGCAAAGATGCGATCTAACACAACACGGAAACTCGACGTCGAAAAGCTGCAAACACACCAGGTAGGAAAAGCCTACTCCGCTCAACTTAACCACCTGCTTGACGAAAGTACTCCTCGTCCCGATAATACTATAGAAGCATAATGGCAAATAATTGCCCGGACCCTACAAACTGCAGCAAAGGCAATACTTGGGTACCAAAGACTACCATCAAGCAACCCGTCGTACGATCAGGAGTGTCGTAATGCTACTTATACGAAAAATGCAGCCTATAGGGCAACATATACAAAAACAACAACTCTGCAGACAATAGCAACGCGTAATGCGAGAGAGAATTATCGGGAGAAAGGAGAGAGACGAGAAACGTATTTTCAGAAAAAAAGAAGGAATAAGAAAAGCGTAAACGGGATCAAATCGAGATGCACAGAAGTCAGAACGAAGTCCGGAAATTTTACCAACGAGTAAAACACCTAACCGAAGGCTTTGGTGCAGGCACAATCTCCTGTAGAGATGACAATGGAAACCTGGTGACAGATGCAGACATCGTGTTAAGGATCTGGAAGGAGCATTTTGCAAAGCTTCTGGTATAAAATAGTGGCGGCGAGGAAGATACCCCTGAACCAATAAGAGATGACGGTATAGATTGTATACCACCTAGCCAAAATGAGATCAGAATAACATTTAATCGGCTGAAGAATAATAAAGCGACAGTTGTCGATGGAACTGCCAGCCGAACTATTCTAGACTGGTGGTTAGATGCTGGTAAGGAGCATGAACCAGCTGATTGGTACAATTTGGCTAGAGGAATGCATGTCAAATGATTGGAAACTCAGTATCCAGTGCACAAGGAGACAAGACGATATGTGCCAACTATAGAGTAATAAGCCTCCTTCCCATCGCATATAATGTGTTATCCAGCGTATTGTGTGAACGACAGAAGCCAATGGTCAATGTCATTATTGGACCATACCAATGCGGCTTCAGCCTGACAAATCCGCCCTTGACCAGATTTTCACTCTGCGCCAAATCCAGGAAAAGACCCACAAAAAACACATCGACATATTCCACCTAATCCACATCGGCATATTCCACCTATTAAACATCGACATATTCCACCTATAAAGCCACATTCGGCAGCCCTATCCGTTCAGAGGTGTTTAAAGTCATGTCTGAGTTCGGCATTCCTGCAAAATTAATACGTCTATGCAGAATAACTTTAACTGGCACAAAATAATCAGTTACAGTCTGAGAGGACCTATCGAAGCCCTTTAATATCGAACCGAGGATTCAGACATTGTGACAGTTTGTCGTGTGACCTGTTTAACATCCTGCTGGAATAGGTCATACGAGATGCAAATGTGAACAGAAATGGGACTTTATACACCAAACAACACATGCAACTCGCTTAAATCTATGACATCGGTATAATGAATCGAACGAGCGGTAACATTCACTTTTGCACAAATTGAGAAGAAGTCTACCAAAGTGGCAACGTGGCAGAAGTCTGGCAGTAAACGGCGAGAAAACTTGATAATATCAACGCGCAAGACATCCAGTAGACTTGGAGTAAGACTTGAACTTGTGAACTACAGCTTCGAAGTAGTCAACGATTGTATATACCTTGGAACCGCCATTAATAAAACGAATGACATCAGTTTTGAAATCCGGAGAAGAATAGTATTGTCCAATAGATATTACTATGGCCTGAGTAAGCACCTCAAAAGCAAGGCCACCTCTCGCCAGACCAAACTCACACTTCACAGGACGCCGATATTACCCGTGCTGGTATATGGATCTGAAGCATGGGTACTTGCGCAAGCAGATGAGGCAGCTCTTGGAGTGTTTGAGAGAAAATTTCACTGAAAGATCTATGGGCCGATGTGCGTCGACGCTGAATATCGGCATCGAATGAACCACGAGCTTTACCATCTATACGCTGACATCGACATAGTCAGTCGTATCGAGCTGCAGAGACTACGGTGGATAGGCCATGTTGTGGGAATCAAAATGCATATGAAAGCGAGCCATGTGATGGTTCACGCAGAAGGTAAATGCCACGAATTCGGTGGAAATATCAAGTGGAAGACCACATCTCGGAACACATCAAGAGCTGCGCACCAGACCGATGTGCACTGAAATCTCTTTTAAGCTCGGCTTGTGGAACAAATGTTCTTACTAAAATTTAGAACAGAAATTATATATATATATATATATATGTATATATTGTCGGTTTTTACTGGATCTAAAAGTTTGTCTCTGCCGATTATTACTACGTTTTTAATTGTTCAAAATCGGAAAAATTCCCAAAAAACTGTCCAACTTATTATCAGTAAATTAAAAAAAAATTAACAACAACAAACATTTTTTCGTCTCAATTGTTATCAATAACAACTTTTTTGTGGGCACGTGTCCGATTTTGTCTGATTGTATGAAAAAAATGAGACGTCATTTTATCAAGGAATCCGCAAAATTTGCAAACAAAGAAACTTCTTCAATGTCAAGGTTTTGGAGGGTGAGTGAGTGTATGAGTGCTCCGCTTTTTAATACCACTTAACTGTTTTTATTTTTTATTGTTAACTGACGCCGCTGAATGTTACGTATTATTACCCAACAAAAACAAGTTTTATTTTTTTTCTTATTTTAGTTAAAAATGATAAATATTTGCATGCACGAATGTCATACATATTTGAACAGTTGTGTTCTAAACAGTAGCAGTAGAACAATAGGTATTATGAAATATAGCTGTTGTTTTGTTGATGTTATGATAGAACTAATTGGAGTTATATTATAGTAAAAAAAAATTGTATTAAATATTATGGCGAACGGAACCAAAAACGTGTTACTTTGTATTATCTTAGGTATTTGAACGTTATTTACATACTTAGCTGGCTTGTTCCATAAGCCAAGCTTAAAAATAGATTTCCAAGCTCGTCGGTCTTGTGCGCAAATCCACCAATTTAGAAGACCACGTTCCAAGACGTTGTTTTCTACTTAGTCGTTCCATCTAATTCGTGGCCTTCCCCTTCTACGGGAACCATCAGTAGGCTCGTTTGTATATGCCTTTTGAGCTGGGGCATTCTCATTCATCCGCACAACATGGCCTAGACACCGTAGTCGCTGCAGCTCAATACGACTGACTATGTCGATGTCCGTGTATAAATGGTAAAGCTCGTGGTTCATTCGACGCTGATATTCACCCTCGACGCAGATCGGCCCATAGATCTTTCGGAGAATTTTTCTCTCTCTGCCTCATCTGCTTGCGCAAGTACCCATATAAAAGCACGGGTAGTATCAGCGTCTTGTAAAGTGTGAGTTTCGTCTGGCAGGAGGTGGCCTTGTTTCTAAACTGCTTACTTAGACCATAGTAGCATCTGTTGGCCATCACAATCCTTCTCCGAATTTCAAAACTGATGTCATTCGTTTTATTTATGGCGGTACCAAGGTATATAAAATCTTTATCTACCTCGAAGCTGTAGTTCTCAAGTTCCACAGTTGGTCCGAGTCTACGCGCGTTGATACCATCAGCTTGGTCTTCTCGCCGTTTACTGCCAGACCCAGTTTGGCAGACTCCTTTTCAATTTGTTCAAAGGTGGCTGTTACCGCTCGCAATGTTAGACAAATTATATCGATGTCATCGGCGTAGGCGAGTAACATGTGTTGTTTGATGTACAGAGTGCCATTTCTGTTCACCTTTGCGTCTCGTATGACCTTTTCCAGCAGGATGTTAAAAAGATCACACGACAAACTGTCACCTTGTCTGAATCCTCGTTCGGTATTGAAGGGCTCCGAGCGGTCCTTTCCTATTTTAACTGCTGACTTTGTGCCACTTAAAGTTATCCTGCATAGCCGTGTTAATTTTGCAGGAATGCCGAACCTAGACATGGCTTTAAACACCTCTGAACGGATAGGGCTGTCGAGTGCGGCTTTATAGTCGACAAATAGGTGGTATGTGTCGATGTGTTTTTCGTGGGTCTTTTCCAGGATTTGGCGCAGAGTGAAGATCTGGTCAATGGTGGATTTGCCAGGTCTGAAGCCGCATTGATATGGTCCGATGATGTCATTGACCATTGGCTTCAATCATTCACACAGCACACTGGATAGCACTTTATATGCGATGGGAAGGAGACATATTCCTCTATAGTTGGCACATATCGTCTTGTCTCCTTTTTGGGCATGGGACACAGGATGCTGATGTTCCAATCGTTGGGCATACATTCATGTAGCCAAATTGTACTAATCAGCTGGTGCATGCTCCTGACCAGCATTTGGCCACCAGTCTTGAATAGTTCGGCTGGTAACCCATCGGCTCCTGCTGCTTTGTTGTTCTTGAGCCGATTAATTGCTTTTATGACCTCATCTTGGCTAGGTGGTGGTATACACTCTATACCATCATCTCTTATTGGTTCTAGGGTATCTTCTTCAACGCCACCATTTGATACTAGAAGCTTTTCAAATGCTTCTTCCAGATCCTTAACACGATGTCTGTATCTGTCACCAGGTATCCTTCTTCATCTATATAGGAGGATGTGCCTGCACCAAAGCCTTCGGTTTGGTGTTTTACTCGTTGGTAAAATTTTGGGACTTCATTCTGACTCCTGTACATCTCGATTTGCTTACGCTCACGTTTTTCTTGTTCTTTTTTCTGAAAACATGTTTCTCCTCTCTCATTTCCCCCTATAATTCTCCATCACGTTACGTGTTGCTACTGTCTGCAGGATTGCCCTATACGCTGCGTTTTTCACATCAGTAGCATTACGATACTCCTGATCGTACCATGGGTTTCTTGGTGGTGGTTTTTGTACCCAAATGTTGCCTTTGCTGCAGTTTGTAGGGAGTGGGCAATTCTTTGCCATTGTGCTTCTATTCTATTATCGGGACAAGAAGTGCTTTCTTCAAGCAGTTGGGTAAGTTGAGCGGAGTAGGCCTCGGCTACCTGTTGTGTTTGCAGCTTTTCAACGTCGAGTTTCCGTGTTGTCTTAGATCGCACCTTTGCTGCTACATTAAGACGGGTGCGTACCTTGGCTGCTACAAGGTAATGGTCCGAATCGATATTCGCTCCTCGGATAAAATGTTTGAATATTAGTTTTCTAAAAAGTGTATTCTCCTAAAAAAAATAAAAAAAAACATTTGCGGTCGGAACAATGTTAGTACACACATAAACATGGAATATGTTTGTATTTGTACGCCTGCATACATACATAATTATATTCTTTTCTAGATATAATTAACAACAAAATGTCATAAATTTCGATTATTTGCTTTTATCAACAAAAACATATTTTTGTGAAATTATTTTTAAGGTTATAATGAAAAATACGTCATTCTTCAAATATTTGTTTTAAATTTTTGTAGTTTTAAATTAGTTTTGAGATTTAGATTATAATATAACTATCGTATACAATGACGCATGTGTTTTTTAACAAACACATGACTAATCAATATTTTATTAGTGGGCAAAAATGTTAGTAAGAATGTGGTACCACAGAAAGTTTGATGTTCATGGAAGTTGTGTAGGGTATCATATGGTCGGCCCCGTCCGACTATACTGCTCCGCTCACTGGTTTGTAAATGTATTAGGTTGGGGGAAAAGAAACCCATTATTATTATTATTTTTGTGTAAATGGTTATGGACGATTTTTAGCTCCTGGGCGATGTAACAGTATCGGAACCATAAACACCATTCACAATTTTAGCCGCTTGGCTTGCATTTTCGCCTTTGTCAAAAGAAAACTGTAAAATTTACCGAATTTAACGAAGATCCCTATTATTTTCAATTTATATTTAGGGGATGAAATGGACCAAAAAATATATTTTTGCCTTAATTTCTGGCTACAATTATGACCGAACACCACGAAATTTTCCAAGAGGAAGTGAATGTGGCCAAAGAATAAGAATGTTTTTTTTTTTGTCGAAGATTGGTTAATATTTATCGAGCCAAATGGACCCAGACTTTCGTGTGAACAATTACAATATTTGTATTCCTTGGTATATATTTACTCCTGAAGGATACTATACCCAAGAGGAGTGGTTGGCCTTTAAATTGATACCAATATATCGTTGTATGTTCTCAGATGTGGGACTTTTCTTAAGGGAACACCCCCCCCCCCCCCATAATCGATTTATTTTTTTCAAGATTTTCAATCGGCTGGTAAATCAATACCAATGCTTGTTAAGGTTTGTAACTTTGCACATATATAATTGAAGATTTAAAAGAGAAGACAAATAATTTACAACAAATTTTTGTTATTGTTTTGTTGTTGTTTTTTGTAATTAAAGAAAAGTCCTTATTTTTGATGGCGGGCATGATAACTCCTCACTGGAACATCGGAATCCGGTGTTAGAAAGAGTACAACGGTGTTAGAAAGAGTACATGTCTGGCTCTCGTATGAACTAGGATTATTGACTTCGCTCTAAAATTAACAAAATGGCGGATCTTTGAAAAAATATTTTGGGAAAATCGCCGATTTTTTACCAAAAACCATGTTAAAAAATAAGGAAGATCTTCACCGATTGACTTTATCCTAGTTCATACGACAGCTATACACTCACAGAGAAACGTGTAAAAATTTGAAATTGATTGGGTTATTAGTTTTTGAGTTATCGTGCCCGCCATTCGCAAAAGAGAAAAACGCGTTTAAAGTTTGAGAAGCCCTTCAGCCGTCACTTGATGCTGACACAATAAATCGGCTATATCTTCAAGAGTTCTTGAGATTTTCACTTGAAATTTTGTAGAGACATTCTAGAATTAGTGTAGATTCGAATTATATCAAAAAAAAAATTTGACACCGAGAATGGGGGGTCCCCTTAAAGGAGTATACATATTCTGATATTGTTTAGTATTTTTACCCCGAAATATTTCCCAGTGTGGATTTATAAAAAATATATAATTTTTGAAAATGTATCAGATAATGGTTTTTAAATAATGTTTTTTTTTTTTTAATATCAATTACTAGAAACATGGACCTATATTAATCATCTGCGAAAACTACAGCCGTTTCGTTTGGAAAATAGGACTAAAACTGACGTGAAATGAAAATATAGGGAACATATCAAAATGTGGACATATAACGACAATTTTAAATGATGATTTTTCATAAAATTTCAAAACCGCAAAACGCATTTTTGGGGTGGAAAATGTGTATAAATCCACGAAATACTGCATTTTACAGGACAAAGTTTGTATCACAATATCTTCCTTCACCCTAATTATTAAACATGTAGGTATTTTTATTAGGGTCTAGGCCTAAATGCGGGCCGATATATGTTATTCTACAACCTGACGTTTTAGATTTTTATCTCGATATCCTCCGAAAGTAGCATGATTACAACAGATGGCTAAATTCAATACTATGGTGGAATGCGGCAATACGGAGACAAGCCAAAACGCGGTACAAATCAGTTAACTATTTTAATATAAACAAGTAAAAAAGTGTCAGTCGTTGTTGTCGACAGATATATACCCTCACCCTATGGTTTGTGGAGGATGTTGACCATTTGTGTGGGTAATACCAGAAGGAGTGAACCAAAGATAATAGGTTTGTGGAAATCGGACATTCCATTCGCCTGATATTGGATTCATAAATATTAACAATTTTGACCCTTCGTGGGGGAGGTACCAAAAGGAGTTGACCAATGGGTGCCATCTTCCCAATTGTTCTAGGCTTGGTAAAGATAATAGGTTGTACAAATGTTCGTTAAAATCGGATAGTCCGTTTGCCATTTTTTACCGGAAAAAGTGGACCTATATTTATAATTTTGGTGGAAAGATTTGGTACCCAATAAGAACCCAATGTACCAAATTTAAACGCATTTGATTGAAAAATGCGTTTAAGAGCCGAAAAATACCATTCCGTTCCATTATATGGGTTCCAGAAAAATGAACCAATTTTTAGTGGGAACATTTGGTACCTAATAAGAACGCAATGTCAGCGAATTCGGTTGAAAACGCGCGCTAGAACACCAAAATACAGAAAATTGGGGTACCGTTATATGGGGGATATGCCTAAACGTAAGCCAATATAGCTCATCTGCGAACTTGACCTGCCTGCAGACAAAAAAACACTCTATGTTCTGAATTTTGGCGATCTATCTCAATTCCTTCAGAAGCGTGATTACAATAGACGAACGGACGGACAGACGGACATGGCTAGATCGTCTTACCTGCTCAAGAATATATATATACTTTATAGTGTCAGAAATGAATATTTAGATGAGTTACAAACGGAAGTGGAGGGTATAAAAACTCATTAAGTTCAACCGGCCGAACTTTTTATATCCTCCATCATGAGGTGTACATTAAGAAAACGCCTAAAATCGATCGGATCTTTTTAGGTTGACTATGCATGGACAAATCAAAATACCAAATTACAGCCAATTCCGATGAAAAATCAGCAAAAAAATCCTGAATATAACTTTTTAACTTTTTTTACTTTTTAATTTTAACTTTTAGTATACAAATTTACTATACATTCGGAATCCGAAATAACAAATTACAGCAAAATTCCCAATATTCGCTATTTTGGTGTTGTTGGGAGCTATACCAAAAGCTATACGAAACATTATAAAAGTATCTTAATCATTGGGAAGTCTATAGTGATTACAACAGACGGACAGACGAACTTGATTAAGTCGATCACTTTTGAAACCACGAAAGGATAAATCTTTATTTTGGCACCAAAATACCATTACATATCCCCATTTTAAAAATCTCGATAGATTTTAGCTAAATTGAATGTTCACATCATGATGGAAGGTATAAAAAATCAGCCGGACCTAACTTCGATTACTATTTTCATTGGTTTACATATAAGAAATATTTTTCTAGAACAATTAAACAAAAAAATTAGTTTTTTTTTTAGTATACACTTTTCAACTCTATAAACACTAATTTTGAAGGGATTTTTAAAATCATTTCCGAACCATAAGCGTACCTTATTTTAAAAGTTTTTAGGACCATAAACTTTTTTGAATTATTTAAACCTACTAAGGCCTAACAGAAGTCGAGGTTAAAAAAAATATTTCTGGAGGGTTATTAAGCCCATAAACAAAAATATTTCCCAAAATGTATGTATTCGCCATTGCCTGATATGGACCTCCACTTTGTAAGTACATTACAATCACTTGTTGGCCATAACTATTCCATATTCGTTTGTGTCGTACTGTAGCGTAACAAATTTATTGCTCAACAGGTGCATTTCGTAATTTTTGCTTGTTGCTGTTATTTGTTTTTCTTTTTTGAGTGTTATTGTTATTTTATTACAGCTCTTCAATTTGTCTTTACTCAGTTGTTTCTTTCTTCTTCTTTTTCATTCTTCATTTTTATTTAAATAGTGGGCGATTTGCTGTTGCTGCTGATAAGACATTTGCCGTGTGGATTGAATGAATTGTTATTTTTTTTTATTTTCTTGAAATATTCAAGTGTCATTTTATTTGTCACATTATCGGAGAATACCTTGAGCGCCGAGCAGCTCGCCTGATATGCCTTCTTTAGAAAATTTTGTTGCGCTGCCATTCGTTCGTTCATACCTGCTGCCTTATCAGCAGCAGATAAGTCTGAACGAGCGATTCGTGCTAATATCAATAGCGTAGCGGTATGTAACTCACATGATATTTCAATTTGCCAGCTAGCCCTAAGCCCATAAGTCTTTTCTGTAATACTGCCTTACTTGTCAGGGTGCAGGCTGTGTAAAGTGATTATGAATGTAGGTTAATTTTCTATACTTCATTTGATTTGATTTTTTTTCTTTTGTATTGTTATTGTTATTGTAAAAAGTTCAATAGTTTATATGGGAGTTTCCATAAGATGTTGAATTAATGGGTTCCAGTATTTTGGTATTTGGAAAACTATATTTCACTTCCTTGGAGAGCTATGGAAGAACTTTTATAGAATACAACGTTAATTGTCTTCGCGGGGATTTTTAAAGAATATTTTTTAAGGATCGCAAAAGGCCAGGATATTTTATTGTATACTAGCAAAGTGCCCGCTACTTCGTATGCGGAAAGGGAATACAAAAAATATTTCATATGGAATCGTGAATACTGTAAATTTGTGGTATATTGTTTGCGATTTAGTACTCTTCAAACACATAAGCACTATTTTCCGAAATCTCTCTTTCTTCCATAAAAGAGATTAAAACCTGTAAGGAAAGTAGTAAAGTACCCCGCAAAATTTCGTGCAAGTCGAAAGATATATAGGGACTTTGGTACACCATTTACATTTAATCAGACGAAGTTATATATGGGAGCTATATTTAAATCTGAACCTATTTTTAAGAAATTTAACACACATCGTTCTAGACTTAATTCAGCTCGCTGTACCTAACTTCGTGTAAATCGAAGGATATATAGGGAGTTTGGTGCACTATTTATCTAAAATCGGCTTAAAATATATATGGGAACTATATCTAAATCTGAACCGATTTTTCCCAATTTCAATAGGGTTCGTCCTTGGGCCAAATAAGTGACGTATGCCAATTTTCACCCTATTCGGATGATAAATGCGACCTGTACTTTGTTTAAAATTTAACATGGACAGAAAGGCGGACAGACGGGCATGCATAAATCGACGTAGAATATGATTCTATGCATATTCTCAAAAGGAACCATGGGTCCATCTAGTTTCCTTTTGCCTGTTGCAAACATATGCACAAAGACATAGTTTCTGTGCCACAGTGTGGTGAAGGGTATAAATAGATCAGAATTCCAATTATATATTTTAGCAAATACGTACAGGTTCCGCATTTACTTCCATTTAGTACTTTTCGAACACATAATTACACATTTTCAAGACTACCTCCATACCACCACTAAATTTAGTACCAGTTTATATAAAAACCCTTTGGTACTTCTCCGTAAGTGACCCACATTATAAACTTTAGGTTTCCAGCTCTCTCCGTTGCCGAAATCGAAATTTAGTGCATTTGCTATTCTATTTACTATTCGTACACATCAATTCGAGTTTCCAAAGTTGTCTCCATAGCTAAATACTGCACTTCAACAGTAATCTAAATTCCAAATCTCAGGATCCAACCAAATCCAAATTGTTCCAAATTTATTACGATCATACTCATAAGTAAGAATTTCTAAAACTACATCAATCTTACTCTCCAACTGTAATCTTAATTCCACCAAAGTCCAAATTTAGTACTTTTCGTAATCATAAGTACGAATTTCCAAACATACCTCAATCCTGATTTCAAATAGTAATCGTAAGTCAAAATTTAAGAATTCCAGCTCTGTCTGTTCATCAAAAACCAAATTGTACCAGATTTCGTACCATTCTGTACTTTTCGTACCCATATTCCAAACTATATAAAATCTACACTCCCTCAGTAACCTAAGTTGCAACTTTCGGGATTCGAATTCTACCCGTTCACCTAAGTCCAAATTGTACCAAATTTTGTGCTTTTCGTACCCATAAGTAAGAATTTCCAAACTATCCCAGGTATGTTCTCCAATAATAACCTTTAGTCCACATTTAATGATTCCAGCTCTAACCGTTCACCAACAACCAAATTTAGTACCATTTATTACTTTTCGTAGAAGTAAGTACGATTTTATACAACTTCCTCAATTCCACACTCCAACAGTAATTTTAATCACAAATTTCAGGATCCCAGTCCTATCCGTTCACATAAAACCAAATTGTAGCATATTTAGTACCATTTAGTACTTTTCGTACTTAAAGTTTGAATTTTCAATCCTGTACTCTAACAGTAATTTTATTTTCAAATATAAGCTTTCTATTTCTATCTCTATCCTTTCATTTAAATCCAAATTGTACTAAACTTAGTACTATTTAGTACATATAATCATTCATTTTCAAAACTTCCTCCATATCTCAATCCTACACTCCACCCTTAATTTTGATTCCAAATTTTAGGATTACCGCTCACACAAAACGAATTGTACCCTATTGAGTACCATTTAGTGCTTCTCGTATCCAAAAGTACGAAATTCCAATAGTACCTTAATCCTATGATTTGCATTCCAAATTTAAATTTTCCATCTCTATCCATTCACTTTGATCGAAACTGTACCAAATTTAGTACCATTTAGTACACCAAATGACAAATTTTCAAAATTACCGACATATTTCAATCCTGCACTTCAACAGTAATATTAATTCAAAATTTTAGGATCTCAACCCTATCCATTGGTACCATTTAGTACTTTTTTGTTTCTATAATTAAGAATTTCCTAAACTACGTCAATCCTACACACCAAAAGTAATTTTAATTCCAAAATTCTGGAGTCTAACTCTATCCATTCACATTTAATAAAGTTGTACCCAATATACCATGTGCCAATGTACCATTTAGTACACATAAGTACTATGCTTCCATATCTTAATTCTATATTCCAAAAGCAACCATTATTCCAAATTTTAGGTTTCCAGCTCTCTCCGTTCACCCAAATTCAAATTGTACCATATCTAGTGCCGTTTAGTACTTTTCGTACACACATATACGAATTTCCAAAGATGTCTCTATCTCTATAGCTCAATCTTCAACAGTAATCAGAATTCCAAATTTCAGGGTTTAAGCTCATCCGTTTAAGCAAAATCCAAATTGTACTATATTTGGTACCATTTAGTACTTTTCGTACCCATAAGTACGAATTTCTAAAACTAACTCAATTCTACACTGCAACAGTCATTTTAGTTCCCAATTTCAAGTCTCCAGCGGTATCTGTGAATCGAAATCCAACTTGCACCAAATTTAGTACCGTTAAGTACTTTTCGAACACAAAAGTACGATTTTTTAAAGCTATTCCAACGGTAGTCCTAATTCCGATTTTCAGGATTCCATCTATATACACTCAACTAAATGCAAATAGTACCAAATTTAGTACCATTTAGTACTTTTTAAAAACATGAGTACGAAAATCTTAAACCATTACAATACATCAACACCACTTTCCAAACTGTATTCCATATAAAATTTCAATATTTTAGCTATATATGTTCAATATATATACAATTAGAACTAAATTTAGTACTTTTAGTACACTTATAGGTCGAATTTCCAAAAACCCTTTTGTACAGCTTTCTAACTTTCCACCAGTGACCCACATTCCAAATTTCAGAATTCTAGCACTTCGCGTTCGCCTAATACAAAGGGTATTTGGTACATTTCGTACCCTTCTAGTTCGAATTTCCAAAAACCCAGCCTTATCTCAAGCCTACACACCAACAACAATCCACACTCAAAATTTCAAGATTCTAGCTTCAGCCGTTTCGTCTGGGCGATGATCTGTCAGTCAGTCACTCACTCACTTAACACTAAGCTCTTTTATATATATAAATTTTTCAAGAACCGCTTACAGTTATGGACCCCGGGTGGATTTTTAAAATGTAATTTTACAATGATTCTATAGAAGCGCGATATTTTAAAAGAAAAACATTTCAAGAATCACCCTGAAGTGTGGATTTTATATAGAACCGTTTTCCAGTATAATCCAGAGGCGTGGATTTTTTCAAGAATATTTTTTAATTAAGCGTGGATTTTTTCAAGAACATTTTTTAGTAAGCGTATGTTTGTTCAAGGAAATTTTTAAACAAGAAGACAAGGGGGTAAGGTAGGGTAATTTATTGAATTATTTATTAAACCTTTTTCATGGTAGATTTTGATTTGAGTTTTTTTAAGAAAATGTTTTTGAAATTTTTTTAGATGGATATTTTTAGGAAAAGTTCGAATAATAAGAGCGATGTACGGGTGTACAGTAGTATCAGTTATTAACAACGTTAATATAAGTCAACCGTTGCGCACCAAGGATGTTCTCTGTCTCTCCTATTTTTCGCAATTGCTGAAGGTCTTTATCTTTGTAGATGAGCAGCAGATCTTTCCTATATAATAACTGAAGTTATTTCTTCCTTATAGAAGAGCTGAATGCCTTTTGTATGGCATTGCCTATTTATTAAAGAACTAAGGGTTTGTAATGCAAAATTGAAGGGCCTAATCTAAAGACTGATTTGTAACGCCATCTATATAATCTTCCTGGGAATTCGTCTCTTTCATGGAGAAGATGAAGATCGTCTTTACATGTAGTCGGCAGTAAAAAAACTGAAGACCTTCTTTGTGGAGGGTAAACAATTTTATACTATATAAATACAACCTGACTCGACAATAAAAGCTACCTTCAATAACTATCCGATTTGAATAAAACTTTGCACAACAAATCAAATCGGATAGTTATTGAAGGTAGCTTTTATTGTCGGGTCAGGTTGTATTTATGTAGAATAAAATTTTTAACCCTCCACAAAGAAGCTCTACAGTTTTTTTCTGCCAGCTACATGTAAAGACGATGTTCTTCTTCTCCATGAAAGATGCGAATGCCCAGAAGATGCTATATATGGCCTTACCCATCAGTCTATAGAATAGGACTTTCAAACCCTTCAGTATTTCAATAAAAAGGCAATTCTATTCTCTTTACCAAGCCTAGATCAAGTAGGAATATGGGACCCATTGGTCCAATCCTTCCGAAGATCAGACCCATTGGTTCACTTCTTCTGGTACCTTCTCACAAGTCGTCAAGGTACCTCCCTCACAAATTGGCAATATGTATAAATTTAATTTAAAGCGAATTGAATACAGATTTTATCAACATTAAATTCGAAACCTCCGCAAAACATATATTCCCCCAGATATATCTGTCGCCAACACCGACTGACACTTTTTTATTTGTTTTTTTTAAGGATCAGTCCTTTTTGGAGTTTATAATGACTCCCTTCGGCTCATCAATAAAATACTTACGATATTACATGTCTGAAGGGCCGTAAATAAGTTCGACTATAAACACTGCCTTCAGATAATCACTATATTAGCTTCCTGGTACTTCAGCACAACCCTGCATCTCGGTCCTTAAGCTTGTCTATGAACACTGTTGAACTTCCCTAGACCCCTCAGCTCGTCTATTAAGGCTCCTATCAGCACGTCTATATAGACATCCTTCAGCTCGCCTACAGAAACTCCCTCTAGCTCATGCATTGAGAATCCCTCGAAATCGCCTATTAGGACTACCTTCAGTTCATCCTTAAATACTGTCTTCAACTTATTTTATTCACTAAGAATGTCAGCCACTTCGTTTGGAAAATGCAGGTTAAATCGGCTAAATACCGAATATCGGACAGGTCCTTTAAAAATGTGATATGTCAAAACATGGATCTGTAGGTCCTTCATAACGTCTATATAGACTTCCTTCAGCACGTCTATATAGACTTCTTTCAGCTTGTCTACACAAACAACCTCCACCTCATGCATTGAGAATCCCTCGAAATCGCATATTAAGACTACCTCCAATTCGTCCATAAATACTGCCTTCAACTTATTTAATTCGCCAGGAATACTGGAATACAAAAGTTCATCAACTTTGGTTGGAAAATGCAGATGATATCTGCAAAATGCCGAATGTCGGACGGGACCTTTAAAAATGTGATATGTCAAAACATGGATCTGTAAAAAAAAAAATTCCCACAAAGGCATTTTTATGCCCTATACAGCTATGTTGTCAGGGTATTACAGCTTTGTGCAGCCCCAAGAGTTTATAACACCGCGAAATATTGGTCCTAGATCCACCTTTAAGTATATCGATCGTCATATCTCGACTAGCTGAGTCATTCTAGACATGTGTGCCCGTCCGTCCGTCGGTCTGTCCCTTATAATTTGTGAACACTATGCAGGGCCCAGTTATGGACTAATCTTCACGAATTTTTGCATGTAGGATGGGTTCCGTTAAAGATTGGTTATTATTTAGGGGATGAAATGGACCAAATACTAATTTTTTGTCGATTTTTCTGGTCGCTCCAGAGGCCGCAATTATTGCCCGAACATCGTGAAATTTTACATGGAGAAAGGGGATCAGGACATATTTAGCAGATCAAAAGGAACCTGACTTTGGTGTGAAAAAATACAAAATTTGTATTCTATGGCGTATATTACCACACTAGAGGGTACAAATATAGCGCTGATCGCTTTGAAATTTTCCATGAGGTTCCAGTTATGGTCAAGGCCAACGCCTAAATTTTTTGTGATGATCAGATAATAATTTTGGGATGAAGTGGGCCGAAAACTTATTTATTTGTATTTTTTCGATTCGATCTATAGGTCACAATTATAAACCATACAACCCACGGTGAAAGAAATCTAAACAAGCAAATAGAAGGACTGTACTGAATATTATTAATATTCGGAAAATATGTCAGTGTAAGGAAGAGGTGCTGTTGACCTCTAATCCGGCAAGAGGGCGCAAATATCACGAAATATTGCCCCGGCTCGGAATAAACATTCGCAGAAAGTTAGAATTCCGTGGTAGTTGTGTAGGGTATCGTATGGTCAGTCCCGTCCGACTATACTGCTCCACTCACTGTTTTTAACCTACAAAGACCCCAATTGTCAAATTGCAGGCACTTCGGTGTCAAATTGTGTCAAAGACATTAAAAATAACAGATTAAATTCAAGAGCCTTTTTCGTATAGAAAAAATCGAAGGCCTCTGACATGTTTTTCGTATAGAAGAAAATCGGAGCTTCAGTTCATGAGGGTTGTTGCCGTACAGAAAAAGAAAAATCGGAGGTCGCAGTTAATGAGGATTTTTGTCGTATAGAGAAAAGTCTGAGGTCTCCGTTTATGTAGTAAAAATCGGAGGACTCAGTTCCTTAGTCATTTTTTTCCTATGGATAAAAAAAGGAGGTCTCAGTTCATGAGACATTTTTTCGCAGAGAAAAAAAATCTGACATTTTTTTGTATAGAAAAATTTTTTTCGTATAGAAAAAAATCGATGGCCTCAGTTCCTGAGGCATTTTTTTCGTATAGAAATAAATCGATGGCCTCAGTTCCTGAGGCATTTTTTTCGTATAGAAATAAATCGATGGCCTCAGTTCCTGAGGCATTTTTTTTTTTTGTATAGAAATAAATCGATGGCCTCAGTTCCTGAGGCATTTTTTTCGTATAGAAATAAATCGATGGCCTCAGTTCCTGAGGCATTTTTTTTCGTATAGAAAAAAAATCGATGGCCTCAGTTCCTGAGGCATTTTTTTCGTATAGAAAAAAAAATCGATGGCCTCAGTTCCTGAGGCATTTTTTTCGTATAGAAAAAAAATCGATGGCCTCAGTTCCTGAGGCATTTTTTTTTCGTATAGAAAAAAAATCGATGGCCTCAGTTCCTGAGGAATTTTTTTTTTTTGGAAAAAAAAAAATCGATGGCCTCAGTTCCTGAGGCATTTTTTTTCGTATAGAAAAAAAAATCGATGGCCTCAGTTCCTGAGGCATTTTTTTTCGTATAGAAAAAAAAATCGATGGCCTCAGTTCCTGAGGCATTTTTTTTCGTATAGAAAAAAAATCGATGGCCTCAGTTCCTGAGGCATTTTTTTTTCGTATAGAAAAAAAAATCGATGGCCTCAGTTCCTGAGGCATTTTTTTCGTATAGAAAAAAAAATCGATGGCCTCAGTTCCTGAGGCATTTTTTTCGTATAGAAAAAAATCGATGGCCTCAGTTCCTGAGGCATTTTTTTCGTATAGAAAAAAATCGATGGCCTCAGTTCCTGAGGCATTTTTTTCGTATAGAAAAAAATCGATGGCCTCAGTTCCTGAGGCATTTTTTTCGTATAGAAAAAAAAATCGATGGCCTCAGTTCCTGAGGCATTTTTTTCGTATAGAAAAAAAATCGATGGCCTCAGTTCCTGAGGCATTTTTTTTCGTATAGAAAAAAATCGATGGCCTCAGTTTCTGAGGCATTTTTTTCGTATAGAAAAAAATCGATGGCCTCAGTTTCTGAGGCATTTTTTTCGTATAGAAAAAAATCGATGGCCTCAGTTTCTGAGGCATTTTCGTATGGATAAAAAAGTAGGTCTCAGTTCATGAGACATTTTTCGCAGAGAAAAAAAAAATCTGACATTTTTTATACAAATAAATTGGAGGACTCAGTTCATAAGGTATTTTTTCGTATAGAAATATATTTGAGGCATTCGGTTCGTATAGAAAAAAAATCGATGGCCTCAGTTCCTGAGGCATTTTTTTTCGTATAGAAAAAAAATCGATGGCCTCAGTTCCTCAGGCATTTTTTTCGTATAGAAAAAAAATCGATGGCCTCAGTTCCTCAGGCATTTTTTTTCGTATAGAAAAAAAATCGATGGCCTCAGTTCCTCAGGCATTTTTTTCGTATAGAAAAAAAAATCGATGGCCTCAGTTCCTGAGGCATTTTTTTTCGTATAGAAAAAAAATCGATGGCCTCAGTTCCTGAGGCATTTTTTTTCGTATAGAAAAAAAATCGATGGCCTCAGTTCCTGAGGCATTTTTTTTCGTATAGAAAAAAAATCGATGGCCTCAGTTCCTGAGGCATTTTTTTTCGTATAGAAAAAAAATCGATGGCCTCAGTTCATGAGGCATTTTTTTTTCGTATAGAAAAAAAATCGATGGCCTCAGTTCCTGAGGCATTTTTTTTCGTATAGAAAAAAAATCGATGGCCTCAGTTCCCGAGGCATTTTTTTCGTATGGAGAAAAATTTGATGTCTCAGTTCATTGGGCATTTCTTTGCATGGAAAAAATCGGAGGTCTAAGGTCATGAGGAATTTTTTTCGTATAGAAAAATATAGGAGACCTAAGATCATGAGGCATGTTTTCGTATAGGAAAAAATCACAGGCCAGACATGATCCATGAAATGGACCATTTTTTATGGAAGAAAATCAGAAGCCTCAGTTAATGAGGTATTTTTTCGTATACAAGAAAAAACCGGAGGCTTCAGTCCATTATTCGAATTAATTCGAAAAACGAACACAAGAAGAGCTTTCACATATCTTTGACTTTTGTGACCGGCCAAAGAGTGTATTTAATGGGTCATCAGCTTGTTTTAGGACCAAAATTTCGAAATGTTGAAAATATTTTCATGTAATACCCCTTCCACCCAGTTGATTTGGGTGTAACAATGACAAACAAAATCCCCGTAGGAAAGTGACACCTGTGTCACAATTTATAGCGCAGTGTTATCATGACAAATTATTCGCGCCACAATTCGATTCGGATTCGCGGAATCATTAAGTAAAATTACAACCACAACAAGAAAAACACTTCAACACTGAATCTTATCAAAGTATGTGATACTTCAAACGTTTTGCTATGACACAGTGTAAAGGTGTATGATTTCCAGTTTTTACAGCTTGTTCGTCCGCAAACTACATTTTTTACACAACAACTCTTTTTTTCGGCGAGCGTTATCATAAGAGTATTCCGATTGCAAGTTTCAAATGGAAGGCACAATGAATAAAAAAAATATTCATTTATGATGGGAACGTGAGTGCATTGTATAATTCTGTAAAAAAGAAACACTTGCATATAACGATGACAATGTAGATATATATTTACTTAATTTTTTTTGTTTTTATTCAAGTACACAGTGTCATTGACCTTCATGAAAAAAACAGAAATTATTGCAGTAAAAAGTAGTTAAGTTGCGAGGGGAATTGTAAATCAATAAGGGATTATTTATACCATTTATGAAGAGAGTGATAAATGCCATTTACTACCCAAAAATAAAATAAATATAAACTATTGCGTATTTATTTTATGTAATAATAACAATCCTCTACACCTTCTAAACAATATTTAAGTGTGGATTTGTAACTGGCTGTCCTGAGGTAGTTGTCAGCACCCAACTAGGCTGTTTCCTGATATTAATCTGTTAAACCAGTTAATCCTAAAGGTAGCAGCCACCACCCAACCTTTAGGGCATTAATCCCCACAGAGGAGTACCCCTAAAATCAAACAGTAAAAACGTCGTTAAGTTCGGACATCTAGACGTTCGGCTGGGTCGAACTTTTTATAACCCCTTTACCAAGAGGAGAACATTTAAAATACCTAAAATCGACCAAACTTTTATAGGGTGCCATTGTAAACTGCTGCCAATAGAAAACGAAATACCAAACTACATTTACTTAGGTTGGGACATTTGGGCTAGGACTTTGAAGATACAAAAAATTACGCGTAACCTACGCTATGTAAAAAAATTGCCTTATGTTAAAAATGAAATTGTTCACTCACAAAGATCGACGAAAACCAACTTACAGCCATTGTGTAATGCTAAAATATAGTCACTTCGATTGGAAAATTAGCCTAGGACCATCAAAATGCAATATAAAATATTCTATTGGAGCTTATTCGGTTGAAAATTATAGAATTATAGAAGGTATCGTTATATGGGGCAACGGAGAAATGTAGTAAATATTGCTACTTTGGAGATTAGAAGATTTTCTCCCAATTGAGAATTGAAAATAAAAAGATACAGCCAATTTGATTGAAAAGCGTGCCCAAAATTCTGAAAATATCGTTGTAGCGAAAAAAGTTTTTCAATGTTGATTATTATACCCTTCACCCTTCTTTGTGCATATGTTTGTAACAGGCAAAACTAATCGAGATAGACCCATGGTTCCTTTTGAGAATATGCATAGAATCACTTTCTAAGTCGATTTATGCATGTCCGTCCGTCTGTCCGTACGCCTGTCCATGTTAAATTGTAAACAAAGTACAGGTCGCATTTATGATCCGAATTGAATGAAATTTGGCACAGCTCATTTGTTTGGCCCAAGGACGAATCCTATTGAATCGGTTTAGATTTAGATATAGCTCCCATGTATATCTTCATCCGATTTGAGGTAAATGGTGCCCCAAAGTACCTATATATCTTTCGATTTGCACGAAATTTGACTAAACAGTCTAGAATGATATGCGATATAATATATAACTTCGCCCGATTTTAGGTAAATAGTCCACTAAAGTCCTTGGAAGTATTTTGACTTGCACGAAATTTGACACAGCGTAATGAATAAGGTCGAGAATGATGTGTGCATGAAAATCGGTTTAGATTTAGATATAGCTCCCATATATATCTTCGTCCGATTTAAGATTAATTGTGTACCAAAGTACCTATATATCTTTCGATTTGCACGAAATTTGGCACAGCGTACTAAATTAAGTATAGAATGATGATTTAGATATAGCTCCCATATATAGCTTCGCTTAGCTAGCTTATGAATAAGATCGAGAATGATGTCTGCCAAGTTTCGTGAAAATCAGTTCAGGTTTAGATATAGCTCCCATGTGTTTTTTCATCCGATTAAAGGTAATTGGTGCATTTTGGTAAAGGGTACTGAATTAAGTCTAGAATGATGTTGCTAAGCTTCGTGAAAAGATCCGTAGCTAGGCCGATTGACACAACGTACTGATGTTATATACATTTGTCTCTGGCAAGTTTCCCTGAAATCGGTTCAGATATAGATTGATAACAAAACGCGTCGTCTGTTAGGATTCATATGTAAAATATACCCAAAGTGGTGAAGGGTATCATATAGTCGGCCCAGTCCGACTTTACTGCTTTCCTTACTGGTTTTTGGTATAACCCAGTGAACGAAGCAGTATAGTCGGACGGGGCCGAGCGTACGATACCCTACGCAAGTATTATGACACTCTAACTTTCTGCAGATGTTTATTCCGAGCCTGGGCAATATTTCGTGATATTTGCACCCTATTGCCCGATAGAGACAATATCACCACTTATTTTCACTGACATATTTTCCGAATATTACTAATATTCAGTACAGTCCTTCTTATTACTTGTCCAGATTCCCTTCACAGTGGGTTGTGTTGTGATGTTCGGTTTATAATTGTAGCCTATAGATCGAATCGAAAAACACAAAAAAAAAAATTAATTTTTCGGTTCACTTCATCCCCAAAGCTTATAAATTGCTCATCACAAGAAATTATAGGCGTTGTCCTTGACCACAACCTGAAACCTCAGTGCTATATTTCCAACCTCTAGTGTGGTAATGACTTACTAAATAATATCTGAATACGTAAGCACCAGTAAATATTTAAGTGTAACTCCCACATCCGAGTACATACGAAAATATAATTGTTATCAATTTAAAGGTCAACAACTCCTCTAGGATATATTATAAACTTCGCGGGTCTATGTCCATCAGCGGTAAATATATACGCCATAGAACACAAATTTTGTAATTTTTCACACAAAAGTTAGGGTGTATTTGACCCGCTAAATATTTACCGATCTTCATCAAAAGAGTCATGCTTAATCTTTGGTCAGACCCCCTATAATTGCGGTCTCTACAGTGAAAAACAGATACAAAATAAACACACATGTCTAGATCGACTCAGCTTGTCGAGATTTGACGATCGGAATACTTAAAGGTGGGGCTATTTCGCGCGGCTATAAACTCTTGGGGCTACACAAAGCTATAATAGTATTCCAAATTGCCAATTCCATTGTATGTATGTCAAATAAATCCTCATGATGTAGGTTAGACGGCAAAAGGTTCCAATGTATGCCATTAATACCCTGACAACAGTTGTGTAGGGTATAAAAATCCGAAATATCAATTTGCAACCAATTAGGCTGAAAAACAGAAAAAAAATATTTCCGCCTAATTTTTTCCTATATGGTGAAAAATCTTGGGAACAAATTCCCGATGTAGGTCCCAATTTTGGCACAATCCACATATAAAGACTTCGCACATATTCCGTATTTTTAAGACATTATTTCTGAAGCGTCTTTAATTTGACATTCCTGACTTTTTTGAGGGTAAGAAACATGTTTGCAGAACTATTTTGATATAGGCTCATATTTGGATATAGACCCCATATTACGATTTCCATCTGATTTTCGGTATTTCTCATATTTGAGACGAATTTCCTCAACGAAATGTCTTTAATTTGGAATTCTGGGTTATTCTCAATTACTTTATTTAGCCGGCTTGTGACAGAAAGTTTTTACCATAAGCCGAGCTTAAAAAATATTTCCAGGCGCGTCGGTCTTGGGCGCAGCTCACCAAATTTGAAAGCGCTGGGGCATTATCATTCATTCTCACAACATGACCTGGCCAACGTAGTCGCTGTAGCACGATACGTCTGACTATGTCTATGTTCGAGAATATATGGTTCATTCGACGGCGATATTCATCGTCGACCCAGATTGGCCCATAGATCTTCCGGAGAATTTTTCTCTCAAACACTCTAAGAGCTGTCTCATCTGTTTGCGTAAGTACACATGCTTCAGATCCATAAAACAGCACGGGTGATATCAGCTTCTTGTAGAGTGTGAGTTTGGTCTGGCGAGAAGAGGCGTGGTAGTAGCATCTATTGGCCAACACTATTCTTCTCCGGATTTCAAAGCTGATGTTATTAGTTTTGTTTATGACGGTACCGCAATGTTCGACTGTTAAGACTGTCACCTTGCCTTAATCCACGTTATGTATCGAAGGGCTCTGAATGATCCTTTCCGATTTTAACTGCTGACCTTGTGCCAGACGAGGAATTTTTCTTTTTCGTTTTCCGAATGTGGGAAAGTAACCTGACGACTCAACCCAGTTTTTATAGTTCTTAAAGGAGAACTCGCGGCACATATCAGCTCACTATTTCAACGGTTGATGAAAGTAGCTAACCAAGTTGACACCGCGGGGACGAGGTATTTTTATTTTTCGTTTTCCGAATGTGGGAAGGTAACCCGACGACTCAACCCATTTTTTATAGTTCTTAAAGGTGAACTCGCGGCACATATCAGCTCACTATTTCAACGGTTGATGAAAGTAGCTACCCCAGTTGACACCGCGGGTAGGTCAGTGTCCACAATGGAGTAGAAGAGAGAGACCAAGATAAGCCTAGGCATTGTCATGTTAAAGCCAATCAGAGCCGTTACTTGGTATATAACATCCCGTACGTCACTCAATTTAATGTATGGTAAAAAAAAAACATATATGTAGACAATTTTCGATGTAGGCTCATGTTTTCCCATAACCCTCATATAAAGAAGGATCGACCTAATTTTTGGTTTAATACCCCACACAACAATGTTGTCAATGTATTATAGCTTTGTGCAGTCCCAAGAGTTTGTAACGCCGCGAAATATTGGTCCTAGACACGCCTTTAAGTATACCGTCATATCTCGACGAGCTGAGTCGAACTAGACATGTGTGTCCGCCGGTCTATCCGCCTGTCCATTATAATTTGTAAACACGATAAAGGCCACAGTTATGGACCAATCTTCACGAAATTTTGCATGTCGGATGGGTTCTGGCCAAAAAAGTCCCCCATTTTTTTGGTAAAGATCGGTTAATATTTAGGGGATGAAATGGTTGACCTTTAAAATTATATGTGGCAACCTTCAGCTACCAAATACAGATTACCCAAGACAGATAACCGGTATTGCGCAAGCACATGCATTTTTGCATTTGCATAAAAACGGGAATTTTCTCGCCCTCTTTCCTGTCGGCAGCGATGCAGTTCACACCTACACAACTCATCTCGATAATTTTCTTATTTCATATTTTGTCAAAGTTAATTTAAATATAAGTTTTTTATATTAATTGAAACTCGCGTTATTTTGATTTTATTTGATTGGGTAAACAAACGTAAGTCTAAACTAACCCAAATTGGTGACCCCGAGACAACACAAAAAAGAAATGACAACCAACAATTTATCAACGGCATCCACCGTGGCTATGCAGACCGATGACGATGATCAAGGCCAAATGCCAAGAAGCAACGCCAGTAATGTATCCGCCATTTATGCCCGTTTGCCATTCCCAGAAATGTGTTACACGAATGTCGAAGCCTGGTTCGTTTCAATGGAATTTTGGTTCAGTGCTTCTGGCATAACCTCTGACAAACAAAAGGCCGCCACCGTGCTTGCCGCACTTAAACCTGAAATTATAGCGCAGTTGGTCGAGGTTATCACATCTATGCCAGCATCCGACCGATTCGAATACATCAAGCGGAAAATTATTGACCATCTTGCCGACAGCGAACAGAGACGACTCAACCGACTCCTGTCTGAAATGCCATTAGGCGACAAAAAACCTTCCGAGCTTTTTTTCGAAATGAAAAGAGTAGCCGGCAACTCGATAGGAGAAACAGCACTCAAAGGACTTTGGATCAAAAGATTGCCAACTTTTGCGCAACCTGTGGTAGCAGCGTCAAATGGTGCAGCAACGGAATTTACCAAAATAGCTGACTCAATTGTAGATGCCGTGTCACCATCACAGGTATGTAAAGTGTCCAAAGACCACGCCAGTGACATAAGCGAGCTACGCACAGCTATAATGGATTTAAGTAGAAAGTTCCAGCAATTTACCATGCGGTCACGTTCACGATCTCGAACACATAACACTGCTCGTCACCGTTCCCAGCATCGACAAGCTTCACCCGACGGCGAAACCTCAAATTTAGACGAGTGCTGGTATCATAAAAAATACGGACGTAATGCAAGGAGATGCCGCAGCCCGTGCAAGCATAAGCAGCGGCAAGCGCACGCTGTCACAGCGCACCCTTCAGATTGACTTTTTAGGCCAGTGGTGGATTCCAGCGAAAAATCCCCCACTAAATGCCATATTTTTCGCCTACAAGTTACCGACAGATGGTCCCAAAAAATTTTTTTAGTTGACAGTGGTGCTGACGTATCTGTGCTTCCTCTTTCTTCTAAATCATCTAACATGTCCCCAACGGCTGTCACATTGTATGCTGCCAACGGCTCCCCGATTAAAGTTATTGGTGAAACGCGCTTAAAGTTAGACCTTGGTTTAAAGCGAAAGTTTTATTGGTCATTTGTCATTGCCGATGTGACGACGCCAATAATAGGATCAGACTTCATCAAATATCACGATTTGTTGATCGATTTGCGCCGTAATCGTCTCATAGACAACATCACCGGTCACAACTCCCAGCTACAGCTACCATCGACCTCAAAAATCGCCTGTGTTAAACTGTTTTGCACAAACAACCCGTTTGCAGATCTCTTGCACGAATTCAGCGATATCACGAAACTCTCGACTTACGGTACCAAAACAAAATCCACCATTTTTCATCGAATTGAAACGACTGGCCAGCCCACTTTTTGTCGTCCTCGCAGATTGTCCGTTGAAATACTTGAAGCAGCAAAAAAAGAGTTCAATTTTCTCACCGAAGCAGGAATTTGTCAACCGTCTAAAAGTAATTGGAGCAGCCCATTACATATGGTTAAAAAAAAAGATGGGTCGTGGAGACCGTGTGGAGACTACCGCGCTCTGAATGCTCAAACTTTGCCCGACAGGTATCCTCTACCGTATTTGACTGACTTCCAAAATAATTTAAAAGGCAACAAGTTTTTTTCAAAAATCGATTTGCAAAAAGCATATCATCAAATTCCTATTCATCCGGATGATGTTCCGAAAACAGCCATTAGTACTCCATTTGGATTGTACGAGTTCAACTGCATGACATTCGGCCTGCGAAACGCCGCACAGACCTTTCAAAGACTAATCAATGAAGTGTTTAGAGGCATCGATTGTGTGTTCCCGTATGTCGACGACATATTTGTTTTCTCCGCCACCTTAGAGCAGCATCGTCACGATCTTCGCTTGGTATTTCAGTGTCTTCGGGAAAATCGACTCGCCATTAATCTAAAAAAATGTGAATTCGGAAAGTCAGAGATTACATTTCTTGGCCACCTTGTTACTCCAGATGGAATTCGACCATCCCCCGAAAAAGTCGTTGTAATAAAAGAATACCCAAAGCCGATGACAGCGCAAGAGCTTAAAAGGTTCATGGGAATGATCAACTTTTACAGAAAGTTTTTGCCGCATACCATCGCTTATCAAGGAGTTTTACAAGGCATGATATCGGGTAACAAAAAAATGACACAACACCACTGGTATGGTCTCCCGCCACCGAAAAAGCGTTTGAGCACTGCAAAACCGAATTATGTAACGCAACGCTACTTGCTCATCCCGTACCCGGCGCAGAATTAGCAGTCTACGTTGACGCATCAGACACAGCCGTTGGAGCAGCATTGCACCAAAAGGTTAATGGCAACATGCAACCATTAGCGTTTTATTCCAAAAAGCTAACGGAGACGCAGCAGAAATATTCAACATACGACCGAGAGTTAGCTGCCATCTACCAGGCTGTTTGTCACTTTCGCTACGCAATTGAAGGACGCCCTTGCTACGTAGTTACCGATCATCGCCCACTAATATTCGCCTACAAGCAGAAGATGGAAAAAGCATCTCCCCGTAGGTTGCGCCAGCTCGATTTTATTAGCCAGTTTACAACTGATTTTAGACATACGCCTGGACGGGATAATTCGACTGCTGATGCCCTGTCTCGCATAAATACCATACATAACAACCAAAATCAAGCAATCGTCAATTTGAAGGAGTTAGCAGCAGCGCAAAGAGAGGACAATGAACTGCATGATTTAATAAAAAATCAAGGATGTGATGAACAAATTGCGTGCGATACTTCAACTTCTCGAGTTCGACCATACGTCCCAAAAAGTTTTCGGAAACAGATACTTAATTCATTACACAACTTAGCTCATCCTGGAATTCGTGCTACAACCTTATTAGTTACTTCGAGGTTTGTTTGGACTGGGATGAAAAAAGAAATTGCGAGCTTTGTCAAAACATGTATTCCATGCCAGCGATCAAAAACGCAGCGTCACACGAGATCAACACCAGACATGTACGAGCCACCTACTGAGCGTTTTTCACACATAAATGTTGACATCGTTGGCCCCTTTCCACTATGTGAAGGGCAGCGATATTGTCTCACCATAATCGACAGATTCACGCGTTGGCCTGAAGCCGTTCCATTACCCGACATGTCTGCCGAATCCGTAGCAAAAGGACTGGTAACCCATTGGATTTCACGATTTGGAGTTCCACATCGAATAACTACCGACAGAGGCCGACAATTCGAGTCCGCGGTTTTCGCTGAACTAATGCAAACGATTGGAACTACTCATTTACGAACTACACCATATCACCCTCAGGCAAACGGCTTAATAGAAAGATGGCACAGGACATTTAAATCTGCCATTCTATGCCATGATTCATCAAAGTGGATGTATCACCTTCCAACAATCTTACTTGGCCTCCGTGTTGTGTATAAAGCTGACATCAAAGCATCACCGGCAGAGCTAGTGTACGGTACTACCTTAAGTGTCCCAGGAGAATTCTTCCTCAAAAACAACTCTTCAAGAAAATCTAGCGACTTTGTAGTGGAATTTCAAAATTCGATGAAAAGCATTCAACCCACTCAGACATCACACCACTCTACAAAGACAACATTTGTTTCAAAAGATCTCCGGTCAACTACCCACGTTTTTGTTTTGTTCCTTCTCTGACTCATCCTTACGATGGCCCGTATATTGTTTTAAAACGTTTTCCCAAATATTTCACATTACTTGTACGTGGTCGAAAAACCAATATTAGCATCGATCGTTTAAAGCCATGTTTTCTTCCTGCAACAGAATCTGCAAGCTCACATGAGCAGACAACAATTCATCCATCACCAAATGATCTCGTGCCTAGCATTCCAAATTTACCAGAAGACATCACTTGCAGTGCAGATTCGCCGTTTCAAGATTGTCCTGCCTATACCACACATTCATCTGAGCCATCAACCACACCGACCGTTCAACCTGCGACCAAAGCTACATCAAGTGGAAGGCGAATAAAGCTCCCGGTAAGATTCCGGTAGCCTTTTCCACCGAGGGGAGTGATGTGGCAACCTTCAGCTACCAAATACAGATTACCCAAGACAGATAACCGGTATTGCGCAAGCACATGCATTTTTGCATTTGCATAAAAACGGGAATTTTCTCGCCCTCTTTCCTGTCGGCAGCGATGCAGTTCACACCTACACAACTCATCTCGATAATTTTCTTATTTCATATTTTGTCAAAGTTAATTTAAATATAAGTTTTTTATATTAATTGAAACTCGCGTTATTTTGATTTTATTTGATTGGGTAAACAAACGTAAGTCTAAACTAACCCAAATATACTAATTTTATTGTCGTATGCACTCCGATGTGGGAGTTACACTGAAATATTTACAGGTGCTTACGTATTCAGATATTATTTAGTAACCCATAACTACACTAGAGGGCGGAAACATAGCGCTGATAGCTTGGAAATTTTCGATGAGGATCCAGGTATGGTAAAGGACAACGCCTATAATTTTCGGTGGTGTTTTTTAGAGTCGATCTATAGGCCACAGTTGAAAGCCGAACAGCACAACACAACCCACGGTGAAGGGAATCTCGACAAATATTTAGAAGTACTGCACTGAATATTAGTAATTTTTGTTGTCCTCTAGTCGGTCAAGAGGGTGCAAATATTGCCCAGGCTCAAATGTAGAATGTTAGATGTTCGTGGTAGTTGTGTAGGGTATCATATGATCGGCACCGTCCGACTATACTGTTCTGCTCACTGGTTTGAAGTTGGCTGTAGTTTAGCATTGCGGATTCCTTGTGAATAAAATAAACTTGCCAAAAAAAAGGTTCCATATACAAAGGTCCACCTTAATTTCCAGTACGTTACACTAGAAATTGTGTAATTAAGTATTTAATTTTATCAAATAGACAACAAAGTTCGTCCTTTTTAAAGAATATTTTTAAAGAAATTCTATTAAGGGTGAATTTTTTAAGGAATTTTTTTCTGTAAACGAAAACCAGCTGACAACCAGGAAGATTTTATAGACGTCTATCTTCAGATAGACGAGATGAAGACTAACTTTGAAGAAGATTTGGTGGGTCTTATGATTGGTCCAGGAAGTCTCTATAAGCCTATGAAGTATCTTACAGGCGAATTAAAGGCATGGGTTAAAATAAGGCTATTTCATAATAAGGTTGATATTATTTAATGAATATTTTTTTGAATATTATATATGTATGTATAACGTTTCTGTATATGTTTATAATTTGCAGAACATGCCTTTTGTTTGTTCCCACAACTAATATTGGCGCCTTATTTATTTGTTAGCAAATTCCAAAACACTATTATAATTATTATTATGACATATGATGTGAAAGCATTTCACCCGCGAAACGTGAGAATATTTCAATTATAAGACATCGACAAACGTTTCCATACAGATAAACAATATACATACATATTTGAAAATTTTCCACAAATTTCCATTTTCTTTTCTTTTTAATTTTCATGACAGCTCATAGAAGATGATAAGCAATTAACAGTTGTTGAAATAAATTCGAATTATTCTACAATTAGTAATACAAACAATTCTGAATCTGTATTGAAAAATAATATTTTCTACACCTTTTGATAATAAATGCTAATGAAAATTGCAAATAAATAATAAAGCATACATACATATAGACATACGTATGTCTGTATGTACATATGTTTGTAATTTAATCTAAACATGACATTTCCCAGATCGTATCAAATTGTATTCCTGAACAACCAGTTAATCGATATAATCGAATCGCTGGAAACCGCTGCAAACTGATTCATTCTATAAAAGTGTTTTAAACCGCAAAAAGTTATCACCGTCATCATCGTGATGAAGATGAGGAGGAACATCATCATGACCAGCGTGGTTATTTTAGTTTTGTAATTCATCTTATTATACAGGGCTGTATCGTGGTATTGGTGAATTAAATCAAGAAATCTAGTTTTCCGCAATGTAATACAGTGGAACGACCTTAGGCGAAAAAACGAGGAAAAGAAGCTAGTTATAGGTAGTCCATATAGACGAGCTGAACGGAGTCTTTCATAGACGAGCTGAACGGAGTCTTTATAGACGAACTGAAGGGAGTCTTACAAGGACGACGAGCTGAAGGGAGTCTTTCACAGACGAGCTGAAGCGAGTCTTTCAAAGACGAGCTGAAGCAGGGAGTCTTTCATAGACGAGCTGAAGCAGGGAGTCTTTCATAGACGAGCTGAAGCAGGGAGTCTTTCATAGACGAGCTGAAGCAGGGAGTCTTTCATAGACGAGCTGAAGCAGGGAGTCTTTCATAGACGAGCTGAAGCAGGGAGTCTTTCATAGACGAGCTGAAGCAGGCAGTCTTTCATAGACGAGCTGAAGCAGGCAGTCTTTCATAGACGAGCTGAAGCAGGCAGTCTTTCATAGACGAGCTGAAGCAGGCAGTCTTTCATAGACGAGCTGAAGCAGGCAGTCTTTCATAGACGAGCTGAAGGGAGTCTTTCATAGACGAGCTGAAGGGAGTCTTTCATAGACGAGCTGAAGGGACGACGAGCTGAAGGGAGTCTTTCATAGACTAGCTGAAGGGAGTCTTTCACAGACGACGAGCTGAAGGGAGTCTTTCATAGACGAGCTGAAGGGAGTCTCTCATAGACGAGCTGAAGGGAGTCTTTCATAGACGAGCTGAAGGGAGTCTTTCATAGACTACGAGCTGAAGAGAGTCTTTCATAGACTACGAGCTGAAGGGAGTCTTTCATAGACGATGAGCTGAAGGGGGTCTTTCATAGACGACGAGTTGAAAGGAGTCTTTCATAGGCAACGAGCTGAAGGGAGTCTTTCATAGGCGACGATCTGAAGGGAGTCTTTCATAGACGACGAGCTGAAGGGAGTCTTTCATGAACGACGAGCTGAAGGGAGTCCTTCCTAGACGAGCTGAAGGGAGTCTTTCATAGACGAGGTAACGAGAGTCTTTCATAGACGAGCTAACGGGAGTCTTTCATAGACGACGAACTGAAGGGAGTCTTTCATAGACGTCGAGCTGAAAGGAGTCGTTCATAGACGACGAGCTGAACGGAGTCTTTCATAGACGAGCTGAAGGGAGTCTCTCATAGACGAACTGAACCGAGTCTTTCATAGACGAGCTGTAGGGAGTCTTTCATAGACGACTAGCTGAAGGGAGTCTTTCATAGACGAGCTGAAGGGAGTCTCTCATAGACGAACTGAAGGGAGTCTTTCATAGACGAGCTGCAGGGAGTCTCTTATAGAGGAGCTGAAAGGAGTCTCTTATAGAGGAGCTGAAGGGATTCTTTCATAGACGAAGGGAGTCTTTCTCTATAAACGAGCTGGACGGCGTATCTATAGACGAGCTGAAGGGAGTATTTCATAGACGACGAGCTGAAGGGAGTTTTTCATAGACGACGAGCTGAAGGGAGTCTTTCTCTATAAACGAGCTGGACGGCGTATCTATAGACGAGCGGAAGGGTGAGGAAGAATTTCAGAACGAGATGAAGAGGCATTTATAGATGAGATAATAATTGTAGGTGAGCTGAAGACAACTTTGAGGGAGTCTCTATAGACAAACCTGAGGAAATTTGTAGGTGTGCTGCAAAAATTTTAATTGGAATACTGTAAGGTAGTCTTAATATGCGAAGTGATAGGATTCTTCAGGAAGGAACTGAAGAAATCATAAATGAATGATCTGAAGCCTAAGAATTTCTGTAGTCAAGCTGAAGGCCCGGGAGGCCCTATAAAAAATGTAAGGCTTGAAAATCGTTCATTTACTATTTAAAGTACCAGTCATCTTCATTGTCGAAGTGAATATGGTCGCTGTAGACGAGTGAATTATAAGGTTAGATATTTTAACTCGAGCCCACTGTACTATTTTATTTTACATACATTATATATTTTTAATTTTGTAATATCAAAAGCATTACAACCACAACAGCAACAACAACATCAGAAGCAACAACAGCAAATACAAGTGATAATAAAATAAACGCTCACACTGTGTGCTATTCAATCACGTGATCTTTAAAGTGAATTAAATTCGTTTAGAAGAAGAAATGAAAATAAAAAACCCAACAACAACAACAACAACAACTGTGAAGTGACAATGATTGAGGCAAACAAACGTGAATGGCAAAGACGATTCTGATGAAGACGACTAACCGAATGACAGACACACAGACTGACTGACTGCAACATGACTCATTTATTGACGACAATGCGATAATGATGTAGAGGTGGTGTGGAGGGTCTGAAACCACCCCCTAAAAAATCTAAAGAATTTAACGAGCCCCTATGTAAATAAATATGGGGGTTACAACAACAGCAGCAACAACATTCCCAGAACAAAGCTCATAATTCAATTTGTTGATGGGTTTTAGATACAAATATAAAAATAAACACAACAACATCGAAATAAAATTCTGAAAATATGGAAAATTTTTGAAATAAAAATTTAATGAAGCCTTAAAAAGGGGCATTCAAAATCGTTGGGCGTGTGAAAATGTCTAAGAAAATGATTATTATAGAAAATGTATTTTAAAAATGTAGGGAAACAAAATTTTGAAGTGGTGCTCTTATCAGAATTTTCGGTGTAAGAACAATATTTTGAAATTGAATAAAGAAATACATATTTTTATCAAATTGTGTTACAAAATTTCTCACACAAATCTCAAAGCGCTTAATGTTTGATAGAAGTAATAAAAACAATATATTTTTGTTCCAGAATCTTCTGGGATATTTTGAAATTAGTTTTGGTTTATAAATGTGAAAATGCTTGCTTCTGTAAAGGGAAATAAACACCGATGTGGAGACCTATGATTTACTATTTTACACCCATTAAGGTTTGTTACAAATTATATGTGGGTTATCCTCATGACCCTCATAGCTTTCAATTTTAATATTGTCTAAAAAAGTAAGCCTGTCAGAACCCCTTTTGAATTTTATTTTCATTGGATGGATTAAAGTTATTAATCAAGGTAATCAGGGTTTTTAATCCTCTTATAATTTTCATGAATCCCACCGAAATAATGCGATATAAAAATGATTATTACCTGAGGTTCTTTCTTTGTTCTTTACCTCAGAAATTTTATTTATACATTTTTAGGAATAAGGTTACAATGAATTCTCTTTATTTTTATACCCTTCACCATAGTATCGAGGGTATATTAATTTTGTTTTTCCGTTTGTAACGCATCGAAATAATCATTTCCGACCCTATAAAGTATACATATTCTTGATCAGCGTAAAGCCATGTCCGTCTGTCTGTTTGTCTGTTGTAATCACTCTAGCGTCTGCAGGCAGGTCAAGTTCGAAGATGGGCTTTATCGGTCCACGTTTAGGCATAGCTCCCATATAAGGATACCCCCCAATTTTCGGTATTTTAGGGTTCATGAGCGCGGTTTTCAACCGAATTTGCTGAAATTTGGTACATTGGGTTCTTATTGGGTGCCAAATTTCCCCACTAAAAATTATAAATATAGGTCCACTTTTTCTGGTAGCCCCCATATAAGGGTACCTCCCAATTTCCAGTTTTTGGGGGGTTTTGACCGGATTTTTTCACCGAATTGGCTGTAATTTAGTAATTTCAGTTATTATTGGGTAGCAAATCTCTCCACAAAAAATTATAAATATAGGTTGATTTTTCGGGTAGTCCCCATATAAGGGTACCCCCAATTTTCGATATTTTGAGGTTCTAGAGCGCGTTTTTTAACCGAATTCGCTGGTATTTTGTAGTCGTATATCGTAACAAATCTCCCCACCAATAATTATAATATTCACCCCTTTTTAGGGGTAGTCCCCATATAATCCCCTTTTTTATACCCTCCACCGTCCATAAATGACTCTTTAATCCGGGATAAACGACTCTTAATCCGGATTAAACCTTAATCCGGGGTCAATGAACCTTAATCCATATTAAGCCCTAATCACGGTTCAATGACCACTAATCCGGATTAAGGCTTTATCCGGGGTCAATGACCCTCAATCCGGATTAAACCTTAATTCGGGGTCAATGACTCTTAATCCGGAGTATGCCATAATCCGAATTAAGCCTTAATCTGGGGTCAATGACTCTTAATCCGGATTAAGCCTTAATCTGGGGTCAATGACTCTTAATCCGGATTAAGCCTTAATCCGGGATCAATGATAAAATAAATGAATCTTAATCCGGAGTAAACCTTAATCCGGGGTCAATGACCCTTAATCCATATTAAGCCATCCATCTGTTGTAATCATTCGTCCATTGTTCGAGAATGACTATATCGGCCCGCTTTTGGGCATAGTCCCTATATAAAACCAATCGGCTTAAATTTTGGTCTTTGGTGCACTATTTTCCTATACTTTTCGTACCGTTAAAGTTCATATTTCCGAAACCCACGCCTACACACCAACAACAACCTACACTCATAATTTCAATCTTCTAGCTTCACTCACTCACTTATCACTAAGCTCATTTATATATTAAGATTTTATACGGCATTTTCGATTTAATTTATTACGATGTGGGAAAAATGCATTTCACTCCAGCAATGTTCGCTGAGAATCACATCGAACTGTTCCGATTCGCAGTTGAACCATTTAGGAGTAGTGTGTACTTAAATATGGCCGTAAATTCGGATTAGGCCTTAATAGGAGTCAGTGGCCCTTAATCTGGGGTCAATGGCTCTTAATCCATATTAAGCCTTAATCCGGGATAAAGGATAAATGCCTCTTAATCCGGGATAAATGACCGGGGTCAATTACCTTAATCCGTATTAAGCCTTAATCAGGGTTCAATGATCCTTAATCCGGGGTCAATGCCCCTAATCCGGATTAAACTCTAATCCGTGGTCAGTTACCTTTAATCCGGGGTCAATGACCATTAATCCGGATTAAGGCTTAATCCGGGGTCAATGACACTTAATCCGGATTAAGCCTTAATCCGGGATAAATGACTCTTAATCCGTGATAAATGAATCCGGATTAAGCCTTAATCCGGGATCAATAACTCTTAATCCGAGATAAATAAATGTTAATCCGAATTAAACCTTAATCCGGGGTAAATGACCCTTAATGCATATTAAGCCATAATCAGGGTTCAATGATCCTTAATCCGGGGTCATTGACCATTAATCCAGATTAAGCCTTAATCTGGGGTCAATAACCCTTCATCCAGATTAAGCCTTAATCCGATGTCTATGACCCTTAATCTGGGGTCTATGACCATTAATGCGGGGTCCTTGATGCGGGGTCTATGACCCTTAATCCGTATTAAAATATTAAATTAAATTGATCCCGGATAAAGGCTTAATCCGGATTAAAGGTCATTGACCCCGGATTAAGGGTCACCGGCCCCGGATTGAGGCTTAATCCGGATTAAGCCTCAATGACCCCGGCTTAGTAAATTCGGGTTTGGCCTTAATCAGGGATCAGTGTCTCTTAATCTGGGGTCAATGACCCTTAATCCGGATTAAGCCTTAATCCCGGGGCCAATGACCCTTAATCCGGATTAAGCCTTTATCTGGGATCAATGACCTTTAATTCGGATTAAGCCTTAATCTGGAATAAATGACCCTTAATCCGCTTTAAACTTTAATCCGGGATCAATAACCCTTAATTCATATTAAACCTTAATCAGGGTTCAATGACCCTTAATCCGGATTAAGCCTCAATCCGGGGTCGATGCCCCTTAATCCGGGGTCAATGACCATTAATCCGGATTAAGCCTTAATTCGGGATAAATGACTCTTTATCCAGATTAAACCTTAATCTGGTGTCAATGACCCTTATCTGGATTAAGCCTTAATCTGGGGTCAATGGCCCTTAATCCGGGGTCAATGACCCTTAATCCGGGGTCAATGACCATTTAATAAAATTAATCCTTAATCCCTACCAAAATTCGGCCCCTTTTAGTGGTAATCCCCATATAACCCCCTTTTTATACCCTCCACCATAGTATGGAGGGTTCACTTTTTTCCGGTAGCCCCCATTTATGGGTACCCCCATTTTTATACCCTCCTCCATAGTATGGAGGGTACATTAGTTTTGGTTTTCCGTTTGTAACGCATCCCTCCAATTTTCGGTAGTTTGAGGTTCTTCAGCGCGTTTTCAACTGAATTCGCTGAAATTTAGTACTTTGAGTTCTTATTGGGTAGCAAATCTCCCTACTAAAAATTATAAATTTAGGTAAATTTTTTCAGATAGCCCCTATATAAGGGTATCCCAAATTTTCGGTATTTTGGGGTTTTTGGGCGCGTTTTATACTTGAATTCGCTGAAATTTTGTACATTGGGTTCTTATTGGGTACCAAATTACTCCACTAAAAATTATAAGTATAAGTAGTTCCCATATAACGGCACCCCCAAATTTTCGGTATTTTGGGGGTTCTGATCGTATTTTTCGACCGAATTGACTGTAATTGAATTTTTTGGAGTTCTTAATAGGTACCAAATCTCCACATATCCGATATCGAGATAAAACACTAGAACGTAAGATTCGATAAGGAACTATATATGGCCTATAATCCCTCTGTAGGCCTAACCCCCTGTAAGAAGTACCAGATGGAGTGGACCGATATTCCCCATCTTCGAACATGAACTAAGTTTGGAAGAAATAATAAGATGGGCAAAAATTGTACTTCGTAGTTCTTATTGGGTAGCAAATCTCTCCACTATAAATTATAAATATATGTCCATTTTTCGGGTAGACCCCATATAAGGGTACCACCATTTTTCGGTATCTTGGGGTTCTTGACGCGTTTTTCCACCAAATTCTTTGTATTTTGGTTTTTTGTAGTCGTATATGGTAACAAACCTCCCTCCCAAAAATTATTAATATTCGCCCCCTTTTAGGGATAGTCCCCATATAACCCCCTTTTTTATACCCTCCACCATAGTATGGAGGGTATATTAATTTTGTCATTCCGTTTGTATCTCATCGAAATACTCATTTCCGACCCTATAAAGTATATATATTCTTGATCGGGGTGAAATTCTAAGACGATTTAGCCATGTCCGTCCGTCTATCTTTCTGTCCGTCTGTTGTAATCACGCTATCTTCTGAAGGATTTGAGATAGGTTGCTGAAATTTTGCATAGGTTTGTCTTTTGTCTGCAGGCAGGCCAAGTTCGAAGATGGGATATATCGGTCCAGGTTTAGGCATAGCTCCCATATAACGGTACCCCTCCATTTTCAGTATTTAGGGGTTTTTAAGCGCGGTTTTCAACCGAATACGCTGAAATTTGGTACATTGGATTCTTATTGGGTACTAAATGTTTCCACAAAAAATTATAAATATAGGTCCACTTTTTCTGGTAGCCCCCATATAACGGTACCTCCGAATTTTTAGTAATTTGGGGATTTTGATCGTATTTTTCCACCGAATTGGCTGTAATTGAATTTTTTTGTGTTCTTAATAGGTACCAAATCTCCACATATCCGATATCGAGATAAAAAAAAACTAGAACGTAAGGTTCGATAATGAACTATATATGGCCTATAACCCCTCTGTAGGCCTAACCCCTCTGTAGGAGGTACCAGATGGAGTGGACCGATATTCCCCATCTTCGAACTTGAACTAAGTTTGGAAGAAATAATAAGATGGGCAAAAATTGAATGAAATCAAATGTTCTGTAACAAATTTGGTCCAAAGAAACATGGAGTCTAGAACCAATATTTCGTTGAGGCTCATTTTTACCGTCCATAAAAATTTCTGAAGTTTGTATCATGGTTTGTAGAAATGTCGGTATGAGTTCACTTTTTGGTACTTTCCCTATATTTCGTTTCAAGTACCTGTCAGGATATATCTATGCTGGAGGGTATCCAAAGTTCGACCCGGCCGAACTTAAAGCTTTTTCACTTGTTTCATTTCACTCGGTCCTGATGCTACTGTTACTATAAACATCATCCTGCGAGTATAATTTTTAATAATTTTATAATATTTTTTTTAATTTTTAAGCTGAAGGGAATCCCTATAGACGATCGAAAAGCAGCATCTATAGACATGCTACAGGCTTGGTGAATTAAGAATCTATATATGGCCTAAACTGGGTCTCTATGGGCTGCTGGGCTGAGTTGAAGGGAACAGAGATTGGTGAATGTAGAATCTATATATGGCCTAAACTGGGTCTCTATGGGCTGCTGGGCTGAGTTGAAGGGAACAGAGATTCCCTGACGAGCTGAAGGGTGTATTTATAGAGAATCTGAACTGAACGGAGTTTTCAGACTCCAAAATCTCCAGATAACAATCCGTTGGACTATTGTGTCTGGAGTATTTTGGACAGCAAGTATTTATAGGCGAGCGGAAGGGAGTCTTTAAAGATGGGTTGCAGGCAGCCTTTAATCCTTTGTGCCCCGATTTTTTTCCCGTAATCCTAGAACAATTTTCTGTTCACAGATTCAATGCAACTACCTTAAATAGGATATGCACATAATTTGGCATCCCTACATCCTTGCATTCGGGAGGTAAAGTACATTCTTTCTGAAAAATAATAATCCAATATCAAGAAAAACAAATGCAAAATCGACGGGAAAATCGTTTTAAATTATTCTCTATATTCTTTTTTATCAGAATCAAAAATAATTCTGATGACAGAATTCGTGCAATTCGAATACGAAGCGATTTATAAAAATTAACTGTAGACACAAATTATTACTGTACACATATTTGCACTTTTTCTCTATATTTAAAAGCTCATAACTTTACCAAAAACTTGATTTTTTTTAGATTTTTCTTTTGATATGTGTCGTCCATAATCCGGTCTTGAAATCTAATAGCTGCATATTAAATATAAACTCTAAAACATGTTGTTGCTTGTGGGCAACATTGGGCCATAAAGGGTTAAGACCATGAACTCTTTAGTAGACGAACTGAAGATCAGGGCCATGTGCCATTCATAGACCAAATAAATGCAATGCGTGGTCAAACGGACTATTTTGAAGTTCAGGGCGTCTCACATAGGCCAGCTAAAAATCAGAGAGTATCTCCCAAAAAGTAAATGTTTTATACTAGGTTGGGGAAAAAGATATCCATTAGGCCGGTCGTCGAAAATGTCGATAAAATCGGAAAAATTATGGAAGTTGACCGACAATTTTACATTAAATCGAACGAAAATATATATGGGAGCTATATCTAAATCTGAACCGATTTTCACGAACGACATGTACATTGTTTACAATTTTACATGGAAAGACAGTTAGACGGACATGCTTGCATCGACTCAGAAAGTGATTCTATGCATATTCTCAAAAGGAACCATATGCCCATCTTGTTTCACGTATAATCTCGTATATTCTAACAACTTTTTTTGGTCGTTTCCACGACAGAGGGGTCTACGATCCGAAACGACGCGAGTCTTACTCGCAAAATTCTATGACGATTTAAGCATGTCCGTATGACACTCTGTAATCACTCTAGCGTCTAAACGAATTGAGAAAGATCGCAAAAATGTTGCATACAGTCGTATTTTGTCTGCAGGCAGGTCAAGTTCGATGATGGGCTGCATCGGTCCACGTTTAGGCATAGCTCCCATATAAGGGTACCCCCCAATTTACGGTATTTTGGGGTTCTTGAGCGCGTTTTTCAGCCGAATTCGCTGAAATTTGGTACATTGGGTTCTTATTGGGTACCAAATGTCTCCACAAAAAATTATAAAGATAGGTCCCCCCATATAACGGTACCTCCTAATTTTCAGTATTTTGGTGGTTTTGGTCGTATTTTTCCACGGAATTGGCTGTAATATAGTAATTTGAGTTCTTAATTGGTCCAAATCTCTCCATAAAAAATTATGAATATAGGTCCATTTTTTCGGGTAGCCCCCATATAAGGGTACCCCCCCCCCAATTTTCTGTATTTTGGGGTTCTTGAGCGCGTTTTTCAGCCGAAATCGTCTAAATTTGGTAGATTGGGTTCTTATTGGGCACTAAATGTCTCCACAAAAAATTATAAGTATAGGCCCACTTTTTCTGGTAGCCCCCATATAACGGCACCTCTTAATTTTCTGTATTTTGGGGGTTTTGGTCGTATTTTTCAACGAATTGGCTGTAATTTAATTTATGAATATAGGTCAATTGTTTCGGGTAGCCCCCATATAAGGGTACCCCCATTTTTTTTGGGGTTCTTGAGCGCGTTTTCAACCGAATTCGTTGCAAATTGGTATTTTGTAGTCGTATCTGGTAACAAATCTCCATACTAAAAGTTATTAATATTTGCCCCCTTTTTGGCGTAGTCCCCATATAACCCCCTTTTTTATATTAAAATAGTTATCTGATTTGTTCGGTGTTTTGGGTTTGGTTCTAAGACTCTGTTGTAATCACTTCACCTGCGGAGGATAGAACGTAAGGTTCGATAATGTACTATATATGAACTATTGCCCATCTTCGAACTTGAACAAAATTTTGATGAAATCAAAATTTTCTTAAATGGATTTGGTCCAATGAACGTGGGGTCTAGAACCAATATTTCGACGAGGCACATTTTAGGCACATTAGCTATAAGGCTGAGGGTATAAATATTCATTAAAAATTGCTGAAATTTGTATTTGGTGTACATTATGGTTTTCTACAGTTTGTAGAAAGGTCACTTTTTGGTATGTCCCCTTTATTTTCATTTCAAGTACCTGTCAGTATATCTATGGTGGAGGGTATCCAAAGTTCGCTCCGGCCGAACTTAACGCTTTTTCACTTGTTCTCATCTATTTTCATTTTCAAAATCTGGTCGCCTTACTCCCAGTGTCTTTTACTTGTTCCCAAATCTAAAAAGAGTTCCTTGCTTGCAAGCGTTTTACCTCAAATGAAGATGCAATTACAGTTGTAAACCACTCTTTTGAAGACTAAGTGTATTGAAGTTTCAGGATATTGTATTGAAAAATAAAAATATTTTTGAAAAACTAACTATTTTCTTTCATTGATAGGCTAAGCAGTTTCCGAACCGCCCTCGTATACAAATGCTATTATTTTAATTAAATATAAATATATATTTCTTATCATCTTTTTTCATTTTCAAAATCCTGTCGCCTTATTTTACGGTGCAATTTTTTCCAAGGCTCCGGAAAAATCTTCATATTTACATATAGTCCCTGAATCAAGAACAGGATATTCCCACCCTTGTCTCCGTTCATCTAAACATTCTCAATTTCAACAAGTTTATTTTCACAAAGAATTACTTAACAAGATTAACCGATTTCTAATCTACATACCTACATATGTATTTAAAAATATATTACATTTCAATATTTAACCCCTTTACACGTTTTCCCAGGGGAAACTACACATTTTTTCCTTTGGGAAAATTCTTTTATTTTCGAAAATTACTAAACAATGGGAAAACTAACAACAGCTCCTTACCATCTTTTTATCACAGCGATCAACAAGTCCAGGTGATCGTTTCGTGTTTGCCTGCTCACTACACGTATGTACAGACATACATAAATACACATGTATGTTTATACGTGTACATTGTCACAAATCCATTTAAACATTCACTTCCTTTTCAACGACTCAAGTGAAGCAAACAAGGATCATGTCCTTTATTTGTTGTAATTATCGAAAGAAGTATTTAGGATCGAATTCAACAAGTCTCATTTATGAAATAATATTAAATTAAAAAAAAGAGAAAAAGATACGAGTACTGTACATGTCAAAAAGAGAGCAAAGTGAGAAAAGAGACTAGACAGAACTCAATTACACTGTGTATTTGAGATGATGATAAAAAACTGTATCAATGAAGGAACGAACACACAACCGTCGATGCTGATGATGACAGTTGTGGTGGCTGGTACCACCAACTAACCCAAACAATTTACATTGCCACAACAGCAACAACAACTATGTCGGAAAAAGTGGGTGTAGAAAAATATAATTGCAGCTGCTGCATCAACAACAACACAAGTACTTAATACTACTATAGACCAGATCATGCAGAGGAGATACCCAGTGAGAGCGGTAAGCGGAGAACAGTTGTTGTAAAGACGAATGAATGCATGTAACACACCACGACACGAAAAGATTTGACAGCTGGACAAATGAATATGAGATGATAGACAGACCGACAGACAATTCGGAGTATGCTGGCAAACATTAAAAGCAATGCCTACACGATAACTCATAGATAATGCACAGTGGTTTGGAAAAAATAAAACAATGCTAGAAATAATAGTCTTATATTTCCTTTACAGTCACCTCTCCCAAAATATGGGGCTTCAAAGTTACGAAAACCACCCAATTTCGCTTAACTATAGCTTAGTAAAAACGATCAGATTTTTTTGAAATGTTTTACAGTGGTAGGTAATTTTACTCTAATAATGGGGATATATTTTCTTCTTGGGGGGCGTTCCCGGTTGCCGGTTATTTGACACGGACCTTAGAACCCTACAAAAAAGGAAATTCTTTGGCGTAGCCGGTTTGGTTAGATAAATTGCCGGTCGAAGTCCGATCACCCAAAAAAACTTACTTGTGACACAACTTTCGTTCCATAAGCCAAGCTTAAATAAGATTTCCAGACGCGTCGGTCTTTTGCGCAGTTTTTCCAATTTGAAAGACCATATTCGGCAATGTTGTCTTCCACTTGATCTTTCCATCTTATTCGCAACCTTCTCCTTCTGCGTGAACCATCACCTGGTTCGCTTTTATATGCCTTTTGGGCTGGGGCATCTTCATCCATTCTCACAACATGACCTAGCCGACTACGTTGGCTAGCTCAATACGTCTAACAGTGCCGATGTCCGAGAATAGCTGGTACAACTCATGGTTCATTCGACGGCTTTATTCACAGTCAACGCAGATCGGTTCATAGATCTTTCAACGAATTTTTCTCTCAAACACTCCAAGAGCTGCCTCATCTGCTTGCGTAAGTACACCTCTGATACTACCCGTGCTGTTATATGGATCAGAAATATAACAGCACGGGTAGTATCAGCGTCTTGTAGAGTATGAGTTTGGTCTGGCGGGAGGTGGCCTTGCTTTTGAATTGCTTGCTCAGACCATAGTAGCATCTGTTAGCCGACACTATCCTTCTCCGAATTTCAAAACTGACGTCATTAGTTTTAGATTTTATATACCAAGGTATATAAAATCTTTGACTACCTCGAAGCTGTAGTTCTCAAGTTCCACAATTGAACGTCTTGCGCGTTAATACCATGAGCTTGGTCTTCTCGCCGTTTTCTGCCAGGCCCCCTTTGGCAGACGCCTCATTTCGTTCAAAGGTGGCTGTTACCGCTCTCAATGTTTGACCCATTATGTCGATGTCATCGACGTAGGCGAGTAACATGTGGTTTGGTAATTTGGTATGCCATTTCTGTTCCTATGAGAGGTATGACCTTTTCCAGCAGGATGTTAGATCACACGACAAATTGCTACCTTGGTTTGGTATTAAAGGGCTCTGAGAGGTCCTTTCCAACATTAATTGCAGTCCTTGTGCAAGTTAAAGCTAACCTGCATAGCCGTATTAATGTTTCAAGAAAGCCAAACGCAGACATGGCTTTAACCATCTCTGAACGGATGGGGCTTTTGAATGCGGTTTATAGTCGACGAATAGGTGGAATGTGTCGATTTTTTCCAGGATTTGGCGCAGAGTGAAAATCTGGTCAATGGTGTATTTGCCATGTTCTGAAGCCGCATTGGTCCAATAATGTCATTGACCATTGGCTTCAGTCGTTCACACAGCATGCTGGATAGCACTTTATATGCGATGGGAAGGAGACCTATTCCTCCATAGTTGGCACATATCGTCTTGTCTCCTTTTTTGTGCATGGGACACAGGATACTGAGGTTCCAATCATTGGGCATTAATTCCTCTAGCCAAATTGTATAAAAAAGCGGGTGCATGCTCCTTACCAGCATCTGACCACCAGTCTTGAATAGTTCGGCTTTTAAACCCATCGGCACCTGCTGCTTTATTATTCTTCAGCCGATTGATTGATATTCTGACCTCATCTTGGCTAGGTGGTATACAGTCTATACCATCATCTATTATTGTTTCTGGGGTATCCTCTTCACCGCTACTATTTGATACCAGAAGTTTTTCAAAATGCTCCTTCCAAATCCTCAGCACGCTGTCTGTATCTGTCACCAGGTTTCCTTCTTCATCTCGACAGGAGGATGTGCCTGCACCAAAGCCATCGCTTTGGTTTTTTATTCGTTGGTAAAATTTCCGGACTTCATTCTGACTCCTGTACATCTCGATTTGCTCCCGCTCACGTTTTTCTTGTTGTTCTTTTTCTCCCTATAAATCTCCATCGCATTACGTGTTGCTACTGTCTGCAGGGTTGCCCTATGCGCTGCGTTTCACATCAGTAGCATTACGACACTCCTGATCGTACCATGGGTTTCTTGATTGTGGTTTTTGCTACCCAAGTGTTGCTTTTGCTGCAGTTTGTAGGGAGTGGGCAATTCTTTGCCATTGTGCTTCTATGTTATTATCGGGGCAAGAAGGGCTTTCGTCAAGCAGGTGGGTACGTTGAGCGGAGTAGGCTTCTACTATATGTTGTGTTTACAGCTTTTCGACGTCGAGTTTCCATGTTGTGTTAGATCGCACCTTTGCTGCTACATTAAGACGGGTGCGAACCTTGGCTGCCACAAGGTAATGGTCCGAATCGATATTCGCTCCTCGTATCGACCGAACGTCTAAAACACTGGATGAATGTCTTAGATGATCGATTTGATTTCTCGTTGTTCGATCGGGAGAAATCCAAGTGGCCTTGTGTATATCGAGATGATTGAATCTGGTGCTGCTAACTACCATGTTTTTCTGCCGCGAAGTCAATCAACCTCATGCCGTTGTCTGATGTTTCTTCATGGAGGCTGACTTTTCCGACGGTGGGGCCAAAGATATTTTCAATTCCGATTTTTGCATTAAAATCTCCTCGCAGAATTTTAATTTCTATTTAAAAGGATATAGCCTCAAATCCCGGTCTAAGATATGAGATAAGCAGGTACTTGATATCTAAAAGTGACCTTAATGCGTAGTCAAAATTTGCATCTGTCCATAGGAGAAAGCACGTCTATGAAAGACTCCCTTCAGCTCGTCTGTGAAAGACTCCCTTCAGCTCGTCTATGGAAGACTCCCTTCAGCTCGTCTATGAAAGACTCCCTTCAGCTCGTCGTCTATGAAAGACTCCCTTCAGCTCGTCGTCTATGAAAGACTCCCTTCAGCTCGTCGTCTATGAAATACTCCCTTCAGCTCGTCGTCTATGAAAGACTCCATTCAGCTCGTCGTCTATGAAAGACTCCATTCAGCTCGTCGTCTATGAAAGACTCCCTTCAGCTCGTCGTATATGAAAGACTCCCTTCAGCCCGTCCATGAAAGACTCCCATTAGTTCGTTGTCTATGAAAGACTCCCTTCAGCTCGTCGTCTATGAAAGACTCCCTTCAGCTCGTCGTCTATGAAAGTCTCCCTTTAGCTCGTCGACTCCCTTCAGCTCGTCGTATATGAAAGACTCCCTTCAGCCCGTCCATGAAAGACTCCCTTTAGTTCGTTGTCTATGAAAAACTCCCTTCAGCTCGTCGTCTAAAAAATACTCCATTCAGCTCGTCGTCTAAAAAAGACTCCATTCAGCTCGTCGTCTATGAAAGACTCCCTTCATCCCGTCGTCCATGAAAGACTCCCTTCAGCTCGTCGTCTATGAAAGACTCCCTTCAGCTCGTCGTATATGAAAGACTCCCTTCAGCCCGTCCATGAAAGACTCCCTTTAGTTCGTTGTCTATGAAAGACTCCCTTCAGCTCGTTGTCTAAAAAAGACTCCATTCCGCTCGTCGTCTATGAAAGACTCCCTTCAGCCCGTCGTCCATGAAAGACTCCCTTCAGTTCGTTGTCTATGAAAGACTCCCTTCAGCTCGTCGTCTATGAAAGACTCCCTTCAGCTCGTCGTCTATGAAAGACTCCCTTCAGCTCGTCGTCTATGAAAGACTCCATTCCGCTCGTCGTCTATGAAAGACTCCCTTCAGCTCATCGTATATGAAAGAATCCCTTCAGCCCGTCGTCCATGAAAGTCTCCCTTCAGTTCGTTGTCTATGAAAGACTCCCTTCAGCTCGTCGTCTATGAAAGACTCCCTTCAGCTCGTCGACTCCCTTCAACTCGTCTATGAAAGACTCCCTTCAGCTCGCCTATGAAAGACTCCCTTCAGCTCGCCTATGAAAGGCTCCCTACAGCTCGTCTATGAAAGATTCCATTCATTCAGCTCATCTATAAATCTCTTCTCCTCGTCTCATCTATATAGACTACTTTCTGTTCATCTCTAGGGACTCCTTTCAGCTCGTAGATAGCCTCTTCAAATCGCTATAGAGAGTCCTCTCTATAAATGAAGACTCCCTCCAGTTCGTCTATATAAACTTTTCGTTCGTCTATCGAGACTCCCTCCAGTTCGTCTATAGGACTTATTTCCCCTTCAGCTCCTCTGCAGAGACTCCCTTCAGTTCTCTTCGATCGCCTGTCGGACCCTGTGTTCGTCGATATGAAATGTTTACTAGCAAACCACTGTGCCTCTGCAGACATTTGTCTTGAACGAAAGACACACAAAGAAACGAAGAAAAAGAACAAACAAAGAAACAACATTGAAAACAAAACAACAACAAAAAAGAAGGAAAACCCCCAATGGAAAAACACACACAAACAAACATACGCTCATACTTGTTGCCTTTTCGATCAACATGAATGAATGAGTAAATGAGAATGCAACACAGGCCCGACCCGGCTGTCAGCTAGCCAGCCAACGAACAACAACAATTCTGGTTAATGCTTTGGAACAGCGATCATCAAAAAAGCATTGGAATGCAGACGACCTAGCCAGCGGATCGATCGAGTGCATACCAGTAGATATAGAATAGGTGTGAGCGTGTAAATGCGAGTGTGTATGTATGTGTATTCACAAGACTCAACCAATTGTTTGTATCTATTATTGGTTTACCGTCTGTCTGTCTGTCTTTCCGCTCACAGCTGCCGTAATATCTATTTATGTTCGTGTAAAATGTTTTTTTTTTGGTTTTGAAGTACCTATAGCTTGCTTCTTGTATCTTTCGGCGTTATGTTAATGCCGTTTCCTCTCCGTCTCTCCTCGCGACTTCCTCAGCAGACACGAAAAAACTACTACAGTCTATTAATTCCATTCATCATTCATATGTTGGTTTAAGCTGCACACTCGGATCATTTTACACGAATGACTGTTCACAATTTTGTATACGAGGGTTGTTGTAAAGTTTTGTGTTTTTTTGAAAGGGGTAAAGAAGGTTTTCTCAACTATTCCAGAGCTTGAGAAAAATCGTTGTTGAAATTCAATATTGCATAATAATGAAGGGTCTAGAATTCTGAGATCAGATTTTAGCGTTGTAAATTGAAAAATATCTTCTAATATCCAAAATACCCCACAATGGCATATTTTATCGACTATTCCCAGCTATATGGAGGATATGTGGACAAAGGTCCTTTGGCAAAACGTATATCTAATGTTGTTGAAAATTTATTTGGATTTCTAAAATACTCCAGGAGGAATATGCTCATGTCTTGTAATAGAATCGATGTAAAGACCATGCCTCATTTTAGGTATTTTAAAGACGATATTAGAATTTCCATTCGAAGTTATAAAAGTTTGAATTTCTGTCTCCCAAAAAATCCTATTGGTAGTTCATTTCCTATGCAGGTTCTCGTATATAGAGACTCCTATCAGCTCGACAATAAAAATCGTCTATAAAGACTCCCTTCAGTTCGTCTAAAAATACCTGCAGCTTATAAGTATCTTGGAATTTTTTTCAATGTGTAAAAACCGATTTTAGATATTTTGAAAGTAGTAGCCGCATTTTCCAACGAAGTGGTCAATTATTTCGAATGCCCTCTCCGTAAAACATTTTTGATATAAGACTACGAGTATGTTTTGCCATATCCCCCATAAAACTGTACGGCAACATTTTCGGAATATAAAAAGTCCTAACCTCATTTTCCCAACTAAAATTTAGCATTCGTTTTCTAAGAGGTTCCTGTCATAAAGAGTTCCGCCTAAATTTATGGTGCATTCTCAGTTACTCTTACACATTTCTATTTTCAGGGAATTTTCGAGCATCTCTGTCCTAGTCCCACTTTTTAATATACCTTATCGATCTAGCTAGGTAAGTCAGTCTGTCCGTTAATTATTATTAATCAAAGTACAATTACAGTTTTAAACTAATTATCATGAAATTTAGCGTGAAGGTTCGGTTCAGTCGTCAAAGGCGACCCATTTATCTAGAGAATGAATGAGGAAACAATGGGGATCTGGTCATCAATGAATCTTGGCTACCTTTACGATGATCGGTCAAAATGTAGAGGGCCACGACAACATTTTCCATCCATGGTAAAATGTTTACGAGTCCGAAAAAGTTGTCGGCTTATGGGAGTTACACTAATGAGATTATAAACACTTTGCTATGCCAAAAAAATGTGGTTAAAGATCCCAAGTGTCTTTAGACATAATTTCTTTCAGACATTTTGAAAATTGATAAATCAAATGTCCGATCTCATACAAGTTGTGAACATCGTAATATTATTTCAAACTTTGATTAATTTCGAAGATATGGAATATAGGTCCACTCCTTCTGATACCTCCAACATATTGTGGTACCTCACCTACAATGTGTCAACATTTTGAAAAATATATAATTCAATATCAAGCGAATGTAATGTCCGATTTGATCCAAACTCTGCACATTGTAATATTTTGTCGTTCAGGACCGAAGATGACACCCATCAGTACACTGTTTTGTTAAAAATATTGAAATTTTAGAAATGTCTTTTGTAACTCCGAACAGATATTCCCATCAACATATTTTTACCGAATACAGTTCGATATAAGATCTATTGGTACATCCTTTACAGTCAACATTTTGAAGCCTTGTAAACCGAATGCTTAATCCTATGTGGTCTAAATCTAGTACCATCGTAATATTTATACTAACCATCAAATTAGTGCAACTACCGGATACACAGGTCCATCACCTGTGGTACATTCTCCTCAAAAGTTAATATAGAGTGTATACTACATACGATATGTCAAAGACTGAGACTAAATATCTAGCGGCAACACTTATTGACACTCTTTTAATTTTGTTTAGTAATATTGATCCATGATCAAGTATAGCCCCACCAGACCGAGTTGAGATTAAATAGGATATTTAAACTCCACGTTGGGTGGCATATCTTTCTATTAAAAATTATGAATATTGGTCAATCGTTGGGTATAGCCGTCATAGAAGAAATCTGACCCTTTATAGGAATTTTTATGACGTGCTTTACGACGTCGATCTGAACATATCTCCATATCTAAACATTACACACCAATTCTGATCGCAACACAAATAAAGATCTATACAAATTCTGGTACCATTTACATTTCGTACTCTTGTAGTACTTATTTCCAAAACTAATTCCGAATTTAATGATTCGAGCTCTGTAGGTTAACCCAAATCTTAATTTTACCAAATTTAGTATCATTTTGTACACATTAATACAAATCCAATAGAACTCCAATTTCCAATTTCAGGATTCCAGCTTCACCCAAATGTAATTGTACCAAATTTAGCACCATTAATATAAATTTCAAAAACTCCTTACATAACCCAATCCTACACCACAACATTGATCCTAAATTCAAATTTCAAGAATCCAGCTCGTACCAATTTTTAGTACACATTCCAAAACTTTCTGCAACTTCCTTAGAATTTTCCAAAACTACCTATATAATATAGTATAAATGGGAATCTTATTTCCCGATTTCAGCTCTATCTAAACTGTACCAAAGTTAATACACATTACTATGCATTTCCAAAGCTTCCTACACCCCAACAACAATGATCCCAACTCCGAATTTCAGGAAAGTTCACTTACAATTCAAATTGTACCAAATTTAGTGCCATTTAGAACACATTAGTATGAATTTCCAAAACTTTCTACATATACCAATCCTACACCCCAACCGATAGAGCTGGAATCCTGAAATTTGGAGTTAGGATCTCCAAACTTCAGGATCCCAGCTCAATATATTCACCCAAAATTCAAAGTCTTCCAAGTATAGAATTTCCAAAACTAAATCCATACCCCAATCCTACACTTCAACAGTAACCTTATTTCCAAATGTTAGTGTACCAGTTCTATCGGTTTACCCAAATCCAAATTTGGCACAATTTAGTACATTTTAGTACAAATTTCCTAAACTTCCTACATATCCCAATCCTTCACCTTAGCAGTGACCCTAACACCAATTTCAGGATTCCAGCTGTATCGGTTCAACCAAATCCACCACTTAGTACACATTAGTACGAATTTTCAAAACTTACTTAGACCAATCATATACCTCAACAGTGATCCTAACTTTACATTTCAAGAGTCCAGCTCCAACAGTTCATCCAAAATTCAAATTGTACCAAATTTAGTACACATTACAAATTGCCAAAAATTCCTAGATAGCTCAATTATAAAACCCAATAGTGATCGTAACTCAAAATGTAAAGATGCCAGCTATATCGATTCACCCAAATCCAAATTTGGTACAATTTAGTACAAATTTCCAAAACTTCATGCATCGGTTCTTCCAAGATTATTACGAATTTTTAAAATTCTCTACATACAATAATCCTACCCCAACAGTGATCCTGATTCCAAATTTCATTGTTCCAGCTCTATCGGTTCACCCAAATCCAAATTGTACCAATTATAGTACGATTTACTACTTTTGGTACACATAAGTAAAAAATTTCCAAAACTACGTACATATCCCAATCTGACGATAATGTTGATTTCAAATTTCAGGAATCCAGCTCCATCCGTTTCTCCAAATTCAAATTGTACCAAATTTAGTTCTGTTTAGTACATTTCGTATACATGAGTACACGCTTTCAATACCACCTCCTTATATCGCACTTACTTCTTAATCTGAATTTGCATTCCAAATTTCAAGTTTTTAGCTCCATACATTCACATGCTACGAAATTGTACCAAATTTAGTACTTTTCGGATATTTAAAGTTCGGTTATTCAAAAAACCCTTTGCTACATCTATTCTACACTACATCAGTGACCCTCAATCCAAATTTTACAGTTCTAACTCTACCGGTTCGCCAAATAAAAATGATACCATATTTAGAACTTTTTATACCCTTCGCATGTGCATATGTTTGTAACAGGCAAAAGGAAACGAGATAGACACATGGTTCCTTTCAGATTTAGATATAGCTCCCATATATATTTTCGTCCGATTTAATGTAAATGGTGCACCAAAGTCCCTTTATATCTTTCGATTTGAACGAAATTTGGCACAGCGTAATGAATTAGGCCTAGAATGATGTGGGCTGAGTTTCATTAAAATCGGTTCAGATTTAGATATAGCTCCCATATATAGTTTCGTCCGATTTTATGTAAATGGTCCACCAAAGTCCCTATATATCTTTCGATTTGCACGAAATTTAGCATATCGTATTCAATTAAGCCTAGAATGATGTGTGCTAAGTTTCGTGAAAATCAGTTCAGATTTAGATATAACTCACATATATAGTTTCGTCCGATTTTACGTAAATGGTGCACCAAAGTCCCTATATATCATTCGATTCGCACGAAATTTAGCAGAACGTTCTGTATTAGGTGCAGAATGATGTGTGCTGAGTTTGGTGAAAATCGGTTCAGATTTAGGTATAGCTCCCATATATATTTTCGTCCGATTTAATGTAAATGGTGCACCAAAGTCCCTTTATATCTTTCGATTTGCACGAAATTTGGCATAGCGTAATGAATTAGGCCTAGAATGATGTGTGCTGAGTTTCATTGAAATCGGTTCAGATTTAGATATAGCTCCCATATATATTTTCGTCCGATTTAATGTAAATGGTCCACCAAATTCTCTATATATCTTTCGATTTGCACGAAATTTAGCATATCGTATTCAATTAAGTCTAGAATGATATGTGCTAAGTTTCGTGAAAATCGGTTCAGATTAAGATATAGCTCCCATATATATTTTCGTCCCTTTATATCTTTCGATTTGCACGAAATTTGGCACAGCGTAATGAAATACGTCTAGAATAATGTGTGTTAAATTTCCTAAAATCATTTAATCGGTTCAGATTTAGATGTAGCTTCTATATCTGACCAAATAAAAAATTAGTATAGGTTGCAGAATGACATGTTTATGGATCCAATTTCATTTTGATGGTCCTTTTAAAATGCTACGTCTGTTAGGATTCATCTGTGTAATATACCCAAAGTGGTGAAGGGTATCATATAGTCGGCCCCGTCCGACTTTACTACTTTCCTTACTGGTTTGTACTGTTCTAGCACGGTTTTCCAAGAACCCAGCCTTATATGACACCTTTGGACCAAATTTGACCTTATCCCCAAATTTCAAGATTCTAGTTCCAGACGTTTCGTCTGGGCGTTAATGAATCTTTAAGACAGTCAACCACTTTACTCGTTTATTATTATAGATAAATATGGGTTCATTTTCAGGTTAGCCACCATATAAGGATACCTCACCACCATTATACTGGGGTTTTTTGTACGTTTACCTAACTAAAATGACTATCGTTGGCAGATGTATTATCTCCTGAACTGCATCAGTGTGAATATGATTTAATCCTGATTGAAAGTTCTGGTTATATAGAGGATCTGGACCTCTCTTTCTCTATCCGGATCACGATGTTACTTTCTAACATGCCAGGGTGATGGATGTTTTTTCACAACCATACAAATGTAACATCGACACCTTCTGCTGTGGTGATGCACAAGAAAGATCTTCGTATATTTATTTAAGTGGTCTATTCTAGTCTATGTACCAGGGATAGATTCGAAGGAATTACTTTCCGACCAAGGACTGTCAACCCAGTAAGTATATATATACTTGTGAAGCTCTGTAGTTTGGTATTTGGGTTTCTACTAGCAGCAGTTTACCATGGCGTAAACATCTTTTAAAAGGTCACATTCCACTGTTCAACCCGGTCGAAAAATATTCGTTCCGAATCTTTGGGTCTTTGGTGCGAACTGACCGCATTCTTTCGTATTTACCTTTTCAAGTAAATCTCGTATTATTCGTGAGCCGCCCACACAATTGCTTTAAGCCTAACATACAAAAGTGACACGTCATCTTAAAGACAATAAAAAAGCGGCAAATAAGAGCGCCAGGCATACAAGCAATCAGTTGAACATATGCTACAAATGGTTTCCCCTCATACCCACTCATACATATGCAGCATAGATTGGCGTTTTGGGTAAGGTAAGTATAATAATAAGTGTCACAAGAAGTACCATTTAAAAATGATTTTAATGTTCCCCCTATTCTTCTTCTTCTTTTGGTTGAATGGAACTGTTAATCAAACAAAAGCAGGGAATGGCCAAATAATCCCAAAAATCTTTCAGAACCAGCTGTTGTCGATATGGGAATTTAATTAACTTCAATGGGCCAGCTTTTTTGTTTCTTCTTTGATTGCAGATGAAGCTATTAAATAAATGAGTTTTCTTTTCTTGGTTTTCATTTTCAATTACTTATTTCTCGAAAGCTATTGGCAGTCGCCGCCTACGTGCCGATTACCACCACCGCAAGTTTAATGCTTTCGTGCACTTTGTTGTTGTTGTAATTTTAAATAATAGAAGTGGTACATTTAATTTGGGTCTATAATTTCCCAGGTGGTGGTATAGTGGCTGCTGCTGCCGCTGCATAATTGCTCTATTCAACTAGTTCCAGCGGAAATTACCAAACAAATTTGTAACGCCCCCGTAATTGTTTTAATGTTTAGTGGCCTGGCCATGCTGTAGCAGCATATGATTTATTGGCATAAACACAACGACCAGACAGACCGACCGACCGACACACAGAAGTGCACTTCACTGCGTGATTGAGAAACAATGGCAGACAGAGAGATGGTGCGAGAGTGCACCCATTACGAGAAGGTGTTAATATTTCCTGTAATGAGAAACACAAATAGTAATTAGATATGTATCGGCAATGAGATTGTTTAATCGATTTTATTGAGTGAAATGGTTTCGATTTTCATTAGGGAGGTGGGGAGTAGTGATTTCTTGAATATTTGTTTAAGGTCTATAAGACCTAAAAGAATGTATTTTTGTATATTTTTTAAAGGTCTGGGATAGATTTTTTTCAAAATATTTTTGAAGGGCTCTCCTATCAAATTTATGGATGGGGATTTTAAAACTAAATAATATTTTTCGATGTTGCTGTTTTTAGAATTTCTCGGATTTAAATTTTCTTTCGCACGACTTATCTTATACAATTTCTCTAAATATTTTTCCAAGGTCTATAGCCGCGATTTTTGTTAAAGAAACTCATTATTTTTTCGGCAGATGTACTGATAGATTTCTCGTAAAGTAGGGTGACATTTCGCAGTAAAAAATTATTTTGGTGTTTTTTTTTTGTTTGGTGCATTCAGTTGTGAGTTACAGGGTGTTAAAAATGGAACGGAACAAAGAGAAAATTCGGTACATTTTACAGTTTTTCTTTGACAAAGGCGGAAATGCAAGCCAAGCGGCTAAAATTGTGAATGGTGTTTATGGTTCCGATACTGTAACAGCCAAATACGTGCAACTTTCGTAGACTCCATTCAGGAATTTTTGATGTTAAAGATGCACCTCGCACATGATCGAAGTTGACCGGCATGTTAGCAGTCGTATCATCACCCAGGAGTTCAAATATCCAATAAACGGTTTCAAACCATTTACAATTGACCAGAAACGGCCAAAATTGGCCAATAGGAAATGTGTCGTGTTTCACCAGGACAACGCTAGGCCACACACATGTACAGTGACTCGCCAAAAACTTCGGGAGCTGTGTTGGGAAGTTTTAATGCATCTGTCATACAGTCCGGATTTGGCACCAACCGATTATCATCTTTTTTTTGCATTGCAAAATTTAATGATAAACAAGTGAAAAAGCGGTAAGTTCGACCGGGCCGAACTTTGAATACCCTCTACCATAGTTATATTGACAGGTACTATAAATGAAAATATAGGGAACATAGATTTGTTACCATATGCGACTACAAAATACAAAATTGCAGCAAATTCGGTTGAAAAACGCGCTCAAGAATCCCAAAATACCGAAAATTGGGGATACCCTTATATGGGGGCTATCCGAAAAAATGGACCTACATTCATAATATTTTGTGGAAAGATTTGGAAGCTATTAAGAACTCAATGTACCAAATTTCAGCGTATTCGGTTGAAAAACGCGCTCAAGAACCCCAAAATACCGAAAATTGGGGTGTACCCGTATATGGGGGATATCCGAAAAAAAAATTTACATATATTTATAATTTTATGTGGAGAGATTTGGTACGTATTAAGAACTCGAAATACTAAATTACTGCCAATTCGGTGGAAAAATACGATCAAAACCCCCAAAATACTGAAAATTAGGAAGTACCGTTATATGGGGGCTACCAGAAAAAGTGGACCTATATTTATAATTTTTTGTAGGGACATTAAGTACCCAATAAGAACCCAATGTACTAAATTTCAGCGTATTCGATTGAAAAACGCGCCCAAGAACCCCAAAATACCAAAAATTGGGGGGTACTGTTATATGGGAGCTATGCCTAAACGTGGACTGATATATCCCATCTTCGAACTTGACCTGCCTGCAGACAAAAGACAACCCTATGCAAAATTTCAGCACCCTATCTCAATTCCTTCAGAAGATAGCGTGATTACAACAGACGGACGGACGGAAGGACATGGCTAGATCGTCTTAGAATTTTACTCTGATCAAGAATGAATATTTCGATGAGTTACAAACGGAATGACAAAATTAATATACCCTCCATACTATGGTGGAGGGTATAAAAATTGGTATCTAGGGAGAGTCGACTACTAAAGTTTTTTGCAAATAGAGAGCAGGACTTCTATGAGGGAGGCCTTTGAAATGGCAACAAATCATACAACAAAACGGTGCATATTTGGCACAAATTGGAACTTCCGAAGAATTTTTAATAAAGTCCTATAGTTCATATAAAATAATGGATTTCTTTTTCCCCAACCTAATATATGGTAGCTATATCTAAATCTGAACCGATTTCAACTAAACTGACCAGAGATTAATTTATATTAACTTCAGTACATTGTACAAAATTGTGTGTTAATCGAACAAAGTCTGGGACTTTAGTCCACCATTAAGATAAAATCGGACGAAAATATATATGGGAGCTATATCTAAATCTGAACCGATTTGTACGAAACTTAACACACATAATTCCAGACTCAATTCAGTACGCTGTGCCAAATTTCGTGGAAATCGAAAGATATATAGGGACTTTGGTGCACCACTTACATAAAATCGGACGAAAATATATATGGTAGCTTTATCTAAATCTGAACCGATTTTCACGAAACTTAACACCCATCATTCCAGACTTAATTTAGTACGTTATGCCTAATTCCGTGCAAATCGAAAGATATATAGGGACTTTGGTGCACCACTTACATAAAATCGGACGAAAATATATATGGGAGCTATATCCAAATCTGAACCGATTTTTCCCAAATTGAATAGGGTTCGTCCCTGGCTCAAATAAATGATAATAAATTCGGCTTATAAATGCGATATTCTCCAATATTGGGCATTTTGGGGATTTTTGACACGTTTTAAAACCGAATTGGCTCTAATATGGTATTTTGGGTTCTCATAGTGTAGCGCATATCCATACCAAAAATTATTAATATTAACCCATGTTTCAGGATATCCCCCATATAAAGGTTCACCCAGTATTTGGGGTTTTTGGGATTTTGGACATTTTTCAACCGAATTGGTTGTAATTTGGTATTTTGTATTCTCATTGGCTATCAAATCTCACTACCAAAAAAACCAAATATTGATCTCCGTTTTATTATAGCCTATAACGATATCCCCACTATTAGATATTTTGAGTATTTCAATCATCATTTTCACACCTATTTTTCGGTATGTTTAAGATCCTATTATAACATAAGTTTTCTCCAAGGTGTCCCACATTAATTTAAAATACGGTAATCTTCGCCGGGCTTCCATTTCCGACATTTTTCCTAATTGAAGTGGTGATACTTCAATGTATTAAGATTTTATGTATGGAACACGGCATATAAAACCAAGGATACAGTATGATAAAAAGTTCTGCCTTCTGTAAAGCATATTCCATAAAAGATTCAATATCGATTTTGAGCCCGCAAGAAATGAGATTCTGCTCACTCCGTTCAGCAACATTAAATTCTGATACAAAAATGAGCTTCTTCGAGGCGCGTAACAATATGATCTACCATATCTTGTAAAAGCACTTGAGCTGAATAGTTCGTAAATTGGACTCCATTTGGATAACACTTTAGTTTCGTTTTGTTGGAACATTCGTCAAACTTCTTATCGGGTGTTCCAAGATTAGTCAGTGGATTAACTAATAAAAGTTATCCGTCTAACCACTCCTTGTTGTTTTCTTCAAATTTGTGGCGGCTTCTATGGTCGAATTTCCATTTCTCAGCCAATTTTGCTACAAATTTTCTATTTTTTTTTTTTAGAAGAACTTTTTTAGCATCGCACATGTGGATATTAATAATATTATTAAATATATGAGTTTCAATGACAGAATTTTTTTTAGTACGCACAGGCTCGTTGCGCCATAGTAAATAAACTTCTCGTCTGAGCATCGACATTTTTCCTAAAAAATGCAATATCATGTAAAGTTGCAGGAGGCTGCAGATCATTTGGGCATTTTACAATCACAAGATGACATAGTAATTTAAAAAACCATATTCTAGCCCGAATACACACGAATATCAGAAGTTCCGGTCTACGGAAGTCTTACTTTGGATTTTTTCAAGCAGATGAGTGGTATAGTTAACTATATGAAAATTGAATTAAACGACGCTAGATCGTCCATTTCGCCCACAGTGGCCCGGTCCATATTTTGAATTTAATTTTAAAATGTACCAATTTTGTGGGAAATACCCATCATATTAACAAAATATTTGCACACTCATCAACAAATCAAAAAAATATTCCACATGGTTTTGTTGTTATAGTCTTTCATGAATTGTGTACTTTTTCTTTAAAATCTCTTATCTCAAACCTTTTCTAATGGGTCCATTAAAAAAAATTGTCATCTTCGCAAAAGAACAACGCAAATGTCACCATTTGCGCTTTATCGCTGGAAATTTAACAACAACGTCATTTAAATTTTTGCAAAAAAAAAAAAAAACGCCGCACAAAAAAACTAATAAATTAACCAAAATTGCTGAATCGGAATTTTCAAGCTCTTATCAATGTTCCTCCATAAATACATTAGAGTGGCATTGAATGTGTGGAAACTAAACATAAAAATAATCTACCGACAGAGATATTGATTGTGTTTCCAGAACAAATCACAGACCTTATATAAAAATCGAGCTCCCTTGGAGTTTTAATAATAAATAACTTAAAATAAAGAGTGATTTTTAGCTATTTTCGTTTTTCAATCCGGTTCTGTGTATACATTTACTGTCAAATATTTTCAGTTTGGTATCTTAATTATCAATTTAAAAAAAGGCACCTGATCCTGCAATGACCTGTGATGAAAAGGGTTTGGTATTAATATCAATGGTTATAATACATACAGTAGCGTTCATTATAAAAGCAGTTCTTATATTGACCTTGCAGTTTTGCTGTTCTTGAATGACCATATCCATAAAATATTACGCCACCTTAACAAAGGCCAATCAAGGGGCTCTTTTGCAAATTTTAATTACTTTTTGAAGGTATATATTTCTTTCAATAGAGGTACTTTTCTTGGAGATCTAGCGTACAAATTTTGAAGGGGCAGGAGTCCCCTGATTGTACATGGATACACTTCAAGGTTACATTTTTGATTTAATTCCGCATCATTAGGCTCAGAGATGAGCCTAAAATTGACAAATGTTTCTATTTCGTCGACACGTTTCTGGAGAAATGTTCACTCAAACATCCCAAGGACCCCCTCATCTGCTTGCGCAAGTACCCATGATTCAGATCCATATAACAGTACGGGGAGTATCAGCGTCTTGTAGAGTGTGAGTTTGGTGTGGGGAGAGGTGGACTTGTTTCTAAACTGCTTACTAAGACCATAGTAGCATCTGTTAGCCAACACTATCCTTCACCGAATTTCAAAACTGATGACATTAGTTTTATTTACGGCGGTACCAAGGTACATAAAATCTTTAACTACCTCGAAGCTGTAGTTCTCAAGTTCCACAGTTGTTCCGAGTCTACTGGACGCCCTGCGCGTTGATACCATCAGCTTGGTCTTCTCGCCATTTACTGCCAGACCCACTTTGGCAGACTTCTTCTCAATTCGTTTAAAGGTGGTTGTTACTGCTCGCAATGTTCGACCCATTATATCGATATCGTCGGCGTAGGCGAATAACATGTGTTGTTTGGTGTGCAGAGTGTCATATCTGTTCACATTTGCCTTTCGTATGACCTTTTCCAGCGGGATGTTAAGAAGATCACATGACAAACTGTCACCTTCTCTGAATCCTCGTCCGGTGTTAACGGACTCCGATAGGTCCTTTCCGACTTTAACTGCTGATACTGTGTCAGTTAAAGTTATCCAGCATATCTGTATTAATTTCTCTGGAATGCTGAACTCAGTCTTGGCTTTAAACACCTCTGAGCAGATTAGGTTGTTGAATGCGGCTTTATAGTCGAGGAATAGGTGGAATGTCACAATGTGTTTTTCGTTTGTCTTTTCCAGGATTTGGCGCAGTGTGAATATTTGGTATATTGTGGATTAGCCAGGTCTGAAGCCGCAGACACAGGATGCTGAGGTTCCAATCGTTGGGCATACATTCATCTAATCAGTTGGTGCATGCTCCTGGTCAGCGCCTGAACACCGGCTTTGAATTGTTCGACTGGTAATCCGTCGACTCCTGCTGCCTTATTATTCTTCAGAGATGAGCCCAAAACCTCAGCTAATCTGACCTCATTTTGGTTAGGTGATATACAATATATACCGTAATTTCTCATTGGATCTGGTGTATCTTCATCACCGCTACTATTTTATACCAGAGTCGTTGCAAAATGCTCCTTCCAGATCCCCAACAAGTTGTCTGTATCTGTCACCAGTTTTCCTTCTTCATCTCTACAGGAGAATGTGCCTGCACCAAAGCCTTCGGTCTGGTGTTTTACTCATTGGTAAAATTTCCAGACTTCATTCTGTGCCTACTGTTTGCAGGGGTGCCCTATACTCGGCATTTTTCAACTCACTAGCATTACGACACTCCTGATCGTACCACTGATTTTTGATGGTGGTTTTTTGGTACCCAAGTGTTGCTTTTGTTGTAGTTTGTAGGGAGTGGGCAATTCCTTGCCATTGTGCCATTATCGGGACAAGGAGTGCTTTCGACTAGCTAATGGGTAAGTTGAGCGGAGTAGGCTTCTGCTATCTGTTGTGTTTGCAGCTTTTCGACATCGAGTTTCCGTGTTACATTAGATCGCAAGGTAATGGTCCCAATCGATATTCGTTGAATTACATATGGGCAATATTGCCAATTTTTTAATATAGCTGAAGCGGAGGTTCACCCGGATGGATAGTTTTGAGTTAAATGATCTGTCGCTGCAAACTTTTCATGATATTGACCTCCAAACTTTTTTCGGGTGGAAGCTGTGTCTACTTTAATTAAAAAAAAATGTGTAAAACAGGTTGAGGCGAACCAGTTTTTTTATGTTCTCTATCGATTTGTGACTAAGCTACTCATTTCACGGTCTTCGTGTCAAAGTAAAACTAGAAGCCAACATCATTTATGCATCATTTTTCAAAATTTTAACTGCATCTACCTTTAAATGATGCTGACATTTTGAAGCTCGATTTTGAGTGTTTTTTTTTTAACAGGAATTTATAAAAATCGATTATAAGATTATTGTCTTATGCCCAAAATTAAAACCTCGACAACTTTTGCGCGCATCAACCAAAAATTTGATCGCGAACGGTTTCGGAGTCAGAACATTTTTCTCTATATGTGTACCTAAAATCATTGATGTACCACGAAAAAAAATAGCCGATTTTTTGAAAATGGAATATTAAAAAAAATTGGCCCATATATTTTGAATATCCTAAAATTATTGAAATAAATAGAGATTACTACATTTACTACATATTATACAGGTACGTATACATTTACAACTTTTTGACAATCGAAAACCTAAAAATTTGTCATACGATCTATCATTGATGCGGATCGCATGGACCAACCACCTCGGCTACTTCATTTTCTTTAATGTCGATATTACGTAGAATCCAAAGTCTTACAAATTGACGTATATCTCGCAAATCTGTTTTACAGTTTTTCTTTGTAAAACGATAATAGAAATTTGAAAATCCGCACGTCGAAAACCTAAAAAGTTGTCATACGAACTATCCCTGATGCGGATCGCATGGACAAACCACCTCAGCTACTTTATTTTCCCTTATGTAGATATGACGTAGAACTCAAAGGCTAACAAACTGACGTATATCCCGCAAATTTGTTTTACAGTTTTCTTTAAATACCTCCTTTGCTAAAATTTGAAAATCCGCATGTGATGACCCTTAGTGGGTGGGTGGAGGTATGAAAACGAGTAGATCGGTACATCCATCTTCTTAATTTCTATGTAAAATTGCAACATCTAAGCTATATTTAAAAAGACCGCCTTTCAGCAGCCTGATAAGTACCACTTCCTAAAAAAATCCCAATTCCGTCATTTCCCCCAAACATTATCTTCAGTCTGAGATGTAAAAAGAATCACCGAAATGCGACAAATTGCGATTAACTTAAATCGAGTTTTTAGAAGAAAAAAAATATGAGACTCGGACTTGTTTTTTTCTATTACAACAATAAAAACAACAGACATATTAACAAAGTGCCGCCTCAAAAAAGAAATGAAGATTTATGACGATCAAATTGTATTTGTATTCATGGAATTGTTTTGTTGGGAATTTCTGCTGCTGCTGCTGCTGTTGTTGGGTATTTAAAATATAATTTTTGTTGTTGCATTTTTGTGAAATCTAAAAATAGACAGCGAGCGTGTTCACAAACACAGCAGAGATACCACCAGTCGCCTCCTAGTCGAGTGGCCAGTGCAGTTCGCTAGTTTGCCGGGTGCCTGCCCGATTAGTTGGTTGGCTGGTTGGCCGGTTAACTTGTTGCATTCAATGCATTTTCAGTTGGTTATCAGCGATGTGCCTGCCTGCTAACTGGGTGCATGGTCGCATTAGTATTTGTTGTTCTTGTTATTTTATTTATTATTTTTCAAAACAATGTAAAATTGTGTATTTTACCGGTTATTACCGGTATTTACACTTTATTTTCGGTTTCGGGGTACATTGGCACGACTATTCCCATTCGGCTGTTGTTTCAATATTGATCTTTGGCCATGCGACAACAACAACAAATTATCAACAATGTAACTATGTAACTGTAGATCGGTTAATATTATCACTGAAATGCAGTGCTTTCGAATCGATTAGACGAAAATTTCCGTGTAATCGAAAATCGAAATGTTGTACAAAAATTCATTTATTAAAGTGTTTAAAAATTTTGAGAAATTTTTTTTAGGTTAGATTGAAATGTAAGATGAGCTATTTGAGGTCACATTTTTATACCACTCTTTCTATAGATTTTGAATGGTATTAATATTAAATATTTAATTCGATTCTACGCTAATTCAAGAATGTCCCAAATGAAAATCTCAAGAACTCTTGAAAATATAGCCGATTTATTGTGACCGCATCAAGTGACGGCTAAAGGGCTTCTCAAACTTTAAACGCGTTTTTCTCTTTTGCGAATGGCGGGCACGATAACTCAAAAACTAATAATCCAATCGATTCCAAATTTGTACACGTTTCTCTGTGAGTGTATAGCTATCGTATGAACTAGGATAAAGCCAATCGGTGAAGATCTTCCATAATTTTTAACTTGATTTTTGGTCAAAAATCGACGATTTTCCAAAAATATTTTTTCAAAGGTCCGCCATCTTGTTAATTTTAGAGCGAAGTCAATAATCCTAGTTCATACGAGACCCAGACATGTACTCTTTCTAACACCGTGGAAATTTTCGGATTCCGATGTTGCAGTGAGGAGTTATCATGGACTTTTCTTTAATTACAAAAAACAACAACAAAACAATAATAACATTTTTATACCCTACACAACTATGTTGTCAGGGTATTATAGCTTTGTTTGTAACGCCGCGAAATATTGGTCCTAGATCTACCTTCAAGTATACCGATTGTCATATTTCGACTAGCTGAGTCGATCTAGACATGTGTGTCCGTCCGTTCGTCCGTCTGTCCATTATAATTTGTAAACACGATACATGCCACAGTTATGGACCAATCTTCACGAAATTTTGCATATAGAATGGGTTCTGGCCAATGAAGACCCCTATTGTTTTTGGAAAAGATCGGTTAATATTTAGGGGATAAAATGGACCAAAAACTTTATTTTTGTCGATTTTTCTGGTCGCTCCAGTTGCCGCAATTATGGCCCAAACACAACGAATTTTTGCATGGAGAAGGAGAAGAATAAGCATGCATGTTCTGATAAAGATCGGTCAATATTTAGCAGGTCAAATGGACCCTGACTTTTTTGTGAAAAATGGCAAAATTTGTATTCTATGGCGTATATATTTGCCCCTGAAGGACCTAGACCAGAAAAGTTGATAGTATGTTCAAGAGGAGTGGTTGACCTTTAAATTGGTACCAATTATATGGTCGTATGTCCTCAGATGTGGGAGTTACACTTAAATATTTACAGGTGCTTACGTATTCAGACATTATTTAGTAACTTATTACCACACTAGACGGCGGAAATATAGCGCTGATGGCTTTAAAATTTTCCATGAGATTCCAAGTATGGTCAAGGACAACGGCTATAATTTTCGGTGATGATCACATAATAGTTGTAGGATGAAGTGGACCAAAAACTTAACTTTTGTGTGTGTGTGTTTTTTTTTTTTTTTTTTTTTTTGAGTCGATCTATAGGCCGCAATTGAAGGCCCAACCTCACAACATAACCTACGGCAAAGAGAATCTGGACAAGTAAAGCCCTCGTCTACTGAATATTAGTAATATTTGTTGACCTGTTAACGCAAAATTAGATTTTCATAGACGTTGTGTAGGGTATTATATGGTCGGTCCCGTCCGACTATACTGCTCCGCTCGCTGGTTTTGTAAATTATTTTCTTCTCTTTTAAATCTTCAAATATATATGTGCAAAGTTACAAACCTTAACATGCATTGGTATTGATTTACCAGCCCATTGAAAATCTTGAAAAATTAAAATCGAGAATGGGTGGGGTTCCCTTAAGTTTGGTCGGGTTGAAATTTTATACCCTCCACCGTAAGGCAGAAATTCGGGTAGGAGGTTTTAATATGGATTCCACGCACGGGTACATTTTTTTTTGTTTGGATGACTTGAAACCGGTTGTATGAGAGCGATACCAAAAGGTGGGCTGAATACCAAGCATTTAAGGAGTATCACCAATGTACATATATGTGCAAAAGTCCAAATCTTTATATACAAGAGGTGCGAGAATATAGATAATCGAACGGCAGAACAATATCGAAAAGTTTCTACAAAAATGTTTTTCATCCTCCATCCGTCATACTAAATTATTACCACTTCGATGGGGTGAAAATGCAGATAAAACGTTAAAAATGTCAATAATAGGGTGGTAACTTTATATGCGTCCGGCGATATATCACATTTTCAATACATACCAGTAAGAAAAGTTCAAAACTTGGACGGGGCCGACTATATGATACCCTTCACCACTTTGGGTACATACAAGAGGTTTTCATATGTTCAATATCCCGTATATATAGCATCTTTGGCGGACCATTGAAATGGAATCGGACGATATTAACTGTGTGAAGTACTCACAGATTTAAACTAAATTAAAACAACCCGTACATAAACCATTCTGAAATTTATGAAATGGACGTATTTGAGCAACCTTATGCTGCAAAATCCAATATACGTTATTTAAGGTTCCATTGGGAACATTGTACACTAATTCGTCCTAATCGGACAAACTTTAGTTATTTGGTACAATTTTTAGATGAAATCGGATGAAAATATATGGAAGGTATATCTAAACCTAAATATAGAAGCACAATGGCAAAGAATTGCCCACTCCCTACAAACGGCAGCAAAAGCAACATTTGGGTACCAAAAAGCACCATCAAGAAACCCGTGGTACGATCAGGAGTGTCGTAATGTAACGTATAGGGCAACACTGCCAACAGTAGCAACACGCAATGTGATGGAGAATTTCAGAAAAATGAAGGACAAGAATAACGTAAGCGGGAGCAACTCAAGATGTACAGGAGTCAGAATGAAATCCGGAAATTTTACCAACGTGTAAACACCAAGAACATTGTGAGAGGTAACAGCCACCTTTGAACAAATTGAAAAGGAGTCTGCCAAAGTGGGTCTGGCAGTAATCGGCGAGAAGACCAAGCTGATGGTATCAACGCGCAAGACGTCCAGTAGACTCGGACCAACTGTGGAACTTGAGAACTACAGCTTCGAGGTAGTTAAAGACTTTATATACCTTGGTACCGTCATAAATAAAACGAATGACATAAGTTTTGAAATTCGGAGAAGGATTGTGATGGCCAACAGATGCTACTATGGTCTAAGTAAGCAGTTTAAAAACAAGGCCACCTCCCGCCAGACCAAACTCACACTTTACAAGACGCTGATACTACCCGTGCTATGGATCAGAAGCATGGGTACTTGCGCAAGCAGATGAGGCAGCTCTTGGGGTATTTGAGAAAAAAATTCCCCGAAAGGCGTCGAGCTTTACAATTTATACGCGAGCTTTACAAACACGAGCTTTACAATTTATGCGCGAACATCGACATAGTCAGTCGTATTGAGCTGCAGCGACTACGGTGGCTAGGCCATGTTGTGAGGATGAATGAAAATGCCCCAGCTCAAAAGGCATATAAAAATGAGCCTACTAATGGTTCCCGTAGAAGGGGAAGGCCACGAATTAGATGGAAAGACCAAGTAGAAAACAACATCTTGGAACGTGGTCTTCCAAATTGGTGCACTTGCGCACAAGACCGACGCGCTTGGAAATCTTTTTTAAGCTCGGCTTATGGAACAACCGTTCTGTAACAAGCCAGCTAAGTAAGTAAACACCAAGCCGAAGGCTTTGCCGCATGCACATCCTCCTGTAGAGATGAAGATGGAAACCTGGTGACCGATACAGATAGCATGCTGGGGATCTAGATGGAGCATTTTGAAAAGCTTCTGGTATCAAATAGTGGCGTTGAAGAAGATACCCCAGAACCAATAAGAGATGACGGTGTAGAGTGTATACTACCTAACCAAGATGAGGTCAGACTAGCAATTAATCGCCTGAAGAATAATAAAGCAGCAGGTGCCGATAGATTACCAGCCGAACTATTCAATACCGGTGGTCAGATGCTTGTCAGGAGCAGGCACCAGCTGAATAATACAATTTGACATCGACATTCTGCGTCAAATGCACAAAAAAGGTCACAAGACGATATGTACTAACTATAGAGGAATTAGTCTCCTTCTAATCGCATATTAAATGATATCCAACGTGCTTTGTGAACGACTGAAGCCAATGGTCAATGGCATTATTGGACCATACCAATGCGGCTTCAGACCTGGCAAATCCACCATTGACCAAATTTACACTCTGCGCCAGATCCTGGAAAAAACACATTCCACCTATTCGTCGATTATAAAGCCACATTCGACAGCCCTATCCGTTCAGAGGTGTTTAAAGCCATGTCAGCGTCTGACATTCCAGCAAAATTAGTACGGCTATGCAGGATAACTTTAACTGGTACAATATCAGCAGTTAAAGTAGGAAAATACCTCTCGGAGCCCTTTAATACCGAACGAGAATTCAGACAAGGAAATAGTTTGCCGTGTGACATGTTCAACATCTTGAGATGCAAATGTGAACAGAAATGACACCCTCTGCACCAAACAGCCACCTTTGAACGAATTGGGAAGGAGTCTGTCAAAGTGGGACTGGCAATAAATGGCGAAAAGACCATGCTGATGGTAGCAACGCGAAAACAATGCCACCTCTCACCAGACCAAACTAACACTCTACAAGACGCTGATATTACCCGTGCTGTAGTATGGATCTGAAGCATAGGTACTTGCGCAAGCAGCTGAGGCAGCTTTTGGAGTGTTTGAGAGAAAAATTATCCGCAAGATCTATTGGCCGACCTGCGTCGAAGGTGAATATCGCCGTTGAATGAACCATGAGTTGTACCATCTATTCTCGGACATCGACATAGTCAGATGGATCGAGCTGCAGCGACAACGTTGGCTAGGCCATATTGTGAAAATGAATGAAGATGCCCCAGCTCAAAAGGCATATAAGAGCGAGCCAAGTGATGGTTCACGCAGAAGAGGAAAGCCACGAATAAGATGGAAAGATCAAGTAGAATACAATATCTCGGAAAATGGTCATTCATATTGGATGAGATGAGCACAAGGCCGACACGCCTAGGAATCTTTTTTAAGCTCGTCTTATAGAACAACCATTCTGGCATAAGGCAGCTAAGTAAGTAAGTAATGAAAATGTGAGTTCATTGTAGCCACGCTCAACATTTCAATCTATACTGGGAGGTATTTTGTTCCATTTACGCTAAGACTCGGACATCTGGTTTGGTCCTCTAGGACCTCATTGTAATTACATAGAACAGATTTTCATAACTCGTTCTATAAGTGTACAAATATAAAACGCTCCTTTTAGAGAATTTCTATATCATTCATAACAATTTTGACGTTTTGTTTCTGATTCTGGCTCCCAACATCTTCCACTTCATAGGAATGTAGTTGTGGCCCACGCTGCAATCTGGCGCCCAATATTTCAAACTAGATTGATAAGTATTTTTTTTTTTCAATTTACATAAAATTGGCGTGTGGACCAGTTGTTGTTGTGTCCTCTACTACTATGCATGATATGCCTGTGCAATGAGGAATTCAATATGAAGAATCATTGCAATTAACACTGTCGATCTCGACTTCAATAGCGGAATTAATTTCAATGGAATTTCGAAATCACCTCTTTTCAAATTCTCAAAATTCAATTTGTCAACAAGTTCGTGTTTCATTTTGCATAAAAATGATTTATGAACTTTCCAAACAAATTAAAATTGTAAATTTTTTTGCAAATAGTTTCAGCTTCATGTTTTCCATTCATTGCTTCATATTTTATGTATTTATGCACTAATATTTATGAATACGAATACTGTTGAGGCATTTTTTCTTTCTTTCAGCCAATGGAGGAATTCCATTCATAAGTTGTCGCCCGCCGTTGTATGAGAAGGAAGTTTACACCATAGCTGCTGAATATAAAAAACCGGAAAAATGACGCCGACACCGGCGACTTTCAATATTGCTGGCAGGTTTATTTTTTTTTCTCACTTTTTGCTTTACATTTTCTTCAACACATGTATTGTAAATGTGAGCAAAACTACGTGATGGGAACTTTCAAAAACAAAAAATCTGTACAGATAAGCGAAAAAATGTGTAAACTATCTAAGAAGATCATCGTTCGTTGATCTCTGAATAGGAAAATAGCTAATTTTTGTGTGTAATGCAAATTATAAAAGCAAACACATCAAGTAGGCGCACAGTTTCTTATCAGACATTTGCAATTGAAGCAAAAGGTGTACTTTACAAAAAATACTTTTGATATTTTATTCGATATAAACTTGCATTTAGCAAGTTTACACTTCATTTTATAACGGGATAATTAAACATTTCGTTCTTTTTATTTTATTCAAATGTCGACTTTTAGACTTTTCGATTTATGCCTTTAACTAAAAAGTTGGCTTTTCGATCTTTCGATTTTGTCAAACCTGTTCAAAATTTATTTTGCACTTTTGTCGACTAAAAATTTAATTTTTTGTTTTTGCAAAATATTCAGGCTGAATCCCAGTTTGTTGTTTTTATAGAAATGATTTTTTAAAAGTTCTGGAATGCTTAAGTTTTGAGCAATTTGGGTTTTGTAATAATAAACCAAGTATTTATGAAGAACCTCGAAAGTCGATCTTGAAAAGTCGGCTGGCTATTTCCTCAAAGATCAAAAGTCGACTTCGACTTTTAAACTTTTCAATACAAAAAGTCGAAAGTCGATTTACTTATATGTGGGGACACAAATTCACAGTCGAAAAACGTTAGCAAGGTATCGCTAAGATTAGTATTCCAATTCCTTGGAAGCGGAGAAGAGGATTAGGTATCTGAACGAGAACACGAATGTCATAAGAAAAAGAGCTTCCGGTCAGCTGATACAAAGAAAAAACCAAAGTTAAAGAAGACTCCAAAGAGAATCTACCGGCTAAGGCGCGTAAAAGCTGGTTCTAGTTCTACGAAAGAGCAAATAAATGTCAAACACTCTCCCCTCCAGGAGAAGGAGAATGGATACAAAAAGAAAATTGAGCCAACTTAAAGTTCAAGCTGACAGCCACGAGAATCCACCGACTGAGGCCACAAAGTTGGCTCTAGTATCCAGAAGACGAGCCTAAGCGGACTGCACGGAATTAAAATATGTCAGCAACAACTAATAAGGAGCCACCATATTTTTAACATATAGTTAGGAGGTAATACAGATACGAGTTCTGATACACGGTTATCGACGAAAAGTGAACATGGAGCGTCTTCTGAAAGGAGGGGACACTCGGGATTATCTAGTGAAACAGTTTTATACGACAACAAGCATAGAGCCCTGAGACAGCAAGTGACGAGAAAATTAAACTCAAGCTGTGGAGGATAAGGGACACACAGAAGGTAACTGTCTATATTAGAAGTTGGGGCATCGGTATAACCAATGCATTATTTGGTTTAAATAACAATTGCTAGTATAGAAGTCTTCCACAGGGAGGAGAACGGTATCATTGTGGTATCTTTAGACACCACTACAAGCTCCCAAGATTACAGACTCGAAGCATGCTCGAGGTATTCGGTGTACAACACTGGACACTACTGAGAATTATACAACATGAATGTTAATCAACATTTGATCCGATAACTACTACTATCTTGGGTTATGATAGACACTCTAAGCTTTTTTTCTGATATATGCCCAAAATCATTGTCGACAACAATAAACCTCTACCTCTTCCATCACGCTAGTGTTGTGCTATATAGTTCCTGAGGCGATTCAATCTACTTCGGTTCGCTATCCAAGAGAGGGAATCCATTAAGTGTTATCCCGATCTGACATCTGTGTATCCAACTTCAGAAAGGATACAACCTGCGATCATAAAGAATTCGGATACATGTGAGTAGGCTTAGCTGGTCAGCGTGATTCTAGTCCACATGCTAGGCTTGTGTTAGGTATCGTGCCGTCAATACGTGTATAGTAGAAATCTACTATACCCACGATTTGGGTATAAACCACCTATAGAACGATGCTCGCCAAAGCGCCAACACCAAGTGTCAGGTTTAATCCCCAGACCAAGGAGTTTTGACACCCGTGCTACCGAAACCTTCGGTCAGGTTCATAGCCAAAGCTATTACCAGTAGAACCCCAAACAATTCAAGACTGGTCACCCACAGACTATAGCCTCTGCCCAGCTTCATAACCAAAGCTACTAGCATTAGAACTAATATCTTCAATTTATCTACAATGAAACAATCGCTGAAAGGGGATATAAACAAGAGTGATCACCAACACCTTACGACATTGGTAGCCTCCATGCATCTCACCCCTCCAAATAATTGATCCACAAGCCTGCTATTTCGGAAATGGCCCCACACAGACTAACCTCTGCAGTTACAGGTGAGTTGAATTACAGTGGCTCCATCGAATAATCGGACAAGTGGTTGTCAGGTATAATAACGCTATACATTTCAAAAAAAAATGTCTAAATGTGTAATTTTTTCGCTTTTATTTACACATTACTTACTTATATTTCTGAACAATACAAAAAACAACAACTTTCCTAGTGATAACAGTAAATTTCGTCAGAAAAACAAAATTAACTCAATTTATTGTGTTCAACGCAAAATCGGACAAAGCAAAGTATCAATGTTTAAAGTCCCGTTATTATGCAAATATTAACTTCAAATCGGTATTTTGTTTGTCATATTCATTCGTAAATTGCATTTAGACCAAGAAAGTGGTAATACTAAATAAAAATAAATGTAAATGGCTCCAAAAGGAAAACAATCCAGTGTGGAAATCAGGCAATTAATATATAAATTGAGTTATGAAGATAAAACAGTAAGAGAAATTGCCGAATTGGTAGGAATGAGTAAATCTACTGTCCACGACATTATAAAGAGGTTCCGTGATGAGTTCCGATTGACCAATAAAAGCAGAGAAGGTCAAGGGAAGATATTAAATGAGCGAGAAGAGCGTTCGATATTAAAAGAAATAAAACAATATTCATTTTAAACCGCAAAAGAACTTAAAATAAATTTAAAAACTCGCACTGGAAAAGATGTGTGCCTAAATACTATTCGCAATACATTGCATAAATATAATTATTATGGGAGAGTTGCAAGAAAAAAGCCATTTATTAGCCTTAAAAATAAAAACTGTAGTATAAAATATGCCAAGGAGTTTTTACTAAAACCAGACGATTATTGGAAGCAGGTAATTTGATGATAGATCATCTTAAAATAAATTTCTATTGATAGTTTTCATTATATTAAGGTTCTGTTTACTGACGAAAGCAAATTTAATTTGCACGGATCAGATGGGAAGATGTATGTGTGGCGTAAGCCAAATGCTGACTATAATAATGAGAATACAAAAGCCACTGTTAAGCACGGAGGAGGTTCCGTTATGGTTTGGGGCTGCATGTCGAGTGCGGGAGTAGGTAATTTGCATTTTATTGATGGTAAAATGGACAAATTTGTCTACCTCAACATTTTAAAACAAAATGTAAAGCAAAGTGCAGACAAATTGGGTATCGCGAACAACTTTGCCTTTTATCAAGACAACGATACCAAGCACACATCAGGTGTAGCAAAGCTTTGGTTGATCCATAACTGCCCCAAACATATACAAACACCTGCACAGAGCCCAGACCTTAACGTAATTGAGCATCTTTGGGAAGAATTAGCTAGGAGAGTGTATGAAAAAAAATTTAACTCCTTAGTACAGCTTAAGGAGGCTTTACTGGAATCGTGGAACTCCATAGAGCCGGAGGTATGTCAGAATTTGGTCAAATCAATACCGAAGCGTTTACAGGCCGTTCTGGACAACAAAGAATATGCAACTAAATATTAGTTTCTCGATTTTTTGCATTTTTTACCATTGATACTTTGCTTTGTCCGATTTTGCGTTGAGCACAATAAATTGAGTTAATTTTGTTTTTCTGGCGAAATTTACTGTTATCACTAGGAAAGTTGTTGTTTTTTGTATTGTTCAGAAATATAAGTAAGTAATGTGTAAATAAAAGCGAAAAAACTACACATTTAGACAATTTTTTTGAAATGTAAAGCGTTATTATATCTGACAACCACTTGTCCGATTATTCGATGGAGCCACTGTATATGGGCAGTTGAACAACATGTCGTGCAGTCCTAGTCCACATGCTGGGCATGTTTTAGGTATAGTGTCCAGTATAAATGGCGGACTGTTTAGGAAGCTGCTTCTCCTTTGCTGCTATGTATGGTGGATGTTATTGATCTACTGCCTGGGAGACTGCATCAGGATGAATGCTATACAGGCTAGCTTGATAAGTTTTCTGATCTACAGGTTCACGCTTGTACTTTGGAACTCTCTCTAGATCTTGAGGAACTCTCCTGACGTGCCTGGATGGGGCTATGACATTCGTGTTCCGACCATAACACCCAATCAAACCAAACCATACTATCGTCACAGCACCACTGACCGGCCTATTGGTTAATATGGGGTCCACGAGGTGTCCTTGTCAGCATCAAAGTGCTGTCGGCCAGAAACTTGAGGATCTTGTTCCTACTTCTCAGCTTATCGCAAATAGCAGGGACTGGCGCCCAATATCAAGAGGTAGTTGTTGGTCGGAATATTTTTCCATCGGCCATAATGTTCAGCGGTAGCTTCATTTCAGCCGTCCAAGTGTGACTGTGGATTTGATGGTGGATATCAAACCAAACTGGCACCACATAACTAACCACTGACAGGTCTATTGGTTAATATGGGGTCAACGATGTATTCTTGTCAGTACCCCAAGTGCTGTCGGCCAGCAACTTGAGAACCTTGTTCCTATATCTCAACTTATCGCGAATAGCAAGGACTGGTGCCCAATATCTTGGTGAAGTTGGTGCTGGCTGTGGATTTGGTGTTGGATATTTTCATACTCCTTAGATGGAAGAAATGCACAAGATGTGCTCTCACCTATGTCATCAATAATAGGATATGAGGAACTAGGTCATTCATTAAGCGTTGAACGATGAAATTAAAAGGAGCTATGTATCATTTTTATTTCATCATTCATTGGTACTCGTCAGTTAATTCGGTCAATGAATGATAAGATTCAGATTGAATCAAAAGAAACTAGGTGAACTAGAGCAAAAAGAAGCAACTGGAGCTACGTGAACGAAAGATCCGGACCTAGAACCGATTGGTCATTTTATGGAATAGATCCTTTGAACTTTTAATAATTAGAATTATTGTGGAGGGTATGTAGACCCATCTGTGTCACTGTATGTAGATCAATGTGCACATTTTTATGCGAAACTGTTCCGTTGACGTCAAGAATAATTTAAAATTTCAAATGCATTTCATATGGTTCACATTGAAAACTGACTTGAATTTTAAATGGTTTTTATTTTATGCGAATTTCAAATATAGAAAATACGTCATAAGGTCAATTTACACACCGGTGGTTCTTCAGTCTACATAAATTCATCCAATGAAATACAAACGACACTATTTTGAGGTGGTGCATTCCATTCCACACGGTAGCCTAACCATGTAACACCAATTCAATTCACTTCCACCAATAGTAAAACTAACTGCAGAACCTGCTACGTCTTCACAAAGATAGAGAAATAACTCTTATCGCTTGTGCATGACAAATTCGTCAAGTATTTAGAATTTATTTTTGCAAATTTGCATATCATCTCGGCGAAGCTGAGAGCGCACAACTTACATAAATAGACATTTCAGATGGCTGACTAAGGCTGCGCTGCAAATACGTGGTCGTATCACCACTACCAATGGGGCTGGCATGGCTAAAACTACAACGTTTCACAACACGTGTTTCCATTACCAAATATGGGTATCGAAAACACAGAAGTTGTTGAGCACCAGACGACGGCCTTTGGGTACCATTATTGTTATTTTTATTATTGGTAAGAAACGTAAAAACAGTGTTGACAGAGAAACAGACGACTAGCCAACTTAGCAATTAACCTAAATTAGTTATTTGTCGTCTTTGCACATAAATGTGGAGGTTATAGCTGATGTTATTGTAGTTTTTATGCCTTTGTCTTTTTTTCTTACCTTGTCAAATTATTAGCAATGCAAGCAAATTTTTGTATTTGGCCAACTCTTTTTCAAAATATCAACAACATTTAATGAGGATATGCGTATGTGGGTTGATGGTCAACCAAATGTGCAAAATTTGCCAATTTTATAAAATGAGGCGTAGAACCCAATTATATTTTAAGACACAAGCAATTCTGGCATGCTACATAGAAAAACGTCTACATCTAAAGAAAAGTAATATCTTTTGATAAGCCTGACACTTAATTTAAAAAAATCAATTATTTGAAACCCCGAACCATAGCAACATAATTTAAAACCAGTAAGCGGAGCAGTATAGTCGGACGGGGCCGACCATACGATACCCAACACAACTTGCATGAAAATCTTACATTCTGTGGCTAGAGGTCAGCAAATGTTACTAATAATCAGTACAGCCCCTCTAGATTCCCTTCACCGTCGGTTGTGTTGTGATGTTCGGCTTTCGACTCGAAAAGTACAAATAATTAAGTTTTCGGTCCACTTCATCCGAAATGTTATTATCTGATCATCACATAACATTTTAGGCCTTGTCCTTGATCATAACTGGAACCTCATGGAAGAGCGCTATATTTCCGCTCTCCAGTGTAGTAATAGGTTACTAAATAATATATGAATACGTAAGCACCTGTAAATATAATAAGTGTAACTCCCGCATCCGAGTACCTACGACAATATAATTGGTATCAATTTAAAGGTCAAGGTCAAGGGTATATTGTCAACTTCTCGGGTCTACGTCCTTCAGTGGTAAATATATACGCTGTAGAATACAAATTTTGTAATTTTTCACACAAAACTTAGGGTCCTTTTGAACCGCTAAATATTGACCGATCTTTATCAAAACAGGCATGCTAATTCTTTGGCCCAATCCCCTTCTCCGTGCAAAAGTTCGCGGTGTTTGGGCCATAATTGCGGCCTCTGGAGCGACCATTTCATCCCCTACATATTAACCGAACTTTTCCAAAAACAATAGTGGTCTTCATTGGCCAGAACCCATCCTACATGCAGAATTTCGTGAAGATTGGTCCATAACTGTGGCCTGTATCGTGTTTACAAATTATAATGGACAGACGGACGGACACACATGTCTAGATCGACTCAGCTAGTCGAGATATGACGATCGGTTTACTTAAAGGTGGGTCTAGGACCAATATTTCGCGGCGTTACAAACTTTTGGGGCTGCACAAAGCTATAATACCCTGACAACATAGTTGTGTAGGGTATAACTACTTAAAACCATTTTGGATTTTCAGACTATTCTCCAGGTTGATTTATACACTTGTTCATGAACACAACCCCTTTGTCGATTAACCTTTTCTATTCCGATTGAACCACCTTTAAGCCATTGTTTTAAAATACTTCAGCAGCATCTTCTGGCGACGAATAGAATTCATTAGATGCTTCTGCCATCTTTGGAAACTTGGTAAGCCGTTAGATGGGGGCTATATAGGGTGAGATGAAAAAACTGCAACCAACTTCAGACTGCTGTTTTTTCTAAGCCACTCGTCCGACAGCTGTTAAAATTATTCCAGTGACGTTTGGTGAGGATTTTCCAGAAAAAAAGTTATTCGTTATGCAAATCATGCGTGATAGTGTGATTTCTTTCTTTGGAAAATCATATCGCAATATTCCATTCGGCAAATATTGAAAAATGAGCTCCTATGAGTTCCAAAAAGTTCAAGAACTTACATCGTAATAGAAAGAAATAGACTTTGTAAAAAAAAAACAAAATAATCATGTTTACTTGCGAAAGAGGTCAGCTGAAAATGTGCACTTTCGGTTGGCCACCAGAACAGCCGCCATAACAGCCCATAGTCGTTCTCCGCGAAAATATTCTGGAGGGTGTATTAAAGCCTTGGGCACGCAAACATTTTGGCAGCAGACCTTGGACATTCCAACAGGACTCAGCACCATCGCACTCAGCACGCTCCACCCAAGAATTGCTACAAAATGAGGTTCCTCGTTTGAATTCCAGCGTACAATGGCCACCAAAATCTCCGGATACCAATCCATTGGACTATTGTGCCTGGAGTACTTTGTAAAGGAAGGTTGGCACTAAAAAATACCAAAGTGTCGATCACCTCAAGCAAGCGCTTCGCCGGGAAGGGGTCAAAATACCGCAGAGCAACATTCGGGCAGCGTGAGTCGGTTTCATCGGCCGTTTGAAGGCCATAATTCGTGCCAAAAGTGACAAATTCGAACAAATGTAAACTTATTCTATTGATGCTATTTCCGAACTTTTTCTTTCATTCAATAAAAATTAAAAAAATTTGGCGTTTGACTTTGTTGCACCCTGAATGTACCAAAAATTTTTTTCTATTTTCAGAATTTTGGTTTGTTTTATGGCCAATCTTCAAACTTGACAGTTTGTAGTTTGATATTTAAGTTTCTACTGACGGCAACTTATCATGGCACAACACCCATAAAAGACCTCATCAATTTTAGACATTTTGATCGAAGGTTATGGATTGAAGGGCTAATTATAGTTTCTATGGAGCCCATACTGCAAGGATTTCAAGAATGCGATCAACAGCCTTACGATGCATCGATGTTATTGAGATTCTAGATAAAGCATTCAAAATACTTAAAAGAAGTCGGGTATGGTGGATATGCCATTGTAAATTGTGTGTCATATAGTTTTTTAGCCTATGTTAATTACACATACACATTCAGATTAGAAATTCGATAAGTATTACGAAAATGAGGCGGTGTCTTTATATGAAAGCTATGCCTAAAATGCAAATAACCTTTTTTTCAATAGGAATCCGGGGAGCCTAAATACCAAAGGTCTCGGTTGGTAAAACCCCAACTACATGTATTGTCGGATGCCAGTCATATGTGGAATTAAGAAATATTACTTCGAAGGTCAATTCACTAAGGTGGGGCGACAAAACAACGGTCGGCATAGATATCCTAATATACATATGTGAAAGGGTAAACTCAATTTCTTCCAACTCATGAAATATGAAGTATCTGCCACAACAGCCGCAATATTGCAAGATCTACAAGAATGGCGACATAAGAACCGTAACAGAGTACCTCCTAAGGAGATCCATCGGCACAATCAAATGTTGCCGGGCACACCACTGCCATAACCGTATGGAAGAGCTTTCCCCGATCTGGCACGACAGGAAAGGTCTTCATGATTGGGTATAAACTCATTAAGTGCCGAACAACACGACATGGGGCCAAATTTGTCTCACATGTTTTTAATGTCACGTTTTTAATATTAAATATTGGAATGGAAAATGAGGTCTTTGGGTCTAAGTTTTGATATAGCCCCCATATAACCGTACCTCCCGATTTCAGGTATTTGTTGCCTATTAGAAGCATTTTACGATCAAATTAGTTGTAATTTGGCACAGAGAGTTCTCTATGGGTACCAAATATCCATGCAAAAATTTAAAGATGTAGGTCCACGTTTTCTGGTAGCCCCCAATACAATGGTACTTTTATGATATAGCCCGTGTATTTTCCCCACTGCCCATCTCTAGGTATTTACTAGATTAAATCGTCAATACAACATCTTACACCCTGTTTCCGGGTTTCTGTTATCATATCGATTAAAAATGGATACTTTTATAATACTTCAAACATTTGGGTAAATACCCAAGTATTTACCCTAAAATTGGGTATAAACTATTTTACTGCCAAACCACCTGACGTAGACTGTCAACGCTTGGCTCATATATAACCGTATATCCTATTATCCAGATATTACAATCAAATTGGATGTAAATTGGAACAGAGATATCTCAATGTGTACAAAAAATTGTGGCGTAGGTCCAAGTTTTCCGGCAGCCCCTATATAAAGGTACAATATTTTGAGTATTTACCTAAATATAAATGTAACACAGGCTGTCAAAACAACTTTTGGTATGGAAAATGGGGTCTCTGGGTCCATGTTTTCATATAACCACCTTATATACCTCCCGATTTAAGGTAATTTTTATCTATTATTTTACAATCAAATTGGCTGTAATTTGGCACAGAGAGTTCTCAATATGTACAAAATATCTATGCAAAAATTTGTCGGTGTACGTTTTCTGGTGGCCCATTTTCGAATTTCAGCAACTCTATGCTAAATTTCAGTACGCTATTTAAATTTTCTCGGAAGATAGCGGGATTACAACAGACGCATGGATATATAGTGTCGGAAAAAAATATTTTGATTATTTACAAACGGAATGACAAGAGTAATATACTATGGTGGAGGATAGAATAATTTGACGGTAATTTTTACACAATTCTCATTTGCTAATTTCTATCTCAACAAAAAAATTATATAAATTTGCGGTTTAATTATTCTTTGTTGCAAATTTTTATTTACTTTTGAAAAAGATTGGTATTTCTTGATAAAAAATAAAAAACTTTGAAAACTTGGCAAGGTACAGTTAATGCATTCACCTTATCAGCTATGTTATCAGAACATGTTTAGAAATAAAACTTAATAGAATTTTTGTTGTGACACTATTTTATTCTACCCTCTGCCTTATGGCTATATATACACCTCAAAAATGTGTCTCATCGAAGTATTGGTTTTCAATACCATTTTTCTTTCGACCAAATCCGTTTCAGACAATTTGGAGTCTATTTACAAATGTCCATCCGTCCGTTCGTTTGGCTGAAGTGTTTATCCAAACTTTGTAATCGTAATATTTCTTTCAAAACTAGTTAAAGTTCGAAGATGGGGAATTTCGATCCACTCCTTCTGATACTTCCTCCACAATATGGTCATCATTTTGCTAAAAAAAATTAATTTTATAATATCTTGATTTGAAGCAAACTTTTTATAACCTATTATCTTTGCCAAGCCTAGATCATGTCCGAAAATGAGATCCATTGGTTCACTCCTTCGGGTACATCCCCCACATATGATCAATATTTTCAATAAATTGGTTTTAAATATAAGGCGAATGGAATGTCCAATTTTAACCAAACTTTACATAATCTATTATCTTTACCAAGCCTAGATCAAGACCGAAAGTGGGACCCGTTAGTCCTCGCTTTCTGTAATATATATATATATATATATATTCTGTAGTATTGACCAATAAAATACGGATATAGGTATCATGTTCCTTATATCCGAACGGATTTCATTAAATAAATTCTATTACCTTTTATTTAAAATGTAAAAAAAATATAGCCAAAGGCCAACAACCGTTTATTATTGTCATTATTTATCACAGCTCGTGTCTAGGAAACAATTACCTCGAAAGATTTATAATTCAATTTCATGCCTAAAAGGTAAATCACTCGAGGTATTTTTTTTTTTCAATTTATGTCTATACTAAATATCTTCCCTGGCATTCACAATTTAATCAAAACAAATATATATTGTACATATGTTCACAATTATAATCCATAGGCTATATGCATCAGCCAGTCGGCCAGCCACTTGGAAACAATAAACAGGTCGCTCTCGTCTATTTAAGAAATATTGGATTCCTTCTATTTTTGCCAATATTTTATTTTTTTCATTATTTTTGTCAACAATGGCAATTGTTAAAGAGTGTGTTCGACTGTGATGATGACTGACTGACTCTGGACGACCGTCTATGTACGATAAATAAAAAATAAAATTATGCATTTTGCATTTCACATCGAATATTGAAACAAGTGAGCGAACGGACGGACGAACGACCAGGCCGGTCTAGCCAACAAGTGACTGAGCGAGCGCTCGTTCACACACAAAGAAGATACAATGTTTCTTTCTTTCTTTTTTTGTTTTTGGTTTTGCTTTTAGGGGCGGTTGACAACAACATTCACTTGTTTTCATCTTCTTTTGTTTTAAAATTGCAAAAAAATCATTTGTTGTTGCTATCGTTGTTGTGTTCTCCCTATCCTCTAGTTGCTATGTAGTTGTCAGGTGTCGACAACAGTATTTGATGCAATGCATTATCGAATCGATGCATATCATGATTTATGTTAATTAATTTTTTCGTTTTGCTTAGAAAAATTAATAAAACAAAGTAAAGTACCATTCTCATATGGTGATCAATTGATATTTGTATGCTAATGTATCGGAACTTGATTTCGATTGTGCAATATTTGTGTTGAATGAACTCACCCACCAATACACCACCGCTAAATGATCAGTGGTGTGCAAAATTGTCAACTTTAGAACAGATATAATTTCCACAATGTCTAATATCGATTGAACACTTAAGTACGAATTTTCTACTATCTACTGAAGTCCTGTGCCCAGACCTACATATGTCTACAGAAGACCTAGAAAATGTCCAATAGAACATTTAAACAGCATTCCACCCATTGGTCTTCTATTTATAAATGTCTTCGTAATGTTGTGTATATAAAATGAAATATAAATTTGGGTTCGGGTTCACAAATGTGATAACACCTTATACATCTGTGTCTTACGGCTCATCAATAACGTCGTGTTTTTATTGGTTGGTTCCTTAAAAAAGGAAATAAACTGGGCACACTGGGCACAAAATAATCAATTCGGTGGGTACGTCAACAAAAAAAAATTAACATCTGGGCCTCAATAGTTTTTATTGACAGTCTGTGGCGGTTACGAAACGTCGGGGTAATTGGTCTTTCTTTTTTGACAAACCATTTTTGTTGTCTTTTTTATATTCCACCCAACGAAATCCCAAAATATTAAAATCGAGCCCATTTGATAGAAAAACTTGTCAGAAATCTTTGGAATATCGACAATTTGGGGATACAATTGAATCAGTATGTTCCAATATTGAACATTTCTAATATAATTTTTTTCTACCCAATGAGGTTCCAAAATATGTATCTATCTATGTCCAAATGGTCATGTAGAGGCTTGGGCGCACGATAACTCTCGAAGGGAGTAACTGATGTCATCAAAACTATGGACATCGTAATATTTTTTCCATACATAGTTCAAGTACATCTAGTACCTCCAACACAAAGTGGTCAAAATTGTGCTAAAATATGGAACCATTGGTAAAATGTTTTTCGAACCTCTCCCACAAATGGTGAAAAACTTAATTATTTACAAATCCAATATCAGCGAAAGGAATGCCAGATTTGAACCAAACTTTGTACAACTTATTATCTTTATCAAGCCTATATTACGCCCGGAGATGGTACCCATTAGTCCACCCCTTATGGTACTTCCATCACAAATGATCAACATTTTCAATATTTATAAATTCAATATTAGGCGAATGGATTGTCCGATTTGAACCAAACTTTGCACAACTTATTATCTTTACCAAGCCTAGATCGTGTCCGAAAATCTTACCAATTGTACCACTCCTTCTGTTGCCTCCTCCATACATTGTCAAAACTTTCAATATTCAAAACTTCAATATCAGTCGAATGGAATGTCCGATTTGAACCAAACTTTGCACAATCTATTATCTTTACAAAGCCTAGATCAAGTCCGAAGGTGGAACCCGTCGGACCTCTTTTTCTGGTACCTCTTGTAAGCTTTTATTTGAAGCGGATTTGATCAAAATTAAATCCGGAACCTCTTTGATAACAACATATACCTTATATAAAGCGAATAATAAACTCTGTGTATAATTCCGAATACCCAACTTTGCACAAACCACATATCTGTCAGCAACACCGACTAGCGTATTTTTACTTGTTATAACGGGTTTTTCTTTAAGAACCCGACCAGTTTCAGTTATAAAATCGATTCAAAATGAATAGTTTTATAATACTTTAACACTAGAACGCCGAAGGCGGTCATTTTGACCGCTTTCCAATTTCAATTACAAAAGCAACTGTGCATTTAATGACACTTTTTTTTAAATTTGGTGAATTTTTTATAATAAACGTAATTCTATGAGGTACAAAAAGTCACCATATTTTAAAAAAAGTGTCATTAAATGCACAGTTGCTTTTGTACTTGAAATTGGAAAGCGGTCAAAATGACCGCCTTCGGCGTTTTAGTGTTAAACATGCAAGTAAATACCCGAGTATTTACCCAAATATTGGGTACTAGCAAATTACCCGCAACTTCGTATGCGGAAAGGGAATAAAAAGAATATTTCATATGGAAATCGTGAATACCGTATAATTAATTGTACTATAGTTCTGAATTCCACCTCTATTCCGACATTTAATATCAAGTTTATTACTATTAAGTACTCTTCATTCACATAAGCACTATTTTTCGAAATCCACACTTTAGCAAAAACGTACAGGTTCCACATGTAATTCCATTTAGAACTTTTCGAACACATAAGTCTACATTTTCAAGACTATCTATATACCGTCACCTCCACTAAATTTAGTACCAAAAACCCTTTGGTCCTTCTTTCGTCAATGACCAACATTCTAAATTTTAGGTTTCCAGCTCTCTCCGTTACCCAAATTCAAATTATTCCAAATTTAGTGACTTTTCTATTCTATTTACTATTGGTACACATAAATTCGAGTTTTCAAAGTTGTCTCCACAGCTCAATACTACACTTCAACAGTAATCTAAGATCCAAATCTCCAGATTCAACCAAATCCAAATTGTTTCAAATTTAGTACCATTTAGTAATTCTCATACTCATAGGTAAGAATGTCTAAAACTACATCAATCCTACACTGTAAAAGTAATCTTACTTCCACCAAAGTTCAAACTGTTCCAAATTTAGTGATTTACAAATTTCCAAATGTACCTCAATCCTTCTTTCAAATAGTCCAAATTTAAGAATTCCAGCTCTGTGTGAAACGATTCCGCACTTTTCGTACCCATATACCAAACCAATCTCAATATTCCAAACCTGTTTTCAATCGTAAATCCAAATTTAAGAATTTCAGCTCTATCTGTTCACTAAACTGTACCATATTTGGTACCATTCTGTACTTTTCCTACACTCCCACAGTAACCTAAGTTGCAACTTCCAGGATTCGAGTTCTACCCGTTCACCAAAGTCCAAATTGTACCAAATTTTTTTGTTGTCGTACCCAAAGTAAAAATTTCCAGAAATACCTCAGTCATGCACTCCAATAACAACCTTAGGTCACATTTAAAGATTCCAGCTCTATTCGTTCATCAACACCGGATTCCAACTCTATCGGTTCACCCTCAATTAATATTGTACCAAATTTAGTACGCAGTAGTATGAATTTCCAAGTGATCCTATATCCAAGTTTCAGGATTCCAACTCTATCGGTTCACCCTCAATTCAAATTGTACCAAATTTAGTACATAGTAGTATCAATTTCCAAAACTTCCTGCATACCCCAATCCTACACCCCCACAGTGATCCTAAATCCATGTTTCAGGATTCCAACTCTTTCGGTTCATCCACAATTCAATTTGTACTAAATTTAGTACACTGTAGTACGAATTTCCAAAATTTCCTACAGACCCCGATCCTACACCACCACAGTGATCCTAACTTCAAGTTTCAGGATTCCAGCTCTATCGGTTCACCCACAATTCAAATTGTACCAAATTTAGTACATAGTAGAACCAATTTCCAAAACTTCCAACATAGCACAGTCCTACACCCCCACAGTGATCCTAAATCCAAGTTTCAGGATTCCAACTCTATCGGTTCGCCTACAGTTCAAATTGTACGATATTTAGTACACAGTAGTACGAATTTCGAAAACTTCTCACTTAACCCAAACAGAGATGCTAAATCCAAGTTTCAGGATTACAACTCTTTCGGTTCACTCACAATTCAAATTGTACCAAATTTAGTACACAGTAGTACGAATTTCTAAAATGTCCCACATAAGTCAAACTTTCACCCCCAGAGTGATCCTAAATTCAAGATTTAGGATTCGAACTCTATCGGTTCACCCACAATTCAAATTGTACCAAATTTAGTACACATTAGTAAAAATTTTTAAAACTTCCTACATATCTCGATCTTACAACCCAACAGTGATCCTGACTGCAAATTTCATGATTCTAGCTCTATTGGTTCGCATAAAATTCAAATTGTACCAAATTTAGTACCATTTAGTACCCATGAATATAAATTACTGAAACTGAGTAAAAAAAATTCAAAAACTACGTACATTCCCAATCCTACACTCCGACGGTAATGTTAATTTCAAATTTCAGGATTCCAGCTCAATTTATATCTCCGAATTAAATTTGTACCAAATTTAGTATCATATAGTACTTTTCGTACACATGAGTACACGCTTTCAAAACAATCTCCTTAAATAGACTCTACATCTCATCCCTAATTCGCATTCCAAATTTCCAGTTTTAGCTCTATCAATTCACATGCTACGAAATTGTACAAAATTAAATACATTTTAGTACTTTTCGGATATTTATAGTTCGAATTTCCAAAAACCCGTTGGTACATCTATCCTACACTCAGCGACCACAAATCCAAATTTCAGAGTTCTAGTTCTACCGGTTCGCCAAATACAAATGGTATCACATTTAGTACTTTTCGTACCGTTCTAGTGCGAATTTCCAAAAACGCTTTTGTACATCTTCTTAACTTTACATCAGTGACCCACATTCCAAATTTCAGAATTCTAGCTCTTCCCGTTCGCCTAATACAAAGGGTAATATATTTGGTACATTTTAGTACTTTTCGTACCCTTCCAGTTCGAATTTCCAAAAACTCAGCCTTATCTCACGCCTACACACCAACACCAACCAACACTCAAAATTTCAAGCTTCTAGCTTTAGCCGTTTCGTCTGGGCGATGATCTGTCAGTCACTCACTCACTCACTTAACACTATGCTCTTTTATATATATATAGATAAACTCATTAACTGGCGAACCTCTTGACATTGGCTCACATGTTTTTAATATCAAAACGAAAACTGGAATAGGGTACCTGGGTTCATGTTTTTATATAGCCCCCATATAACCGTACCTCCTGATTTAAGGTAATTTTTATCTATTAGCCATATTTTACAATCAAATTGGCTGTAATTTGGCCCAGAGAGTTCTAAAGGTGTACCAAATATCCATGCAAAAATTTGTCGATGCCGGCCCACGTTTTCTGGTAGCCCCACATTAAGGCACTCCTTTTTGAATATTTAACCAAATATTGGGTATACAATCATTAAGTGGCGAACCACTTGACGCAGTCTGCCAACATTTGGCTCACATGTTTTTAATATATAACATAAGAGCCAAATGTTGGCAGTCTGCGTCAGGTAAAATATAACTTTCTGCGGATATATATTCCAAGTCTGGGCAGAGTTCCTCTTTCTCACGCTGGTATATTTTCTGAATCATAACTTCCTGGAGCCATAAGATTTAATTTGTTTACTTTACACACAAAATTTAAGGTTCATTTGACCCGCTATCATTATTCGAACATTATCAAAATAGCCGTGCTAATTAGTTGACCACATCCCCCACCCCGTGTAAAATTTGTGATGTTCGCCATATAGTTTTCGGTCCATTTTATCCCATAAATATCATCACATCAATATAATTGGTATCAATGTGAAGGTCAACCAATGTCAACTTACCCGGTCAATGAAAATTTTGTCATATTTCACAGAAAAGTATGGGCCCATTTGAACCCCTAAATGTTGACCGATTAACATGAAATGAGTCATGCTTGTTCTTTAATTCGATCCCTTTCTCCATGTAAATTTTCTTGATGTTCGGGTCATTATTGTTTTCGGTTCATTGCACCCCCTAAATATCATCTCAACTTCTTTGGTTCGAACCGAACCTACATGCAAATTTTCTTGAAGATTGATCCATAACTGTGGCTTGTAACGTGTTTACAAATTATGGTGGACAGAGATGTCTAGTTATTTTCAGTTAGTCGAGATAACCATATAACCAATATTTCGTGGCGTTACAAACTCTTTGGGCAACACAAAGCCATAAATACCCTTGCAACATTGTTGTGTATAATTTTTTTTACTAAACTAAATATTTTTTTTTTCAAAATACGAATTTTACTTCTATACCTCTACAATACCTTGACCGAGTACTGTCTATACTATATTGCATCCAAGTTGACACATGCAAATCCATCTGTACACTAATAAATGACAAAAATAGCTACTCGGTTGTTGTTGTTTTTTTATTAGTGAAAAAACATACAATTTTTAAAATAGAAAAAAATAAGTATTCCCAACGAAAAGATTAAAACAAATACGAGTACACTGAAATGTTTATTAAATATATATGTAGTATAGCTAAATGGCGAACAAACAAATAAATGGAGAGGATAAACACCTTGGGGACAATTTATTTTGTGATTCCATCGGAACGATGTTTACACAAATAGCCTGGGTAGAATATAGATGAGATATATTTAATTTATTTTTTTTAATACTTATTCATCATCTTCTTGACATAAATTTATTATCTTAAAATAAAAAATCCGCCAGGCAAACAAAAACACTGGGCTAGAGTGGACATTACAAAGAAGGGGTAAATGTTTTAATAATTACAAGACTTTTTTTAATTACACGAGTAAAATGTTGTATTTATATGTGTATGTATGCATTTTATTAATATAATGTCTTCGATAATCCGCATACGATAATATTTGCGGTCTGCTATAACCGTCTCAAGTAGGTGGTTGGCAAAAAACCAAAATCGTGATATTATTGATTTTGTTTATTATCAACAAATGGAAAATTTAATTATTTATATTAACGATAATTATTTTTTATTTATTTATTTTGTGGTAAATAAATAAATAACCAAAGGCAATAGTCCATTTATTGGAACAAAAAAATTACAAGGTATTTCCAAAAGAGGTATTGAAAATGTATATTACAGAATTCTGTAACATTCCCAAGTTTTCAATAATAAGAGTTTTACATAATTTATTTATCGAGTGGTTCAAGTTTTAGGTAAAAAATGTAAAAAAATCGAATTTTTAACACTTCAACATTGAGGTAAACACTAGAATCTCACCGAAAATAGTTGAGATCATTGTATCCTATTTTCCTATTGTCCTCTGAGGAAACGAGGATACGATTACAGGTTATATATCAAATATACCGAAAATGGATCCTAAACCGATAATGATTTTCGAAAATTCCCTGCTCTCTAAAAACTGCAAAGGAAAAACCATTAAGGAAAACTCAAAAGCCACTTTGGGTACCTACAAGAGATGTTAATATCTACAATATCCTGTAGATAGAACAGACATAGAATCTTTGAGGGCCATTGTATATTGTAGTATAGACCCTATTCAGTGCGCTGTGTAAAATTTTGTCCTAATTGGACAAATATTGGGAGTTTGATGCAACATTTACATAAAATCGGACGATACTATATATGGGAGCTATATCTAAATCTGAACCCAAATAAGTGAACTGTGCCAATTTCATCCAAATCGGATCATAAATGCGATCTGTACGTTGTTCAAAATACATGGACGGACAGACAGAAGTACATGCGTAAATCGACTCAGAAAGTTATTCTATGCATATTCTCAAAAGGAACCATGAGTCTAGCTCGATTCCTTTTGTCTGTTACAAACATACGCACAAAGACATAATACCCTGTACCACAGTGTGGTGAAGGGTATAATTACCACATATATATACCACAACACAATTATATGGTACCTACCCAGTAGCTTGTGTCAATATTAATAATTTTTTGGTACGGAAATGTTCAATATTTTCTAAAATACTAAATTACATTTACTTTATTTGAAAAAGGTATTCAAACTACCCGAAATACCGAAATTCAGGAGGTACCGTTATAAGGGGAATACCCTAAAAGTTGGACTAATTAATAATTTTGGTTAGAGAGATTTGAGAAGCAAAATACTAAAATACAGCTAATTTGATTGCAAAAAGTGCCCAAACATTCCGAAGTATGCCAAAATTGACAATTTCGAATATGAAAATTTGCTACCAAATGAGAACCCAAAAATATCCAAAATGTCGAGTATTGTGGGAATCGATTTTCAATTTCAAATATCCTAGAAGTAGTATCAATATTTGATGTTTGAGGTTGTGTTATATAAATTACCAAGTTTATATTCACTAAATAGCTATTGGTAAAATAGTAGAAAATAATCGGTTGTCTATTAATATACATTATAGCGCCCAACGTGTGGCATGGTTGCAATTCTTTAAACACATATTTCGAAAAGCGTTGTGTCCTAATATAAAGAAATATTACTCCTACATCTTCACTTTAATTCTGAACTGAGCAACAGTGCTCATTTATTTATCTATGGCGCCCAACGTCAACGTCATGATGTCAAAATAAATTAATATAATTGAGATTCAGATTATTTTCAGGTCAAATATTTGATTTTATTTTTAAAACCCAAATAAGTAAAAAGTGTCAGTCAGTGTTGCCGACAGATATATACCCTCAGTCATGGTTTGCGGAGGTCTTCGGAATTGCACACTGGTTTTATTATAAGGTATATGTTTTTATCAAAGAGGTTTCAGATTTACTGTTCATCGAATCGGTTATTCAATTCGATTCAAATGAAATGTATAAGTATATAAAATATTGACTATTTGTGAGGGAGGTACCGGAAGGAATTGACCATCTTCAGACTTGATCTAGACTTGTAAAGATAATAGGTTTAGCAAAGTCTGGTTCAAATCGGACATACCATTTGCCTAATATTGAATTTATAAATATTGAAAGTGTTGGCCCTTTGTGGGGAAGGTAACAGAAGGAGTGCACCAATCCTCGGACTTCATCTAGGCTTTGTAAAAATAATAGATTGTGCAATGTATGGTTCAAATCGGATAGTCTCTTCATGTGATCTTATAAAATATATTTTCGGCAAAATGTTTACCATTTTGTGGGAGGTACCAGAAGGCTTTGACATATTTTCCCCATCTTCGAAATTGAACTAAGTTTGGAAGAAATATTAAGATATGCAAAGTTTGGATGAAGTCGGTTACTGCCTTCGGATCAGCAGTTAAAATCGGAAAGGACCTATCGGAGCACTTTAATACCGAACAAGGATTCCGACAAGGTGACAGTTTGTCGTGTAATCTTTTTAACATCCTGCTGGAAAAGGTCATACGAGAAGCAAAACTAAACAGAAATGACACTCTGTACACCAAACAGCACATTTTACTCGCCTACGCCGACGACATCGACATAATGGGTCGAACATTGCCAGCGGTAACAGCAACCTTCGAACCAATTGAGAAGGAGTCTGGTATGGCAGTAAATGGCGAGAAGACCAAGCTGATGGTATCAACGTGCAAAACGTCCAGTACACTCGGACCAACTGTGGAACTTGAGAACTGCTTCGAGGTAGTCAATTTTATACCTTGATACCGCCATAAATAAAACTAATGACATCAGTTTTAAAATTCAATTCAGAAGCAAGACTACCTCTCGCCGGACCAAACTAACACTCTACAAGACGCTGTACTGTTGTATGGATCTGAATCAAGTGTACTTGCGCCAGCAGATGAGGCAGCTCTTGGAGTGTTTGAGAGAAAATTTATCCGAAAGATCTATTGGCCAATCTGCGTCGACCTTCTATATCGCTGTCGAATGAACCATTAGTTGTACCATCCATTCTCGAACATCTACATAGTCAGAAGTATCAAACTGCAGCGACTACGTTGGCTAGGTCATATTGTGGGAATGGATGAGGATGCCCCATCACAAAAGGCATATAAAAGCGAGCCAACTATTGGTTCACGCTGAAGGGGTAGGCCACGAATTCAATGGACAGATCATGTGGAATAGAAAATTTTGGCACATGGGCTTTAAAATTGGAAAAGCCGCGTTTAAGACCGACGGGCCTGGAATTTTTTAAAGCTTGGCTTATGGAACATGTTCTATCACAAGCCAGCTAAGTATGTAAGGCATTGAAATTTTGGACTGGTATATCGGTCCTTCTATGACAGCACCACCCCATTTTTAATATGTTTTCGCAATTTGACATTCCAGGATCATGGATTTTCGATATTTTCAAGATTTAGCCGAATTTTTCAAACGAAGTAGAATTTTCGTATTTTAACATCTCGCCCCATTTTCTGTACTTTAATGGTTTTAGCATAATTTTTTTAACCAAAGCTGTAATTTGACATTCTAGGTTATTGGAGGATGGAAAACATATTTGTAGAAAATTGTAGATATCGGCCCCAGTTTTCTCACAATTTGGCCTTTCGTATTCCTGGTAAATAAATATTTATTCCCAGAAAATTATTAGTTCAGGTTCTAAAAATAAAGAACCCGCTTAATTTCGATTTAAAGAATTCGAAATGAATTTGAGGATAGTAAAATATCCGATCGACAGAAAATAACGACGATTTTACTTGACAACATAAACTCAATTCTATGTAGCCAACACGAACCTTAAGAATTATGACCCTTCATGTTTTCATCAATTGATTTTAATTCCCTTGAACGATTTTGTCAATACCACAAATATTGAACTCCATTTTGTCACACCCTGTAATAAATTAAACCAAATTACCCTAGCTAATGAATTTCGAGATAAGAGTTTGGTAAAAAAAAATAATTGATGTGAATACAAAGTGCATTCAACAAAAAATATTTTTTATTATCAACAAATATTTAAAAGAGTTTAGAAACAACAACAGCAACAGAATATAAGAAATGTAAACAATGTCAGGCAATAAATGAAGATTAAAAACACAAAAAAATAACAAAAACAAAAAGCAGATGAAAATGATATGATTTATGGTGGCCCAGAGTCACTTGATCTGTGGAAAATCGAGTTAAATGTAAGAAGAAGAAAATAAAAATAAATCACTTCAATGACCACCCATTGAATAACTTGCAACGCCCACCTCCTCTACCTCACCCTTTGTTAAATTATTCAACAATTCACTTTCTTTTTCATGGGGGTCGGATTTGCTGTGGAAAACAACAGTGAAGTGTGTTTATAATAGACTATTTGAAAATTAAATTAGAATAGGACATGGTAATATATCATCTCCCACGTATAAGTGTTCCCCATAACCATGTTCCCCTGTAAAGAGACACACCTCAATTTAAGTAATATGATCTTGGGAATTTTTGCCTTCAAAGTATCTTCGTATTTGTTTACGAAATATACGATCATCTCCAGCCAGGCCTCTGCACCACTTTTCACCGTACCCAAACCCCCCAGTACTGCTGTTACGTCCTCTCAATGTGCAAGATAACTAGAAGAATGCATCGCTCACAGGTCTTAGAACTTAAGTGATGATTTAATACAATAAACAATAATTATTTTATATATACACAATATTATTCAATTACTGTTACATATACAATAGGTTGTTTGTCTGTCAGTGTGTATATCAGATTGAATATATAGGTATATCGCTTTCAATGACAATGCAACAACAATGCCCGGTTTTTAGTGTTTGCGTCAATCAACCGGGGGGGTTACACAAAACAAAAACAAAATCAAAACAAACAACCGAGTTAGTGACAAAAACAACAATGAAATAAATAACAAAACTAAGTGAACGGTTAAGGTTCATCAAGAAAACAAAACAAAAATGCACCCAATATTTCATTAGTATCAATTGAAGCCGGTTTGTTTTTTTTTTTTCTTTGAGATCATTTTTTTTCAAAATAATTAAGTCAGAGATATGCCACAAAAATGATTGGGTATTTCAAAAAATTTTGATGTAAACAAAAATCTAATAATCGGAATATTTTTCAAATTAATTGGAAGATATATTGAGTGTGAAATGATAATGACGTAGGGATACATTTTGGAACAAGTCAAGTTAATGGACAGGTCGCTGATAATGTTGAAAAATTTATACCACATATAAACCTAAGGGCGGCCATAATAACAACGGAATAATTTGTATCTAACAGAAATATATACTTCCCGACATATGGGTCCTCAAAGTTCCGAAAAAAATCAATATGGCAAAATTACCAAAAGGACCCTTATATAGACAAAATGACCAAAAGGACCCTTATATAGACTTCATTCTATGAAAAAATTCCGAAATGGGCCACGCAACCGAATCTCTTTTTAAATAGAATAGATAATTAGCCGGCATTCAGCCGGGGTTTTGTGACCATCTCTTACGAACACATCGACCGAAAGAATCCATATTTTCAGAGGTGTGGTACTCAAAGGTCCGCTTGCAAGCTTTATTTTCCCATGCCATTCAAAATTCACTAATGCAATATGCTATGGGGCTCCAAAATTATATACGTTCTTCTAAGAACACAATCTCCTCTTAAATTGAATATATCCTATGCCAAAATCGGCCGGTACAAGTCAAGTTTAGGGCCGAGTCGCAGATAGTAGATTACAACAAAAATATATATTTGCTTGCCTTGGAAAAATATATACTTCCTAAGTTATGGCCTTCCAAAGTTCCGTTGAGATGAGATTCATTTTCCCATGTCGTTTAAAATTCATCAATATGGGGTTCTATCTTCTATGGACATATGTCATAATCGACTGCGTGATAGTTTATCCTTTAATTAGAATAGTTTTTGTGGGTTGGTGGCCTTTCCCCTATGGACAGATGTCAAATAAGACTGCTTCTCATTATACCCTCAGACTTATGGATATACTCTCATTAGTCTCATTACACTTTTCCGTTTCGGAAAATTTGGAGTCGATTTACAAATGTCCGTCCTTCTATCTGTCTGGCCGGCTGGTGTACACGATAATTCTCGAAGGGAATAATCGATTTCATTCAAACTTTGCACATCTTATTATTTCTTCCAAACTTTGTTAAAGTTCGAAAATGGGGAATATCGGTCCTTCTAGTATCTCCCCCACAAAATGATCAACATTGTACAAAAAATTAATTTGCGAACGGACTATCCGATTTGGAACAAACTATTATTTTTACCAAGCCTAGATCAAGTAGTATGATGGCGTCCATTGGTCCACTCCTTCTGGCACCACCCCCACAAATGGTCGACATTTGTAATATTTATAAATCCAATATTAGGCGAACGACACATTATTGTAGACTTACTTCAATATGTAATGCACAATTTTTATATATCGGAAAAACAGGATTTTTCGTGCACAATTTCCTAAAATCCGATGCAAATATGTATGGAAGCTATTTAAAAATCTGAACCGTTTCCAACGAAAATTAACATACGATATTCTAGGCTCAATTTGTAATACTATGAACATTTTCGCCTCAATCAGACATACCTTGGAAGGTTGCTATACCTCAAATCGGACGAAATTATATATGAAAGCTATATAAAAATCTGAAACGATTGGACCAAAGCTTTATACACGCCATTCTAGCCTCAATTTTTAAGCTGTACAAATTATGTTCTCAATCGGACAAACATGAGCAGTGTAAAATTTCATCTATAAAATTAAACATAGATAGAAAACAGACGGACGGACCTGCATAAATCGACTCTGGAAATGATTATATTATCTCAAAAGTAACAATCTGCATGAATCTGTACTGTAAATTTCCTGTCAGGAGGTTTTTAGTCCTCTAGAAAAACGAAATACCAAAATTACTCACACTTAGATAGTAAAATTGGAGTAAGACATTACCCTTGCCATAGGTGGCTTGTGACAAAATATTTGTATGGTTTTTAATAGTACGCAGCTCTTCCAAGTTGAAAGACCATGTTCAGAAATGTTGTCTTCCACTTGATCTTTTCATCGAATTCGTGGAACATTAGTTGGCTAGCTTTTATATGCCTTTTGAGCTGGGACATCCTCATTCATTCTCACAACATAACCTAACAAACGTAACTCGATACTTCTGACTCATGGTACATTCGATGGCGATATTCGCAGATCGACCCACTCCCAGAGCTGCCTCATCTGCTTGCGCAAGTACCCATGCTTTAAATCCATACAACAGCACGGATAGTATCAGCATCTTGTAAATTGTAAATGGTCTGACGGGAGTAGACCTTGTTTTTGAATTGCTTACTCAGACCATAGTGGCATCTGTTGGCCAACACTATTCTCCTCCGAAAACTGATGTCATTAGTCTTATTTATGGCTACTAGACGAAATACCAAAATATGACCAAAATTACTCACACTTGTAAAATTCGACTAAGACCTTTTCCTTGCCTGGCTTGTGACAGAACATTTGTTCCATAAACCGAGCTTAAAAAGATTTTTTGTTTATGGCGGTACCAAGGTATATAAACTTGCTGACTACCTCAAAGCTGTAGTTCTCAAGTTCCACATTTGGTCCGAGTCTACTAGACGTCTTGCGCGTTGATACCATCAGCTTGGTCTTCTCGTCATTTACTTGTGGCTGTTACCGCTCGCAATGTTCGACCCATTATATCGATGTTATCGGCGTAGGCAAGAAACATGTATTGTTTGGTGTACAAAGTGTCTTTTGTGTTCACCTTTGCCTCTCGTATGACCCTTTCCAGCAGGATATTAAAGAGGTCACACGACAAACTGTCACCTTGTCTGAATCCTCGTTCGGTGTTAAAGGGCTCCGAGAGGTTCTTTCCTATTTAACTGCTGACCTTGTGCCAGTTAAAGTATTAATTTTGCATAGTCGTATTAATTATGCAGGAATGCCGAACGTAGACATGGCTTTAAACACCGTTGAACGGATAGCGCTGTCGAATGCTGCTTTATAGTCGACGAATAGGTGGAAAGTGACGATGTGTTTTTCGTGGGCCTTTTCCAGGATTTGTCGCAGTGTGAAAATCTGGTCTGTGGTGGATTTGCCAGGTCTGAAGCCGCATTTGTAGGGTCAAAATATTGTCATTGGCCATTGGCTTCAATCGTTCACACAGCACGCTGGATAGCACGTTATATGCGGTGAGAGAAAGACAAGGACCTTTAGTATATTGAACATTGTTTGGGATATTTATAACGAGGATACATAGAAATGTGGATATGCATTGACCAATTGTAGCTAATAAGAATTTTACCCAACAACCTCCATTAAATATGAGACGAGACTTTTATATGGAGCTTATGTCAAAATATGGACCTACATTGCAAATTCTGTGCCAATACATTTTTTTACTCACCAATTACCTGAAATCTTAAATTACAGATACTTCCGTTAGAGAATGGTCATTGAACCATATACATATTTCAAAAATGGGTGGGATATTTATATATAGGGGCTATGACTAAGCGTGGCCTTATATTAAATATTTTCTTAAAATATATTCTTGACTCCCCAAGAATTGAAAATTCCAATTACAACCCTTTCGGTTTGAAATGTGTCTTAAACCTGCTAAATACCGAAAATGGAAGGTATTGTTATATGGAAATTTGATTTTTGGATTTTTTCAGCAAGAAGTTCTGAACCCACCAATAACAAGGAATGCCAACATTAAGTTAGTTATGGGGAAGCCAAGAATCGGGAATGTCAAATTGAAAAAAGCTCCAAGGACGATTATGCTGCACTATGGAAAAAACACTTAAGGGGACCCCCCCATTCTCGGGGTCAAAATTTTTGTTGATATAATTCGAATCTACACTGATTAAAGAATGTCTCTACAAAATTTCAAGTGAAAATCTCAAGAACTGTTGAAGATATATCCGATTTAGTGTGTCAGCATCAAGTGACGGCTAAAGGGTTTCTCAAACTTTAAACGCGTTTTTCTCTAAACATTTTTTTTTGCGAATGGCGGGCACGATAACTCAAAAACTAATAATCCAATCGGTTCCAAATTTTGCATCGTTTCTCTGGGAGTGTATAGCTCTCGTATGAACTAGGATAAAGCCAATCGGTGAAGATCTTCCTTATTTTTAATTTGGTTTTTGGTCAAAAATCGGCGATTTTCCAAAAATATTTTTTCAAAGGTCCACCATTTTGTTAATTTTAGAGCGAAGTCAATAATCCTAGTTCATACGAGAACCAGACATGTACTCTTTCCAACACCGTTGGAATTTTCGGATTCCGATGTTCCAGTGAGGAGTTATCATGCCCGCCATCAAAAATAAGGACTTTTCTTTAATTACAAAAAACAACAACAAAACAATAACAAAAATTTTTTGTAAATTATTTTTCTTCTTTTTTAAATCTTCAATTATATATGTGCAAAGTTACAAACCTTAACAAGCATTGGTATTGATTTACCAGCCCATTGAAAATCTTGAAAAAATAAAATCGAGAATGGGGGGGGGGGTTCCCTTAAACCACTTTTTATTTAACCACTCTGTCTTATCCCTGTAATTGGACCTATTATAACGACTTCAATGGAAATAGTATCGTTCCAGAGTCAAGGAGGGTTTTAGTAGCATGCCAAAGAAATTTATCGACAACCATCCCAATATCAAAAAAAAATCGAATCTGTGACATTTCAGGAAAAAATCTTCTGAAGGAAAACATTTCGACTAGGAAAGGAGGAAATGAAACGAACAAATGTCATTTCTAGGGCAGCCAATGTGTTACGTCCTGAGATCGCCGCTTAGACAAATACACCATCAACATCCCAATAGGAATATCAACAATGCCATAATACCGAATTATCATATTCGTGGTGACGATTGCAAGCAGCTTCTTGAAAAGGGAACAATTCGTGGACAATAGCAGATCAAAATTTTGGTGAAACATTTTTTGCTATACCTTTGTAAGTTTTAGGAAGCTGTACTATTTTCCTACAATATCTTATTAAAATGTTGCTAAATGCTATTTCTATGGAAGAATTTCAATGTGGATTATCAGTATTTTCATATTCTTCTGATTAAGGTTATAAACACAAAACTTTCGAAAGTCAATAAATTGTTGACCATTGCAAAATCCGCAAACCCTGATTAGCATCTGCTGCTGTAAATCCCATGTTTTCCATTGAGTAAAAATAAATACAACAACAATTTTATAGTTTTCTAGCGATCAGCTCATTATAATAATTGTTTCATGAGATTGAAGCACCGAAACCTAATTGAAATCAATTAGAAAATGTATGCACAGCAACAACAACGAACTACGAATTCAAGTGCAAACACAAAATTTAAAACGTTAACCAAGCGTGGCGCTCCGATCAGCGTCATATTATTATATTTTTTATTAATAATTAACTATAAATATATATTTTTGTTTAAATTATGAAATAAACTATTTTACATCAAGCGTGATAGATTGGAAAAGATTACCTTACCCTTGAATAACAAAAATTTTATTATGGGAAAAGTGTATATTTGATGGGATGGTGATTGGGGAAATGTATTTGTTATTCGATAATCGTCATCGAAATAAATTATTTTATTTAGAGAAGACCTGCCTCATCTGCCCCTGCATTAAAGTAACATGAAACTTAATTTTAGGTATATAATGCCAAAGAATAAAATATTCTACGTCAAAATCCACTTCAAGTCTCAGAATAAACTATATATTTATATTCAATAGTTTTTTCCCTCCCTGCATACGTCCCTGCTATGTAGATAGCTATGGATAGACACATTGTTTTGGGAATATGCATAGAATTACAAAGCACAGGGTAGCATTTATGATCCGAATTGGATGACATTTGGCAGATGTCACTTATTTAGTCCATGGATGAACCCTATTGAAATTGAAGAAAATCGGTTCAGATTTAGATATAACTCTCATATATATTTTTTCGTCCGAATTTATCTAAATAAGTGTACCAAACTCTCAATATTTGTCCGATTGAGATAAAATTTTTAAATGCGTCGACGTTTTGTGCAAATCGGTTCAGTTTTAGATATTATATATATTTTCGTGCGATTTTATGTAAATGAAGCACCAAACTTCCAGTGTTTTTCCGATAGAATCTACATTTTGCACAGCGTACTGAAATTATGAAATGTTGAAATCGGCTCACATTTAGATATAGGTCCCATAAATACGCTGACGCAAGGGAAGTATTTTCATCTGCTAATGTAGATGGTCCACCAGTGTCATGTGGAGGTAACCTGTTGCAGTTCTCAGGGTAGCGTTATGCTAGGACAAACCACTTCTCCCTTCGCTAGTATTCGCTGGCCACAAGGTTTCCTTACCTTCATCCCTAGTGCTGTCGACAAATGACTTGAGTAGTTTTTTCGCAATAGTTGTAACTTTATCGCAAATAGTTGTAACTTGCGAGGACGATTTAAACCTGCTGTCGAAACAGGAGGACACGCAATACGGGAATGGTAGAGGTGTAACAGCTCAGGAGTCAATTTGACCTTTGCTGTAGTCTTTGTGTGGGTTTAGTAGCAGTGTGGTCCTGCCCATTGTCCAGGATTCAAGCTTCCTGGTTCATTCCGCTGTTCCAGCATATTATCACTCATTGTAAGCTGTAGTGATACCTCAATGGCTTGAAGATTACTTATACGAGAAATGACTGGATGCCATTGCAAAATGTAAAAACATTTTTCTTATATTTTTGCCCTCATAATGCTAATCAAACATTTTACTGAATAAATTTTTCTTGTAAACATTGTAGACTCTCAGTAGCCCATCTGTTAAATCGTATCTCTTAATTCACTCTCTTTTACTGTAAACGAAGAACATCAAGTAAAAATTTGTATCCATAATAAATTATTTTAAAAATCAGCTAATGAATATTTTACCCAATAAATTTAATGCGTAAATAATGGAATTTTAATTATTTTAAAATTATTACGAAATTTATTACATTCGATTTGATATTGTATTTACGTTTTGTAGAAATTTTTACTGAGGGTAATGAATTGTATAGATTTAACAACAGAAAACATTTGAATTAATTGCTGCAACTTATAACATTCATCCGTATGGCCGGGAGAGGGTATTGGAAATGCCTCAAAGGCAACAAATGAATGTAACGTCACATATCATTATAAATACATTTAAATATTAATTATATTTTCAAAATGAGAGTTGATAAACCAAAAAAAAAATAGAGCAACCGGATTGCCTAAATTCTTCTTCTCTTGTTCGCATTTCTAATTTATCCAAAAACTTCCTAAAAACTAATTGTGTGTGGTATCACTCAGAATTGACCAAGTCCTACATTTTCATGGGGATCAGTCACCTCTTCACCAATGTTGATTTATTATTAAATATTTTGGTAAATAACTTGTTCAAATCACCGTAACAACACAACACATAATCGTACGATAAATCGTCCTGAGTACCATTATGTTACAAAATGTCACACATTGCAATGGTGACAGGCAACATTTTGTATTGCTTTGGTCAAAAAAAATATATAAAAGGCTTCGTGTATGTAATAAACTGAGATATACGAGGGCACTTCGAAAGATCTTAGCCTAGCATAAAATACGCGGTATAAACAGAAAAAAAGTTAAGTGTTTTTGGAAACTCTGTTATTAACACATGTTAAATTTTGTTTCGATCTGGCAACTCCTTCGTATAGAAACAGGAGTTCAAAAAAGACGCAAATTTTTACCAATGGAAAAATTAGAAATACCTGCTTTCATGGTAAAAAATTGTGGATGCGTCTTTATTGAACACTTGTTTCTATATGAAGAATTTGCCAGATCGAAACAAAATTTAACATGTTTTCCACAGATGGAAGTTTTCAAAACACTCAACATTTTTATGTTTATATGTGTGCTAGGCTAAGAACTTTCCGAACTGCCCTCATATATTTTTTTAATGTAATTAAAAATATATATATTTTTTATTATAATGAAAATAATAACTCAGCTATTAAGAACTTGTATACTAAAAACTACTCACCGACAAATTTTTATTAAAAAATTAATTAAAATATCAATTCTATTTATTTTTTTTTTTAATTCTTAAACATATTTATTAGTTGTTGTATTTATTTTTTATTATTATTTTAAATAGCAAGTCTTTTTTTTAAGCAAAAACAAAAAACAATAAAATCGTTTAAAATTAAACTTATCACAAATAGGACAACTATCTATAACGTTGTTTTTTATTGGTATTTTTATTAATTTTTTCGAATATATATTTTTCGTATTTATTTATTATTTTTTTTTTCGTTTTAATTTTTAGAATATTACAACATTTTTGTGTGTATTGTTTTCTGTGTGTGTTTATTAAGCGAATATAAAAATTTGGCATATTATTAAAGTTTTGGGAAATGCATAGATTAATGTTAAAAAAATGTTTATTTTTTGAATGAATTTTATTATTTTAGAATATTAATAATATGGTATTTTTATAATTTGATATAATTTTATTATATCACTTATATAATTTGTAATAATAATAAAATATTGTATAACAATTGTGGGAATAAATAAATTAAAAACTGTTTTTGTAGGTCATTTGGATATAACTAGTTTCTATAGAACTTCCCTATGTGTTTTTCAGATCGATACGTTCTATATATATATATATGGAATACCTTTCATAGGTCATCTATAGATAGAAATTCTTTTGTAGAACCTCCATCGATAGACAAAAAAAACTTGTAAGAGACTCGTCTACCTATCGTATATCTATGGTAAGCTTTCATAGCCAGAAGGCCTTAGGTCTTCCACAAATCTTCTAGAGAAGACACATTTAAGAAATTCAATATAATTATTCATTCGAAAGAATACCTTATACCGAAGTACAATCGGATTGGTCATAAATATAAACTTTTTATAGGTATTTTTATGAAGACCATCCTTCATTGAGATATGACCACTTTTCCCTCTTTTTGGAATATACCTAATTCATTTTTAAAAGAATACAGAACAACCTCATCTAGACCTATATTCTATATTCTATATGTTTAATATAATCTGATTTATAATATTTTGCAATATCTTCATACGAGAGCTACTATATATATATTTCTGGCCCAGATATCACAAACTCTTGGCTGGTATAATTTTGCCTGAAGTCTTCGGATAAAAACGAATAACTTGGTGCCCAATGACTTCTTTGCCAGAAAAAATTTACACATCCATGGAAAACGCGTTTTTCTCGAAATGTCATTTTTGAACGCCCTAAGTGGATGATCCGACCTTCTTATGATTATGTAGAATTATCTATTTTAATAAAAGAGTAAAGTGATTGACTAACTGACTGACTTAACGATTCATCAACGCCCAGACGAAACGGCAGAAGCTAGAACTTTAGGTGAAGTTCAGACTTATTCCGAAGGGGCAGATAAGGCTGAGTTTTGAAAATTCGTACTAGAACGGCACGAAAAGCTCAAAAAGTACTAAATATGGGCCATTTGTATTTGATGGAGTGTAGGATATAAGTTCTAAAGGGCTTTTTGGAAATTCGGACTATAAGTATCGGAAAAGTTCTAAAATGTTCTAAATTTGGTAAAATTTCGTAGCGCGTGAACGTATAGAGCTATAAGCTTTAAATTTGGAATGTGAATCAAGCAGGATCGATATAAGGAGGTGGTTTTGGAAGTGTGCACTCATATATACGAATAGTACTAAACAGCACTAAATTTGGAACGATTTGAATTTCAAGGAACGAATCGAGATGTAATTCTGAAATTTTAAATTGTCATTGGAAATTTGTACTTATGTATACGAAATGTACTAAATGGTACTATATTTGGTACAACTTGAATTTGAGTGAACCGATAGAGCTACACCATTGAAATTTGGAAACATAATTACATTGTAGAATTGATGTATGTTGGTAGTTTGTTGAGATATAGAGTTAGTACTACTAAATGGTACTAAAATTTTAATTATGGTCGATATTGATGTTTAAATAATTCCTACTTATGCTAATGAATTGGAGGCTATATGCTAGCTTTACACATAAAAATCGTATTTTTAAGCGGGAGACTTTAAAAACTCTTTGTTGCGGATTGATGGCGAGAAACTACCCATTTTTATACCCACCACTCCAGATATTCCTCTACAATCTAGATCACAATAAATATCGATTTAGCCATAGTCATCAGTCCGTCTGTTGAAATCCGGTACATCGTTTTTTAATCAAATTAGATGTAATTATGGGTTCTTCTGGTACTATGGGTTCTCATTGATTATAAAATCGTCCATACAAAAATAATCATATTGGCCCGGTTCCGGTGTGGCCTCGATATAACGGTATCACCAATTATTCGGTATATCAGGAGTTCCCCCTTTTTTACCAAAATGGTTTGTTCTCTTTGGATAGAAAATGTCTCTACCAAAAATTATGAATATTGGTCTATGTTAAGTTAAGGGTTAGTCCCTATATATATCCGGGAATTAGAGCTTTTTGGGTACATTTTTCAAACGAACAATTTGGGATCTTTATTTACGATGTTTCAATATATTCCTCATATAACAGTAGACCAAATTATTCGGTATTTCGCCACGTTTTTTCACTTAAATGCCTGTTATTTGGTATTTTCAGTTATTTTTCGGTAGAAAGTATGTCCACCAAAAATTATCAATATTGGCCTTAGTTTTGGGGTAGCCCTCTTATAACGGTAGCCTCTTTTATTTTGAATAGATTTTTAACCGAATTTGTGTAAAAAATCTCCTTCAATGGTTTGGGGGATTATATTTTGGATGTTGTTCAACCAAATTGGTTGTAATTTGTCATTCTTGGTTTCAAATGGTTGTCAAGTGTTTCTATAAAAAATTATAAATATCCATCCGTTTTGCTATAGACCCCATATATATAATAGTTCATCCATTTTTTTTTTTTTTTTTACTTTGGCCCAATTTTCGAACCTGGATATCCGAAGTGTCGTAATTCGTTTGACAGCGACTTCCATGGCATAACTCCCTTGAAAAGTCTCCATCGATTGAAGGTATATTTAATCTCCTTCTAATGCTGAAGTCGGTCCGCCTGACGAACTTAATGTAATTTTCATTTGCTTATTTTAAATGGATATTTTAAAAACAAAATCTTAATAATCATACCAAAATATGCTGGTCGGTTTTCTAGCTACAGTGGGCAACGCTAACTATTTTACAACATTTGTCAGAAAATTATAAAATATTAAAAAAATTAAAAAATTGGTAGTTTTCTTTTAAATTCATAAAAATAAATTTAGAAGGTGTTTACATCATGCATAAGATACTTTTAAAATATAATAATAATTTTTTGATGAATGTATTTGTCATTATGAAATCAGAAATATATATAATAACCCTCTTACTATTTTCATTTCATTTATATTTAATAAATAAATAATTTTGATAACATTCAACTTTTCTCTCATAAAAAACTGGTAACGTTGATCGCTCATTTTTCGAACTTTAACAATTGTGCTTTGGAAAAAATTTAAAAAATCTCTATTTTCTATACTAACTGCAATTGTGTATCCGTTTTTTTAATTTTTCATCTTTTACATTTGCTATTTTAAACTTCACGACTGTATTTGTATTTTGTTCTACAAGTTTTTTTTTATATTTTGTGTGGAATGTAATTTCTATGCATTTTCATTAAAGAAAAACCAAAAGGGAATTTATTTTCTCGTTGATTTAATGACATATTTCATTTTTTTGCTTGTTTTCAAAATAATTAAAAAACCATTGGATTGATTTTATTTTTTGTTGTTGTTCTGTTTTGTGTGTGTGTGTGTTTTTTATAATTTGCTGGCTTATCGCTTAGCCAACAAAAAAAGTCAACTTAAAAAGGCACTTTAATTTTAGTACGTTTGTATGTATGTAAATGTGTAGTTGTTATTTTATATTTTTATGCATATATGTGTGTGTAAGTATTTTTTTTTTTATTTTTTTCTCCATTTCAATATTATTTAGCCATTGACTTAAGTGACGAACTATCAATACACTGGTGGTGGTGTTGTTGTTGCTGCTGTATTTTTTTTTTTGTTTTTGTTGTTATTACAAAATGTGTCCCCTTTTTCAAAATTATTTTATTTATTTATTTTAATTTTTTTCCAAATGCTATTCTTCTCAAGTACTTTACAATTCAATAACTAATTAAGTTTTAATGAAGTCGAACATTTATCGTTGCAAAGTTCATTGGACATTCAATGAGAATTGCAGGTGTAAGACCACGAGGTTTTTGAATTAAATAGGGACTAGTTTTTTTTTTAAGTGGACCCAAAACTTTACGACAAACAAATAAATATTATCAAGGAATAATTAATATGTAAATGTAGGATTTTTTTTTTTTTTTTTTTTTTTTTTGAGAATTTTAAAAACAAGGGAAAATGTCGCAAAATTCGGACGGGACAATTTGTTATATCCTCCACTAAAAATACCTAAAATCAATGGAGGGCCTGGCCCACACTAAAAAATGGACTGACTGATTGATTGACATTTTTTTTTTAGCAAGACTTTACTCCAAATGAGAAAACAAAATATCAAAATATAGGCATTTCGGTTCAAAAACATACCCAAAATCCGCAAAATAGCAAATAAATCGGATTTCCCTTAAAGGAGGCTAGTCCGAAATTTGGGCCAATTTTGATCATTTTCGCATAGGGAGATTTTTTTTTTCTACCCAATTATAATTCAAATCCTTAATTACAGACTATTTCATTGAAATAACGTGCCCAAGATATCGAATTTTGGGAAGTTCCGCAAAATGGCGGCTACCCCAAAAAGTGGACCAATAGTAATAATTTTTGGTAGCAAGATGTAACACCCTATGATAATCCGAAATGTTAAATTGCATCCAATTTTGGTTGGAAAGCTTTCCAAAACATCTTAAAATAAGTGAAACCGGAAGTTCCGCAGCAAAATAGGAGTTACCCCAAAAAATGGACCAATATTAATAATTTTTGTTAGCAAGATTTAACAACCAATGATAATCCGAAATACAAAATACAGCCAATTTTGGTTGAAAAACCTATCCAAACTTAATAAAAAAACCGAATTTTGGAAGGTTCCGCACTATGGGGGGATAGACTAAACAATGGTTTAATATTGATAATTTTTAATGGGGATATTTTCTATCCAGTGTGAATTCCAAAGACTTAATTACAGCATATTTAAGTAAAAAATGTGGTAAAAAGCTCCAGGATACCTAATTTTGGAGGTTCCGCAATATGGGGGTTGCCCCTAAAAATCAGACAAAGCTTGACAATTTTTGGTTGCAATATCTTACACCCAATGAAAACACAGACTACCAAGTTTGAGACACTTCGGTTGAAAAAATCTGCAAAATACCGAACATTTGGGGTTATTGTTATATGGGGGCTATCCCGCAACTTAGGTAAATATTAAACATTTTCGGTAGGAAATTTGTCACCCAATGAGAATCCAAAATACTAAATTACAGCATATTTAGTAGAAATATTTGCACAAATTCCCGCAAAATATCGAAATCATCCGATATTGATAATTTTAGCTAGGAAGATTTCCCACCCAATGAGAATACAAAATTATAGCCAATCCGTTTGAAAAACGAGCCTAATATTAACACCACACGAGAATCCAAAATACTAAATTACAGACAATTTTATTTAAAAACATGTTCTAACTCCGCAAAATATCGAAGTTTAAGAGATTGCATTAATAGGGATTACCGTGATATGGGAACTACCCCGAAACATAGGTCAATTTTGAAAAATGTTGGCAGGGAAACTTGCTTCCCAATGAGAACCCAAAATACCAAATTACAGTCAATTCCGATGAAAAAAAGAGTTCAAGCTCCTCAAAATACCGATAACTGGACACCCGAGGTACCGAAACCTTCGGCCAGGTTCATTGTCGTAGCTATTACCAGTAGAACCCCAAATAGTTCGAGACTGGTCACCCACAGATCTAGCGTCTGTCCAGCTTCATAGCCAAAGCTACTACCATTAAAACTAATATACAATGGTACAGGACCTATATATGGGTCTGGACGCTCGTAGAATCTTTTTTTCGGCCTTCAAGAACCCAGATTGCCAAATTACAGCAATTTCGATTGAAAAATGTGTCTTAAGGAGTATATGTCTGGCTCTTGTATGAACTAGAATTATTGACTTCGCACAACAATTAACAAAATGGCGGAACTTTGATTTTTTTTTTTTTTTGGAAAATCGCCGAAGAACGCGTTTAAAGTTTGAGAAGCCCTTTAGCCGTCACTTGATGCTGACACAATAAATCGGATATATCTTCAAGGGTTCTTGAGATTTTCCCTTGAAATTTTGTAGGGACATTCTTGAATTAGTGTAGATTCGAATAAAATAAAAAAAAATTGACCCCGAGAATGGGGGGGGTCCCCTTAAGCATTAATAATTCCAAAAATGGAACCTCTGTAAGGAGGCACATCGGTTTGAAGGAATCTTAATATCAAAACATGGACCTATTTTGAAAAATGTCTGCAAAGATTTTTTCTCACTCTAAGAATCTGAAATATAAAATTCGTCTGACTTCAATTTGAATATGCGGATAAAAGCTTCAAAATGCTGAAAATGGACCATTATCGATATATGTGTGCTATACCAAACGTTGTACGATATATACAATTTTCAATAACAAACATCTACGGAGTAGTAGCAATTTATGTGCTAAATATCTAAGACAGACCTAGCGTCTGTCCCGCTTCATAGCCAAAGCTACAACCATTAAAATTAATATACAATGGGATAGGACCTATATATGGGTCTTTACGGAGTAGTAGCAGTTTATGTGCTAAATATCTAAGCTCTTTAAAAATTATTGCGATCTCTAACATACTTCAATAGACAGACAGACGGACATGGCTAAAACGACATAGAATTTGATTCTAATCAAAATATACAAACAATGAGTTCTCCGGCGAACATTTTGAGGTCTTGCAAATGGACTGACATATTTAGCTGATGCTGGAGGTTATATAAAAATCATTAAAACTCCAAGTCAATAAATGGAATTTAAACCCATAAAACAATTCATTTACGAAAGATAATGCGCCTGCGGTATGTAAATTTTCAGACGCACTTAAAAACCCGTGGAACTTTTTTACTTAACTCATAGATATCAATGTCATAACACAATAATCAAAGTGGTGCAAAGGTTTACAAAAAATACCACTTGTTGTTGTTTCATTTTAATCATCGCATACCACAAAACGTGATTGTTTTACACTCTGTACTAATTGCCTTTCTAAGTACATTTGAAATAAATCACGTGAAATTGCAGTATGTGTGAACATTATTTATTACGCTGGTTTAGACGAAGTCATTGCATTTATTTATAGTGATATGGTTAATGACCCAAACATGTGACAGCAGCTCTTTTTGTGGAGAGCACCAATGGGTCCCATCTTCGGATTTCATTTAGGCTTGGTAAAGTTTAGTTCAAATCGGACATCCGATTCGCCTGACATTGGATTTTTAAATATTGCAAAATTTTGATCATTTGTGGGGGAGTTTCCGGATCGAATGGAACAATGGGTCCAACTTTCGAACATCATCTAGGATTGGTAAAAATAATGGTTGTACAAAGTCTGTTTGAAATCGAATAGTCCGTTCGTATATTATAAAATTAATTTTTAGCACAATGTTGACCAGAGTTATGTGGCGGAGGAAGTACCAGGAGTGGACCGATATTACCCATTTTCGAACTTTAACTAAGTTTGAAAGAAATATTACGATGTGCACAGTTTGGATGAAATCGAGTACTCCATTTATGCGCAACAGCTGGCATTACAGACAGACTGATGGACATTTGTAAATCGACTCCAAATTATCCGAAACGGATAATGGTACGCAATATTTCGATGAGGCACATTTTTGAAGTATCAACGTGTATATACTCCCATTAGCCAAAAGGTATAAAAAATGTGGTGGTATCATGACATTGGAGATATGAACCTCCAAGAAATCGAAATCGAATTGGTTAGAAAAAAAACGATAGGGTATTCTAAATTCCTTAAATCGATTGGATTCTTACTTGGGTCTATATCTATAGATGGACAGACACAAAATGTTTATATTCACAGAGCCTGTATTTTATCATTGAAGAAAATTGAAACTTCCTAGAAATCTGTTCAATTCTAAAATCGAATTAGAATATAAGAAAAACATTTTCGGAGCGTGGTTTTTTAACCCGCATACTCCCGCATTACGAAATCGGCACTTGAATGAGATTTTGTCGTCATATGACAACACACAAAATGTGTGTCCAATAGTCTGAAGAGATATGAAACTGTAATTGTGGATTATAGGACTGACTGATTGACTGACTTAACGATTCATCAACGCACAGACGAAGCAGCTCAAGCAAGAATCTTGAAATTTGGGGTGAGGGTCACTTTTGGTCCAAAGTTGTCAGATAAGGCTGAGTTTTTGCAAATTCCTACTAGAACAGCACGAACAGTACAAAATATGGTAGCATTTGTATTTGGCGAACCGGTGGAGCTAGAACTCTGAAATTTGGATTTAGGGTCATTGATGGAGTGTAGGATAGATGTACCAAAGAGTTTTTGGAAATGCAAACTTTAAGTATAAGAAATGTACTAAAATTATTACAATTTCATGGCATATGAACGGATAGCGCAAAAAACCTTTGGAGTGTAAATTAAGATTGAGAAGTAGGTTCCATTTAAAGAAATTGTTTTGAAAGCGTGTGCTCATGTGTACGAAAGGTATTATATGGTACTATATTTGGTGCAATTTTTTTTTTTTTTTTTTTTTGGAGGTACAAATCGTGCTGGAATCCTACAATTTGAAAGTAACATTACCGTCGGAGTGTAGGATTGTACGTAGTTTTGGAAATTTGTTACTTATGTGTACGAAAAGTACTAAATAGCACTATAATTGGTACAATTTGGATTTGGGTGAACCGATAGAGCGGGATCAATAAAATTTGGTCTTGATCACGGTAGGGTTGAAGGATTGGGGTCAGGATTCAGTTTAAGAAATTAATACTTATGGGTAATAAATGGTACTAAATCTGGTACAATTTGAATCTTAGATTAGCTAGCATCATGAAAAATGAAATCAGGACCACTGTTGGGGTATGTAGGAAGTTTTAGAAATAGAAATTTGTACTAAGTGTACTAAATTTGGTACAATTTAAATTGTGGGTGTAGAGATAGAGTTGGAATCCTAAAATTTTAATTTAGAATCACTGTGGAGGTGTAGGATTGGGGTATGTAGGAAAATTGGTACTACTATGTACAAAATTTAGTACGATTTGTTTTGTGGGTGAACCGATAAAGTTGGATCGATAAAGTTGAACCGATAAAGTTGGAATCCTGCAATTTTGAATTAGGAAATTTAGTACAATCGGGGTGAAGTAGGAAGTTGTGGAAATTCGTACTACTATGTACTAAATTTGGCACAATTTGAATTGTGAGTGAACCGATAGAGTTGGAATCCTGAAGCTTGGATTTAGGATCACTACGGGAGTGTAGGTTTGTGGTAAGAAGTAGGTTTTAGAAATTCGTACTACAGCGTACTAAATTTGGCACAATTTGAATTGTGGGCGAACCGATAGAGTTGGAATATCGAAACTTCAATTTAGGATCAGTGTGGGGTGTAGGTTTGTGGTAAGAAGGAGGTTTTAGAAATTCGTACTACTGTGTACTAAATTTGGTACAATTTGAAAAATGCAATTTGAACCATTTAGGGATCAATGAAATTTGAATTTGGAATCATTGTGTAGATATCTTAGAAGGGTATTCAAAAATATTAATATATTTGAATGTTTGGCAAGTGACAAAATAATGTGTGCTAAGTGGAACTAAATTTATAAAATTTATTCCAAAAAATGCAATTTGAAGCCATTTAGGGTCATTTCAATTTTGAAGCACATGTAGTGACAAAATTTGAATTTGTGTGAACCCTTAGAGCTCAAATCATAAAATTTGGTACTAAAATAAAATAATATGTTAAAACATATTTAAATATTTGTGCAAATCGAAATATATATAGGGACTTTGGTACACTATTTTCATTAAATCGGACGAAAATATATACGGGAGCAATATCTAAATCAGAACCGATTTTTCCTAATTTCAATAGGGTTTGTCCTTGGGTCAAATAGATGATCTGTGCCAAATTTCATCTAATTCGAACTATAAATTGGACCTGTACTTTGTTTACAATTTAAAATACCTATTACAAACATATGCACAAAGACATAATACCTTGTACCACAGTGTGGTGAAGGGTGTAAAAAAAGGTTCAAAGATAATCTATATAGGTGCATTTCTTGTGGTATCTTCCAAACATCACAATGTGAAGAAAACAGCAAATGGCATCGAATTTTTTGTAGTCTAACATTCCTCTCCGGGTCAGTTATCCAATAAAAGTACTTAGCTTTGTCAGAAATATGTAATGGTTAGGCTATAAAACATCCAATCTGGTCCACTATTCCCTTACCATTTCACTCTTTTCTACAGTCTTCATTTCATGTACTTAGGATGAGCAAAATGGACCTAAGACCTCCGAGTGAAAGAGCTGCTAAATACCTAGTGTCTGAACATCCTTTAACCTAATCCCATATATAACTAAGTCCCAAATATTTTAGGCAGAAAGAGCTACTAAATACCTAGTGTCTGAAAATCCTTTAAACTAATCCCCAATATTATAGGCAGAAAAATGATTCAAATATGCAGACTTAAGGGTATATTTCGTTCTGTTACTCAAAAAATAACTCCATAACTCAAGCCACCGAAGAAAAACTGCGGCTTATGGCAACTTCAAGTTATGGAATTGATGATAATGACCCTCTTTAGGTCTAATGTCACTACATGTGCTTCAATTCAAATAATAATTTCGAATTTCTAATTATGGAAGTTCGTTTGTATATTTTTTCCTTTACAAATATATCATTTTAATTAAATTGTTTTTGCCTTCAACACACCATCAGACACTGTCATAAGAATAACTGATTTCAATTGAAACTCCATATAGAATTTTGGCAGCATTATTCAATCATGAAGTTTTCCCTTCTACCTGACTAAAAAGTGTATTTGTTTATATTTATAATGCAAGTGTGTGTATTGTTATAGTTCGTCAACTTCTTTTCAAATTTAAGAATACCTAAGTTTTAAAAAAATCAAACCATAAAAACTAAAAAAATTACCCAAAAACAGAAATAAAACAATAAATGAAAATTAGTTTTGTATTGAATTTTGTTGTATCTTATTAGAATAAGTTTTCTTTTCTTATTAAAAATATATTTTTGCATTCTTTCATTTGTTTTTTTCTTTTTTAACATTAGATATATAAATTAAACAATAGCAACATTATCGCATTAGCAAACAGAAAAAAATAATAACATTAACCTAAAATAGAGGAAAAAATAACTATACAGATTGTAAAATATAAAATTAAAAATAATTTGTTTTTTGTTGCAAACAAAACTAAATACATACATAATTACAAACAAATAGTTATTTTTTTTTAAATTACAATTTACAATATATCAGTACCTTTTCTTTTCTCTGTTTCGTTAATGTTGTTAATTTTGTTGTTGTTTTTCTATACATATTTTTGTTTTCGTTTTAAATTTTAATTTTTAGTTAATAATAACAATAGTTGTTAAATATACTCCTGTTGTTGTTTTTCTTACAATATTTCTACAAATGTACAGTGTCAGTCAAAACTTGGACTTTCGACCTTATTCTCTCTTTGTTTTTTTTTTTAATTACTCATTTGTAGACCCCCACTACTACGACTACCGGTTGACGATGATGTTTGCAGGTTATTGAATTGTGATACCAATTTGTCATAGTCTTCTAGGGAGGTTTCAAACTGTTCCAACTGCTTGGAAAGATCATCGACAAAGGAATATTCACCCTTGGAGTTGGAGCAGGAATTGGCGGCGGAGGAAATTGTTTGCTGTTGATTGTTGGCCGCCTGCGAACACGTCTCAGCCTGTATCTCTGATAGACCTTTGAGGGGCGGCGCATGATAACAATCACGATAAAATTTCGCCAAATCATTGACATGTGAGGTGGGTGAGGCAAAGGGGAAATTCAATTCTTTGAGTAGATTTTCATCTTCCGATGAGAGATGATGGGCCAGTGTTGTTGTGGTTATCGATGATGGCGGAGAGGAGGCCTGCTGCTGCCGACAGTTGGGTGGCAGGTTGCTATTTATGGTGGCGGGTATAAACAATGATTTGACAGGTGATTGGGAGTGTGTTGAATTGTTGGGTGATTTTTGAGATGGCGGGATTGCAGCTGCTGTCGGTTGCTGTAAATTTTCATCATTTTCCAAACTCTTAAAGGCCGTCACGTTGTTGTTGGTGGCCGAGGAATTGTTGTTGTTATTAATCGTGGCAGCATTATTGTTGATATTGTGTTGATGACCATTTCCCAAGGGCGACGTTTGTGGTGAATCGCATTTCCGATTTAACGATTCAATGGAACCACCATAACCCGTGCCGGTACTACCCGTACTCTCGTGTCGGGGTTTCCGCAACAACCACTCAAATGGTGGTGTTTCGGGTAGAACAAAATCATCTTCGGTATATTGACGCAGTTTACCCACATCTGTAAAGGCACCTGGCCTCAGGGGTTTTTCAATATCGATGATTTTCTTGTCACCACCCAAACCACCCGCAGATCCTTTTTTATTGCTGGCATTGCCCGCATTCTGTTTGCTGTTATTTTCACAGTGTTTAAAGTGATTCGAATCAATCATGATGGTATTCGATTCTCGTGTTCTGGCCTGGGCAGCTGTGGCCGATGGAGTAATTGTCATTTTCGTGCGATACGACACGCTCATCACCAAATTGCCCACGATGGTGTTTAAATTTCCAATGCGCACTGTTTTATGTCCCTCGCCCAATGCATGGACTTGAGGCTTTTCCACATAGATGCGATAGTAAATGCTGTACGAATCGGGACACTGGCGTCGGGATAGCTTGTATGCGGGTGTGGCACGTGTCAACGAAATTAATGACTTCAAAAGCATGCCCATGCGATTGTAGATGGCATGGGCTGTCTTCAGACAGGGCGTATCGGGTTGTGATGTATTATTGATGTTTTGATTAAGGCCAGCCTTGTCATTGGCGGCGTTGTTGGCTGCGGTATCTTTATTCTTAGTTTGGACACCGCTGCCGACGCCACCGCCCACATTAGGCTGTAAATCCAATGACCACACCTCCAAAATCATTTGATCACCTTCGGCTGTTTTCAGGGAAATCTCCACACACAGCGGCAGACGTTTCAAAATGTTCTCTCCGGGTGACAAAGCTAAGGCTTTTTTCGTTTCAGCATGAACATCTGGATGATCTTCGACCACGATGTTGAACCAATCGTTTCCGGCCAATGGATTACATTTTGTTTGGATTTTTTCCCCAAGCCTTGACTGGACCACAACTTGGGTGGATTTCAAAGCGAGAAATTTGATAAATTTCTCCAAATCTTTTTCGGCTGCATTGATGCGTTGTGTCGACATATTGCAATGTTTGCTTTGTTCTGCTGCTTCTTCTTTTCTTCGGTTTTACGTTTGATGTTGTTGTTCTTTTTATTGTGTTGAACAAATTTGTTCTCGTTTAAAATGGTTTGTGTTCGTCGTGTTTCAATTCTTCTTCTTCTTCTTCTTTGTTTTCTATTGTTGTTGTTGTTTTTGTTTGCTGTTGCTCTTCTCGCACACACACAGTCTCACATGCACTTTCAATGAAAAAAAAACAACAAACACATGCACAGTTTCGTTTCTTGGAATTTCGTAGAAGTTTTTTGTCTTCTTCTATTTTGTTTCTCTTTATTATTATTATTATTGGTGTATGTATATTTCCTCTTTTTTCTTAATATTTTGTTACTTGCAAAATCTTATTAAACTTCCGCATTTTTTTATATTTATCATTTTTTCTTGCCTGCATTACAACAGCAGTTTTTGTCTGTTTGTTTTAATCTTCTTTTTTGTTGCTTTTCTTGGTAATTACTGCAATTCGCACTCATTCAGCAGCAGCAGTTGTACAAGCATTACACACCCTTTTTTAGATTCACTTTATTTGGTATGCTTATTTTCTTGTTTTGCTTTTGCATTAATTTTTCAATTTCATTTGTTGGTTTTCCGTTTATATTTTGTGTTTATCACTGCTAAACAAAAATTCGCGCGTCACGTTTTATAACAAAGGAATTGTTTATCAATCTGCACTTTGTTTCTTCTTTAACACAAAAAAACTAAATTACAAATTGAATGTCTGCGACATTTTCTTTCCGTTCGCTTTGCTCGCGTGTTTCTCTCTCTTTGCCGTTTTACAATTGAATGGAATTTCTACGTGTGGTTACTCATCATTAGGGTTCTATAAATCGATTATTCGTTTCAGTTGTATCGATAAGTGATTGGTTTTCCGATAGAGTGGTGTGGCAATATGTTAAACATGTTGATCAAATGATGTGGGTTAGGGTGTATTTACACGAAAAGTGTTTTATTATTAATCATAATTTAATTGTCATGTAAGCTATCATATTTTTGTATATATGTCAAAAAATTAAACATGTTTAATGTAAGGAAGGGTTTGGACAATAAAACAATAGATTACTTATAATGTGCTTATATTAGTATCGATCTATTAAACTGGTCCTATATTTACATCAAACGTGTTTTATAGGAATGGTTTTTGTTACAATTATGCAAAGGCTTTTCAAAAGGTTTTTGTAGACTGAAGACTAGAGTTGGGTTGTTCCGGAACGAATTAGTCCAAGGAAATATTCCGCAAATGGAACATTCGGTACGTGGTTTCGTTTATTTTGCTAAGACGTTAATTTCGACTTGTTTACCTAGTTCGTTTTGGTATAATATTTTCGTTCGAATTAACTGACGTCTGCCAATTATTGAACTAAAATGATCCACGGAACTAAATGAATGACATATTTCCCTTCGGACACCGGAATGGAAATGTACGAGCCATTTCAGGAAGGGGATAGTCCAACTGTGCTGAAGTCCTTTTAGAAGTTTTTAATAGACCGAATAACTTCCAGAAAGCATTCTATATGCAAATAGTTTTCTAGAACGTCTTCTATGGATAAAATACCTTTAGTAAACACTTTTATAGACAAAAAACATCTTGGAACTGCTTCTACAGCAAAATACATTTCAGGAGGTGTTCCTCAAAAAAATTGATCAATTATAGGTAGAAGATCATTATATAGGATTTTTACACAGAAAATGTTACGATATGCCTTCAATACGAGGGCAGTTCGGAATGTTCTTAGCCTAGCTCAAAAAACGCGGTATAAACAGAAAAAAGTTAAGTGTTTTGGAAACTTCCATCTCTTTTATGAACACATGTTAAATTTTGTTTTGATCTAGCAACTCCTTCATATAGAAACAGGTTGAACGCCGCATCCGCAATTTGTTTACAATAAAAGCATTTCTAATTTTTTCATTGTTGAAAATTGTGGATGCGTCTTTTTTTCAACACCTATTTTCATGATGCAATTATAAGGTGATGTATCAAAATAAAAACCATTGTTTTTGTCTCGACCATTTGTCAAATTTTTCCTTGTAATATTTCACATGGTTGGAAACATTGCACATGGCATTCAAGTAGAAAGTACGCTCTTTGACAGTTAATCAAGTCATCAGCTGCGCTAAATGGACTATATTTTTATTGTGCCATGTCTGTTTCTATATGAAGGAGTTGCCAGACCGAAACAACATTTAACATGTGTTCATAACAGAGATGGAAGTTTCCAAAACACTTAACTTGTTTCTATTTATACCGCGCTTTCCGTGCTAGAAAACGTTTCAGTAGGTATTTTTAAGAGAGAAATACTTTTGAATGACAGTTTTATTTTTTTCGTGTTCGCGGGATTCAAAAAAAGTTTGGACTGTCAAACTTAAAAAAAATAGTAAATAATTGCAGAACGGAACAGACCAATAATGCTTATTTAAATGGCAAAATAACTTCCAGAAGGCCTTCTATAGACAGGGAAACTGTGAGAAGGATTAATATTGACCGAAGTCCATATAAAGCCGTTTAGAAATATTTATACCTCACACCATGCGGAACAAAAACCGAAATACGAAAGGTAACAAATGTGCTTAGGACCATCGAAGTGTCTAAAATAGATGGGGCCTTAATATATGGACATTTTGAAATTGAAATTTTCGTCTTTTGAGAAACAGGTATACCAAAATGCAGAAACTTGGTTTGGAAATTGCGACTAAAAATTCAAAATACATCCATTAAAAATTGATCCTTAAAAATATTCAAAATAGGACGGACTTTCATATCAAAACATGGACATACATATGTTCTGATGTTAACCTCTTTTTACCATTCAAGAATTCCGAATGTCAGTTACCATGGTATAATTATTACAAGGTAATACCATCTGATTACAATTTTTTCTTAAAGTGGCTTGTTCTATTAAATCAAAATACATTTTTTGTGTATTTTTGTTTTGTCAAATAAATTTAAATATATTCGAGTTTAATTGAAATGAAAACCATTTAATTCCTTCGTCTGAAAGAAATTGATAAGTTATGGATGAAACAATCATTTCTCGGTATTCCCTAATCGAAATCATAGACTTTCATTATTTGTTTGCGTTTTTATTTATGTGTTGAAAATATGCCAAATGAACACCTGATCCATATATTTATTTAATATTTGACAGAAGAAGCCACAATAGTTTTTTTTTTTCTTTTGTCATTACCCTCAACATTTCCTACCTTATATGGGCGTAATTTTAATGTGGGTTTCTTATTCTGAAAGCGTTATTAGATTTATGAAATGAAATCGATTTCAACTCTCATTTACACAAATTCAACGATTTTTTAACTTAATAATATCATTTAATAAATCCACTTGACCGCAAATGTAAATCTCATTTATATATAGGTATTACTTTACGAACATGAGGCTTTGCATTTGACACATAATATCGTGTGTATTTTGTAGTCTAAATGCTCTTTAAGAAGGTAAAACCGCTGTTAAAAGATAAGTTTTATCTACTATTTCAATACAAGCAATGTTTACTATGTTTGCGTTAATTTTTTTTTTACGAACATACATCATGTTCTTGACATAAACTAATCCAAACACTTTTATATTAAAAACTCCAGCAATGAATTTATTTCTTTACTATCATGTCACTTTCATAGTTATACGCAATTTAATTAGGGACGCCCTACACAACATATACAAAAGCTACTGACTGTGTCAATGTTAAAGTCAACACGACCGTAGCCGCTGAGAGATTTCTTGCAGAGCGAGAGTGTTTATTTGTTGCACGTGTGTTTTCTTTATGGAATATTGTGAATAAATTGTAATTTTTTCAAGAGTAAAATTGTAAATTAAATATTTTAACAATGGCACCGGTTATTAAACAAAAAACAAAGAAATCCCCTAAAAAGGAAGAATCTGCCGCAAATAAGGAAACTGTAGTATCTTCACAGGTACCGTAACATAACTGTCGGCTTGCACGCTGGAATGATGGAACTGACATTTTGATTAAATTTACCTTTTTTTATTTTCCAGCTTCAAAAGAAAATCAACAAACAACAAGCCAAGAAAAAGGATGATCGTGGTGTTGTTTTCATCAAACACTTGCCTCATGGTTTCTTTGAACAACAGTTGAAAAATTATTTCGAACAATTTGGTAAGGTGACAAGATTGCGATTGGCCCGCTCCAAGAGAACTGGCAACAGCAAAGGTTATGCCTTTGTGGAATTCGAATATCCCGAGGTTGCACAAGTTGCCGCCGAAACTATGGATAATTATTTGATGTTTAAGAAACTTGTCAAAGCCGCTTACATACCACCAGAGAAACAACAATACAACTATTTCAGATCCACAGTGCGACAAATTAAAAATAAGGTTTGTCCCATGAGCATTACTGAAATTATTACCATTATCTAATCAATATATATTTCCTAATTTTAGTCTGGAAAAACTGTGTGGGTGTCGAGTAAAACCGCTTCGGTACAACGTAAAATGAAACAACACAACGATTGGTCCGAGGAGAACTTCACCAAACGTACCACCAAACAGCTAAAGAAATTGCAGAAAATGGCAAAGAAATGTGAACATCTTGGCATCGATATTAATAAAATCATAATTGAACCTAAACTAAAAAGTGATGATAATGCTGCTGGCAGCTCTAAATCGTCGAAAAGGAAAAGTGAAAAGCAGCCCACGGATGAGAAGAAATCAAAGAAACAACCAAAATTGGAAGATTTATTAGGTAATACCATACAAGAGGATTCTGAAGATGAAGATTACATTGCAATGGGTGAGGATGACGATGAACAATCATCCGATGAAGAATCCTATGGATTCCTTAAAGAAGATGACGATGATGATGAAGAGGACGACAGTGAGGAAGATGATGAGGACGACGAGGAAGATGAAGAATCCGAAGAAGAAGAGGAACAGAAACCCGTTAAACCAACTAAAAAGACTAAAACCAATTTTAGCAAATCTTTAAAGGATTCAAATATTGAACGTTTCGATCAGATGCTTAAACGTAAACCACACACCGGTGGCATACAAAAGCCAACAAAGAAACTTGTTAAACCTGCCGTTGTTTCGAAACCCAAAAATAAAATGCAAATTAATGCAGCAAAGGAGTTAGCTAAACCTTTTACAAAGGTCCAAGGAAAGAATGCAAAAAATGCTGGTAAAGCGTTAAAGAAATCTAAAAAAGTTAAATAGATTATAAGTATGTATTGTTGTAATACCAATTTTTCCCCCTTTTCAGTAATATAAGTTTGTATAAAAAAAATAAATTTCTATTATCTAGATAAATATATATTTTTAAATGAATATTTATTAGCTTTATGGCTAGGGGTATAAGGACTTTGATACCAATACGAATGTGCACCATCGAAATATCGGGTTTTAGACTTCAAGTGTCTTTGGACCAAATCTGTTTCAAAAGGAGTAGATTTAGAAACAACTGTCTGTCTGGTGGGATGGTTGTAGAATGAAGCTAGGAGAGTATAGAAATTCACTTAGATAACAGTAGTTTTCTAGCAATGGCATTGCCTTTGTGGTGTTCTTTAAAAAGAACGGTGGCGCCAAATGAGTTACAAAAAGGTATTAATTTTAGGGTAAATTAGAAAAGGATGATGAATACATACGAATATTGATTTCATGTCTTTTGGGACACTATCTAAAATCACATGAGCGACATTTTTTTGGAATATTTCAACTTGTGGTATTTTCTTCATGATTCAGGAAAATAAGGGCGAAAAGACGCACAAGGAATAGAGATAGAAAGAAGATATGTTTTACAAAAATATTCCTCATTCAATTTGCCTGAAATCATGTCAACTCAAAAATAACTTGCAATAATATCCCCAATCAAAAATATATAATTTATTAGTATTAAAGTTCAATATAACTATCACAACATAACTCAATAACATGACAAAATGTATCCTTTTGGGCTCTTAATACACTCGCCAAGGGCTTTCATCCCCACAAGGAATTTTCAACCACCCAGACCATATGCTCGATTTTATTGTCTAATGCTTTTGATCAAGGCGAATATCGAAAACAGTGACCTTTCTTCCGAAAGTATCTGTCCTTTACATAGCGGCATTGACATCCACAACCCACTTTCGGTTGTTGACTGTCTTAGCAACATTTTCTTAAAGGGAAACCCCCCATTTAGGTTTTCGAAAAATTTAATGTTTTTTTATTAAATTCATGTAATTATAACCTACATTTAAAAATGTCATTATACCATACACAACTATGTTGTCAGGGTATTATAGCTTTGTGCAGCCCCAAGAATTTGTAACGCTGCGAAATATTGATCCTAGACCCACCTTAAAGTATACCGATTGCCATATCACGGCTAGCTGAGTCGATCTAGACATGTGTGTCCGTCTGTCTGTCCATTATAATTTGTATACACGATATAGGCCACCGTTATGGAACAATCTTCACGAAATATTGCATGTAGGATGGGTTCTGGCCAATGAAGACCACTATAGTTTTTGGTAAAAATAGGTTAATATTGAGGGGATGAAATGGACCAAATACTTAATTTTTGTCTTTTTTTTCTTTTTTTTAATTGATACCAATTATAGTAATCCATTAACATTAGAGGGCAGAAACAAAGCCCTGGTCCCTTTAAAATTTTCCAAGAAGTTTCGGTTATGGTCAAGGACATTGCCTATAGTTTTCGGTGAAATTTTAAAACTTAAACGAAAACTTAATTTTTTTGATTTTTTTCGAGTCGAATATCACAACACAAGGGATCCTCGATAAGTAATTAGCAGGGCTGTAATGAATACTAGCAATATTTGGAAAATTTGTCAGTGTAAGGAAGAGGTGCTATTGATCTCTAATCGGCCAAGAGGGTGCATATAACGGTACCCACCTCAATATTCGATATTTTGGGATTTTGGAAACGATTTTCAACTGACTTGACTGTAATTTAGTATTTTGGGTTCTCATAGTGTAGCACATCCTTGTGCTAAAAATTATTAATATTGAACCAAGTTTGAGTGTAGCCTCCTAACAACTGTAACACAAAATATTTGGTAATTAGGAGATATTGGACACGTTTTTCAACCAAATCGGCTGTAATTTGGTATTTTGGGTTCTCATTGTATAGCTCATCCTTGTACTAAAAATGTTTAATATTGAACCAAGTTTGAGTGTAGCCTCCATATAACGGTACCGCCGTTAAACGCTAACCCGCTTATTAGGTAATCATCTTTTTCTCAAGTCTTCTTGAATAGTTCTACAATAACATGAGTTATCTAATATGTATTTTGAATGTCATCTACATGGTGGAGGGTATAAAATGTTCGGCCGGGTCGAAATAACCCCTGTTTTAACTTGTTTTCTTATTCTTGAAGCCCTCATATAGATATATGCAAAACAATTCTTCAATATACGATCATATCGTATCGAGATGGGGGGTCACCTTTAATTATTCGGTGTAATATAGTTTTGCAGTCATTAGTGTGTTGGGTATAGGTCTAGTTTTAGGTGTAACCCCATTGAAAATTAAATTTGAATTTGAAAGATTTTTGACCAAAACACTATATTTTGGTTCGGATCAGGTGGCAAATCATCCCCAGAATTACTATACTTCTATTGGTCCATCCTTATAACGTTATCTTAAGATTTTCGGTACTTTGAATATCTTGGGAACGTTATAACATCAAATCGGCTGTAATTTGACATTGTATAGAAAATCTCCTTACAAAGTGTACGGTGACAATTTTCTAGCAAATTTTCGTACTAAAATGCAAAATAATCTTTACAAATATGAATTATAAAAAAATTTAAAAAATAAAAATTATAAAATTAATTGTTATAGTACTGTATTGTGGATTGTGAGCTATATTATTATTTTTATTTATTACTTAAAAATTTACTTTTTGCCAGTGAGGATTTTCCAATTGGAGTGATAATTTTTGTTTCCTAACTCATATGGCGCCATTATTGCAACAGTGTATATAAAATTTGACTAAATCAAATGAAAAGAATAATTAAATTAATCTATATTGAAATATACAAAAATTGACTTAAATATTAATAATAATTATTATACTATAAAATTTCGTTACTTTCAGACATTTTAAAATAATTTATATTAGTTTTAAATCGCCCTGTTGCAATACTATGATAGTCACCCTGTGTTCAATTAAATATACAATACCGATTACTTGTTTATTGAAACCTAAACCATGGGCGCAAATGTAATATTTGCCACAACTTTCACAACAGGGGATGTAGCTCAGATGGTAGAGCGCTCGCTTAGCATGTGAGAGGTACGGGGATCGATGCCCCGCATCTCCAATCTACTTTTTATATTTTTTCATTTACTTTTTTAAATTTTAAGTACAGGCCCTTTTGATTGATGTTTTATAATGTGGAAATGGTGTTTATTTGAACGATAATTTTTAGTTGTCACTAAGAAACATGTAACTGATATTAGTAATGACACGAATAATAAAAAATTCGTTTACAATCGGCTGTAATTTTAAATAGATGCAAAAATCCAAGGTCTAATCTATGGCCCAATAAACAGTCGAGTAAGAAACAATCGTGAAAATTATTGAATAATTTTATGAAAATTCGTGCTAATGATGGCCACCAAATATTGATTCGCAGGAATTGGGTCTCTGTTATTCAACAACGTGGAAAATTTTGCGAAGGGATTTATATGCAAAGCATCCAGAAAAATCACACTTTCTGTTTATGGGTTGGTGGTATCATAGGACCGTATTTCTTCTTAGATGCTGCGCAATCGTAACGTAGCTGATGAGCGTACCGTGAGATGATATCCAACTTTTTTGCCAAAATACAAGAGTTTGACCTCCATGACATGAGGCGTTCGCTGTATTTGATTGACCACTTTGATTGCGCGATTTAAAGCCATTAGACTGTTTTTGTGGAAATATGTTGAAGCTCTTGCCTACACAGACAATCCAAAATTGAACGGATGGAAATGGAAGCGGATGGAATATTTCAGGCACAGTCGTGCTCAACATTTACATAAAATAATTTTCATACACGAAGGTATTCAAATTCGATTCAAATAAAGACTTCTTGAATTTTCCCGAAATTAAAGTTTTTTTTTTTGAGAATTTTTTTTATAGATCTGCATATATTTATATCCTTATAATGTTTTTGTTTAGTATAAATTCTTGAGAATGATTATACACTTTTTCAATTCTCAATAGATTTGTCGAATCAGTTTTTCCTCAGTACGAATGATATAAATAGTTATATCTAAATCTGAACCGATTTCCACGAAACATCATTCTAGAATTAATTCAGTACAACATGTCCAATATTGTGTAAATCGAATGATACATAGGGACTTTGGACAAAAATATATATGAGAGCTATATCTAAATCTGAACCGATTTTCACAAAACTTTACACACATCATTCTAGACTTTATTCAATACTTACTTACATAGCTGGCTTGTTACAGAACGGTTGTTCCATAAGCCGAGCTTAAAAAAGATTTCCAAGCGCGTCGGTCTTGTGTGCAAGTCCACCAATTTGGAAGACCACGTTCCATGATGTTGTTTTCTACTTGGTCTTTCCATCTAATTCGTGGCCTTCCCCTTCTACGGGAACCATCAGTAGGCTCATTTTTATATGCCTTTTGAGCTGGGGCATTTTCATTCATCCGCACAACATGGCCTAGCCACCGTAGTCGCTGCAGCTCAATACGACTGACTATGTTTATGTCCGCGTATAAATTGTAAAGCTCGTGGTTCATTCGAGGTCGATATTCACCGTCGACGCAGATCGGCCCGAAGATCTTTCGGAGAAGTTTTCTCTCAAACACCCCAAGAGCTGCCTCATCTGCTTGCGCTGATACTACCCACGGGTAGTAGGCGGGAGGTGGTCTTGTTTCTAAACTGCTTACTTAGACCATGGTAGCATCTGTTGGCCATCACTATCCTTCTCCGAATTTCAAAACTGATGTCATTTGTTTTATTTATGGCGGTACCAAGGTATGTAAAGTCTTTAACTACCTCGAAGCTGTAGTTCTCAAGTTCCACAGTTGGTCCAAGTCCACTGGACGTCTTGCGCGTTGATACCATCAGCTTGGTCTTCTCGCCGTTTACTGCCTGACTCCAGACTCGCCGTTTACTGCAGACTCCTTTTCAATTTGTTCAAAGGTGGCTGTTACCGCTCGCAATGTTCGATCCATTATATCGATGTCATCGGCGTAGGCGAGTAATATGTGTTGTTTGGTGTGCAGAGTCCAGTAGGATGTTAAAAAGATCACACGACAAACTGTCACCTTGTCTGAATCCTCGTTCGGTATTGAAGGGCTCCGATAGGTCCTTTCCTACTTTAACTGCAGACCTTGTACCACTTAAAGTTATCCTGCATAGCCGTATTAATTTTGCAGGAATGCCGAACGCAGACATGGCTTTAAACACCTCTGAACGGATAGGGCTGTCGAATGCGGCTTTATAGTCGACAAATAGGTGGTATGTGTCGATGTGTTTTTCGTGGGTCTTTTCCAGGATTTGGCGCAGAGTGAAAATCTGGTCAATGGTGGATTTGCCAGGTCAGAATCCGCATTGGTATGGTCCGATGATGTCATTGACCACTGGCTACAATCGTTCACACAGCACACTGGATAGCACTTTATATGTGATGGGAAGGAGACTTATTACTCTATAGTTGGCACATATCGTCTTATCACATGCATTCATCTAGCCAAATTGTGCTAATCAGCTGGTGCATTCTCCTGACCAGCATCTGGCCACCAGTCTTGAATAGTTCGGCTGGTAAACCATCGGCTCCTGCTGCTTTGTTGTTATTGAGCCGATTAATTGCTTGCCTTTTACACTATGCCAAATTTTGTGCAAATCGAAAGAAAGAAATAAAGGGACTTCGGGCCATCATTTACCTAAAATCGGACTAAACTATATATGGGAGCTATATCTAAATCAACGGATTTTCAGGAAACTTAAAACACATCATTGTATACCTATTTCATTACGCTGTGCCAACTTTTGTGTAAATCGAAAGATATATTGGGACTTTGGTACACCATTTACATTAAATCGGACGAAAATATATATCTAAATCAGAAACGATGTTCACGAAACTTAACACACATCATTCTATGCCAAATTTCGTGCAAATCGAAAGATATATAGGGACTTTGGTACATCATTTACATTAAATCGGACGAAAATATATATGAGAGCTATATCTAAATCTGAAACGATGTTCACGAAACTTATCACACATCATTCTAGACTTTATTCAGTACACTATGCCAAATTTCGTGCAAATCGAAAAAATATAGGGACTTCCGGCCACCATTTACCATAAATCGGACGAAAGTATATATGGAAGCTATATCTAAATATTAACCGATTTTCAGGAAACTTAACACACACCATTCTAGACCTTATTCATTACGCTATGACAAATTTCGTGCAAATCAAAAGATATATAGGGACTTTGGTGCACCATTTACCTAAAATCGGACGAAACTATATATGGGAGCTATATCTAAATCTGAACCAATTTTCAGGAAATTTAACACACGTCATTCTCAGAACGTGATGCTATGCATATTCTCAAAAGGAACCATGGGTCTATCTCGATTCCTTTTGCCTGTTACAAACATATGCACAAAGACATAATACCCTGTACCACAGTGTGGTGAAGGGTATAAAATAGTTTGCCAACAATTATCAGATTTGTAGCCTTGTATAGACAAAACTACTTGAGGTATCAATGCTAAATTTCATATTTATTCTAATTAGAGTGTTTTATATCCATTCTCATCAATAAATTTTTCCTCCAAGGTAGTTGGTTTTAACCATTTTCGGTCGCGTTTGTGGCACTGTGTATCGCTACGATGAAAACATGTGAAAATCGATTTTTTGTCTATGAGGACCCTATCTAAAATCTTATGAACAACATTATTGTAGAATATTTCGCCTATGGTTCGATCTTGATCTTTGGCGAATTTGTCCGAATTTTCTGAAATTGTATTATTTTCAGGACAGAATCCATAACTTTTTTTATTGAAACAAAAAGTCGTGATCTTTTCATATCCCGTTTGTTCAATAAATATCAAATAAAAAATTCAAACCACTATCTATGCATTGAACATAAAATCAGGGACTGTTATTTTCATTATTTGAAATAAGACACACTTGTAACGAGTGGCATAGTGCCCCCTTATAAAAATATCAATAGCACGTATCACCACTCCAAAGACTAATATTTTTTGTTGTTATTCAGAATAAACAAAAACAAAGGCATAGAAAATATCCATATGTTGTAGCAACAAAAGAAATCTTACAGAAGAGGAAAATCGTTTTTCTTTTAAAAAAAGAACCAAAAAAAAAACGACAACAAACTACATATAAACTTCAATAGGTCAATAAAATTGTCTAACAAAGATATAATCACACATCATTTGGAACTATGATTGACTAGCTACGCTAATGTGGCTTAAAACTCTTTCACTTAAGAAAAGCCGACTTGGAAGCATTTTAATTGATCCATAAAAATATTATGAGTGACCAACATATGTTCGCTCTGGATTCTGGAATAACCCATGCATTACGTGATAGGAAGAAAGGAAGGAAGGAAGAGGGATAAACAATTACACTTCCGTAAAATTCATATTTTTGTTTGTATTTGAAGTATTCATATTTCATAATGTAAACAAATATTGTGTGTGTGGGTGTTCTGGCGCACACTTTGGAGATCAATGTCTAAATGTGCACTTCGAGAAATTTATGCATTGTTATGCCTGTGTCATGCAGAGATGCTGGTTTTTAATCAGTATGTTGTTCAATGCAGAACTGCAGCTCCGTCCGTACGCCTCTTAGAATCACTATAGGCCTTATGACTAATGAGGGAATATACACTTTGATACGGTGAAAATATACCTCATCGAAATATTGAAAATTGGAGTCGATTTACAAATGTGCGTCCGTCTTTCTGGGCGGCTGGTGACCATGATAACTCCTAAATGGCGATTTTATCCAAACTTTGCATATCTTAATATTTCTTCCAAACTCAGTTCATGTTCAATGATGGGGAATATCGGTCCACTCCTTCCTTACAAAATTGTGCAAAAAATTAATTTTATAATATCATGCGAACAGACTATCCCATTTGAACCAAACTTTGTACTAGCTATTATCTTTACCAAGCCAAGATGATGTCCGATGATGAGACCCATTGGTCCATTCCTTCTCTTCCCTCCTTCACAAAGGGTCCAAATTTTCAATATTTATAAATTCAATATCAGGCGAATGGAATGTCCGATTTGAACCAAACTTTCCACAACATATTATCCCATAGATCGGACTCGTCTGCCCTCTCCTCCAGTACCTCCAAATTTTATTTGAATAATCGATTTGATCAACATTAAATCTGAAAAATATTTGATAAAACATTTACCTTATATAAATCTAATAATAAAATCTGTGTTTAACTCCGAAGACCTTCTCCGTAAATCATAGGGTTAGGGTGTATAGCTATCGGCAACACCGACTGATACTTTCTTACTTGTTAAGATTGAATTTTGAAACCCTTCGGATGTTTATATTGTAATTGTAACAAAAGAAACCGTACTTTGTAAAAACTTATTTTAATTTACTGCGGATAATCTACGTTTTGGCAGGTGAAATCATCGAATCAACTTTTCGATGTCTGTTTATCACAAAAGCCTATCTCCAACTAACTTATTTTCTAAAGTTGCCGCTCGGTCTAGGAACCTAAGAGCGCTTGTTATTAGAAAGTTATCTACTCGGCCGAAGTCGATGGAATCATACACTAATCTATTAGTAGGTAGTCGCCAGATTCCTTGTTCTGGCCTTAAGGCTAAACAGGACCCAAATGCGCAGCCTCACCATTTGGTGGGAAGAGATCCCAAACCAAACAGGGAAGGAATACCCAGTTAGTGGCCTTATTACTTGTTTGTAGATAAGTAGCCCACTCCTACAAAGCATAAACATAAAAATTAAACATGGAGAGTATTGACAGAGGTGGCGGGGCTGTTTATTTATTATTTAATATTTGTTAATAAGTTTGTGTAGCGATTCAAAATTTACAAAAAAAGGCTTACTGGAAAGTAACCAGACACACCTATATTGTTGTTTACAACGTCACTGGAAGTAAGGTTTGCAACATGGCACAATGAATAGGTAGTCCATTTAGAGCAGCTGATGTCTCGATTAACTGTCAAAGTGGATAATTTCTGCTTATATTCGATGTACAGTGTTGCCAACTATGTTAAATATTATATAAAAAAAATTTGACAGATAATCGAGACAAAAACAAATGTTTTTGTTGTGATACATCACCTTATTATTGCATCATGGTTTGCAATAACAACAATGGACCAAAAATACGTCAAATTAAAAGAGTAAATTTGGTTATTTTGCATGGATTTGTCAAGATGGACCAAATGTTCCGCGAAAAAAACGAATACACTCAAATTTTGATTACAAAATAAATAACGCGAGTCTTAAACCGCAAATAGGTCGTCGAAGGAAAGATTATGAGAACAAATCTAAAAAGTGGAGAAGAGGAAATGGCGGGCTTCAGTTCCCCTTAGAATATAAACTATCAAAATTTTACTTTTTTCAGGATTGATCAAAAATAAAAGAATGTACAGTATTCCCCGCTTAATTACATCCACGCTTAATTACCATCCACGGTTAATTAATCCGATTTCAGAATACCCAGTTATTTTCAGTACAATCCCTTACAAAATTGCACGTTTAATTACCCCCTTTTAATTACCCATTTCATTTATTTGCCCCTAAATAACATACCCCAAAGTAACCATACCTTTAAATCTGTCCCATGTAATTACCCAATGTATTTTTTTAAATCTGGCAACTTCACTTAAAATTACTTACATTTGCTAGTACACTTGCCACACATGTGCACATAAAATCTATTGTTTGGAAATTTTTCGTGAAATGTCTCCCAGAAATACTTCTTTGTCTATCAAACTAAAGCTCCAGTTAATATCTCAAGCAAAAAACAAAACACCAGTGTCCTCCGATATTTACCCTTGCTGGGTATTTAACCGGGGTCCACGGATAATTACCCTAACGAGGTAATCTTGAAATTTTCACTGAGGTAATTAAGCAGGGTTTACTGTATATATTTCTTAACAAACTAGTTTGTTCTGCACAAAGTGGAAATGTTGTTCAACAACACTTGTTTAAAAAATTTCTTTGCACAAATCGAGACTAGGCTTTTATTGAGCGATTGTCAACATGTGGAGATCCAAGGAGAACCATTGTTCTTGCAATATCTCTAGTAAATTATTTAATTTTTCTCAGTGTATATTCCCCTTATTATTTGTTTGCAAACAAACATAAGTTTATGTGCCGTCCTATTGACACAAATCGACCACACTCTATAAACAACACTCTGTCGTCCCCTTGGAGCATAATTTACAATGCTACTTCTCTTTAAGTCAACATCAAAACAATAACAACAGATCGTAACATTTCAAATATGACAGCAGACTACCACTGCCACCACATATGATGATGTGAGTCGTACGTTGTTTGTGTTGTTGTTGCTGTTGGGTATCCTCTTCTAATCTATAAAACATATGCGCCAATCAAAATACAACTTCAGTGCGACAGAAACCTATACCACCAATCAGCAACAAGATCACTCCCATACATTTATGAAAATGTCACATGGATCACTGGAGAGGATCTAAAGAAGAAGAATAGAGGAGAAAAAAACGGAAACAAATTTGCATTGCACAATGTGACATCCATCAGTTTAGTTTTCTTCGAGTGACATTGGTGTTTAGTCGTTGCTGTTAATTTAAAAGATAAATAAAGGAAAAATAATTTAATAAAAAAAAAATTAACAGAATGCAAACAAATTTGGATGATTTTTTATTTGATGAAAATTCGCTGGAAACATATTCAGTAAATCCGTATAATCCGGCAATGCATTGTTATCAGAATCCAGTGTCAAATTCTAACCATCATCACATGAATCATAATACCTATCGGGATATGCATCAATATTATATGCAACAATTTAATCAAAGTTTTAACGGAACTACGACATGTGTAACTTCAACATCGGACACCTTAGTGAATTGTGAACGGAATTCGTACCCATATTCGTATAATCAAAATTATATTGAATTTGATGGAAATTTATTATCACCACCCGCTGCACCACAATACTGGAATGTAGAGAATGAGCGAGAAAGTAATGTTCAAACATCCTGTGATAAGGAGCTGAAGAAAGATGGTATGTTTTTGGATTTACAAAAAAATATTTTAAACAACCGGTATATGGATATACACTGGTGATCAAAACTAAAGCAACCGAAATTCCAAACTGAACAAATGACCTGTAACTTTTTTGAAAATAAAGGCGACACAGGGGGAATAACCCAATAAATCTAGAGTCTATCCCCCTGTGTCGCTAATCTTAAAAAAACTTTTAAAACCTATATCCATACTCAACCAAAATGTTAGAGGTCTTAACACTAAGCTTAAAAAATACTTATTTAAAGTCTTTTGATTGTGATTACAAAAGTCTTCATTTCATCGAAACTTGGCTAAAACGAAATATTGGTGACGCAGGAATTTTTTTCTGATCAATATCAAACATATGTAACTGACAGATTAAATAAATCTGGTTGGGGAGTTCTTATTGCTGTTGTTATAGACAATTGCAGAATCTGTTTGTGTTAACTTAAAATACTTATGAAATACCATAATTTTAACATGTTCATATATTTCTCTAAATTCTGATGTAGATACGGTAGATATCGGATATAAGAAACCCAAAAAAGTCAGAGATTTTCAGATTTACATTATAAGATAAGGGGTACATACACATATAAGAAATCTATTTCTTATACGAATTTATTTTCTTAAAGTAAAATGTTTAAATGAAAAGCAACAATATTTTATTAAATAAAACAATTCAGTATATAAAAATACAAAGTAACGAAATTAAATTATAGTTTGGCAAGAAAAACTAAAATAAAAAAAAAAAAAATAAAAAATTAAAGACAGTTTATAGTTTGACTCAAGGTGTATTATAGTACGTTTACATTTAACCGGATTTCGTTCACCCAGTGGGTTTCAATTGTCAATTCCTTTGCATATATGTCAAATAAATCCTCATAAAGTAGATTAACCCGGTAAAAAGTTCTAATGTATATGCCGTTTTAAATAAGGTGTAAGTGGCAATCATATGGTTTTAAACTTTTTTCTTTATTGTTTGTAAAGTAAATTGTCAAAAACAATTAATTACGATTTACAAAATTGTCTTTAAATTTAGGATTTTGATAACAAATATATTCATAAAGACGGACGAAAAGGAAAAATAGGCTTAAATCAGTTTTAAAACCGTTCGCTGATTTGATCCAAATATTTTATGTTTTGTATCCCGTGTTGAAATCTGTTCATAAATCCTAGCTACACATACATATGTAGTCTATATTGGAATCTGCCTATTGGTATCTCCAAAAACCAATCCAAAGGTGAAAGTCTTTGATATACTCCTATAGACAGATTGCACAAGGGCAACACAATTTCCTTGATTTAGTCTTTGGCCGGGGATTTATATCCACCAAACTTTCTAAGGAGGCGAAATTTAAAGGCAATTCTTCGAAAAAAAAAATTAATTTACAATATAAGCAATATCACCAGGAACCAAGGGCTACACGTTGGAAACATTTCAAAATAATTCGTGAACGGGTCTTAAACTTTACTCACTAACCTAAAATTGCCAAAACTTCAAGAATATACAAAATCATTAATTTTTTTATCAAAGTATTGTTCTTGACAAAAATTAATAAACATAAATGGAAAACTGTTTTTGTTTATTTTTGCCAAAAACTAAGCAATGTTGTTTTTGTAAAATGTTAGTTGTTGTAGCTGTGCATACACCTTGGTTTGACTTACAATATTTAAATATTCAAATACCTTTGTCAACTTTGGTGTTTGACAAACATTTCTTATATCAGTGTTTTTTTTTTGGGTTTTTTTTTTATATGAAACAATTTTTACACTGAAATGATGTAAAAGCTCGGTGTTTTTGATAATCTTTCTTATATCCGATTTTTTCTTATATGCGATGTGCTTATATCCGATATCTACTGTATGTACATAATACATTCTGAATTAATTAAACGAATTTCAGAATCATCAAAATGTGATTTCGATTTGCTTTGGAGACTTTAATTTGCCTTATATAATAAAAAAAACTAAATTGACCCGATTTTCGCATGGTCAAAACTAAAGCAACATTTTGATTTTTTTCTTATAAATAAGCAAATTTGGCTTGAATTAATAAAATGCTCAATTTGATCATTGGATGAACTTTTGGGAAGAGGTTATGTTTGTTAGTGAATCTGTTTTGATTTTTCTATCTATGATGCTCCAAAGTTTTTTCTATAGGGTGAGGATCTAATGATTATGTTGGCAATTTTAAAACCCTATTTTTTGACTCCCGCAATCATAATGCAATAATAAGGTGATGTATCAAATGTTTTTGTCTCGACCGTCTGTCAAATTTTTCCTTATAACATTTTACATGGTTGGCAACATTGCACATCGAATCCAAGTACAAATTATGCATTTTAACAGTTAATAAAGTCATCAGCTGCGCTAAATGGACTACCTATTCATTGTGCTATGCCCGCAACTAATCTTTGTCATGTTTTGGTGTATGTTTGGAGGTGATTGTCAAGCTGAAAGACGCTTCAGCGAAGGGAACCATAGCGTTTTCCATAAAAAGAAAAACAGCCCAATACCACTATTGACCCTATTCCATGCTTCCCAGTACCCTTGTAATACTGTGGCATTGTAGTTTATTTTTTTTATAAAGTCTCGAAACAAGAAAAACGTCTTTAAATTCGGCCTGGACGAACTTTTTATATCCATTAGGTAGACATGGAAAGTACATAAAATCGATTGGGATTGCTAGGGCTAATACTAAGCTACTTGACCGTGCTGTAAATCTAGAGTGACGTTAAAAAAAAAACATGTTTGATATCCTCTAAATTGGGATTACCCTTATATGAGGGTTATACCAAATCCGAAGCCGATTTTCACCTTATTGGGTAGGAAGATTTGAGACCTAATGAGAAATCCAAATATGATGAAAATATTTGCCCGACGAGAAACGAAAATATAAACTTACAACAATTTGATTGAAAAATGTGCCCAAACTCCCAAAAATATCACAATTCGGGAGATACCATATGGTTTAGTATTTCTTGACATTACTTTTTTATTATGTTTTAAAAATATAAGTAATTTCTGGGGTATCGGTATGCGTTGAAGAACGTGTGTAAGTAGTTTTGATATGAACATTTTACACCGAACTGAATATTGGGACAACGTTATATTTTGCTATGAAACCAAAATAATGTGCCCACCAGAGTTTGGCACAAGCCTTTAAAAGCACTAGAAAAGTAAAACCTCATCCCAACAGTGACATTTGGAAAAATGTCAATTTTAATTTGGAGGTACATTTTATTTGGGAGATATAGTGTTTATAGAAACAACAATGGACGCACAATAATATTTTGAAATTAAAAAAAAAAACAACTTTTGATATCCAGTGCTATGAACTTTGGGTTTCTCGGGGACAACAAGTCACATTTAATTTTTTTTCAGAATAATGATCCTAAACATAAGTCATATATAGTGCGGATGTGGCTTCTTTATAACTGTGTGGAAGGAAAGAATAAGAAGCTATTATTATTAGGAGGAAGGTGAGAATAGTTCCGATGGCTAAAGAAATTGGACAGAAAAACATTTACGTGCTAGTCTACAACATCATTACAAACCTAAAATGGTTGCTATTTCCTAACCAATTTACCAGGTTCTATAGTTGGAGAGTGAGCAACCGATAGTCTTTGCCGTCTGTAGGCCAGAACTGGACAGCGACACAGGTGATGCTCAATTGCCTCCATCTCCTCCTCGTCAGCACAGAGTCGGCAGTAATCAGTAGCATCATGGTCCCATTTACTGGTAAAGGCCCTGATATTACAATGACCTGTAATGACTCCTGTCATTACTCTAATTACAGTATTGCTCAGATTCAACAGTGAGTTTGTCCTCTTGGTTGACAGAGTCGGCCAGATAGATCTTGACACATTGCACCTAGGTTCGATTACTAGATCTGTAGATTGAGATCATCGTCTAGCTAAATCGTCTGATTTTTCATTACCTGTGATGTCACGGTGTCCTGGTACCCAACATAGCCGACAGCTGTAAGTGAGTGTTTCCATGATTTGATGGTTTTAATAGAAGCCTTAAAGGTAGTCATCGGTTCAACGATCTCTGCATGCAGACTTTTTATCAATTCTGCTGCCTTCCAAATAGCGAAGATTTCAGCTTGTAAAACACTACAGTTGCTATCCAGCTTGTAGGTGACATGAAGGCTTAGCCTTTCACAGTAGACGCCAGTCGCTGTACTTTCTTCCATCTTGGATCCTCCTCAGACCGCCCAGAGGAGGGTTGCTAAGGTTCCAGCCGTCTCTACTAGGGATAACGACATCTACATCGTCAAAACTCAGGACGTGTGATATATAGTCGCTTATATATGGCCAAAGGTACAACTTCGCCAAAGAGTTTGTTCATGCAGCCTTAGGGCACTACGCGCGACCTGACACTTAATCCTGAGACCCAGAGGCCTTAAGTTAAGCATTGTGTTCAGAGCTGCGTGTGGGGTGCTCTCCGTGGTTCCAGTTATTAGAATCGAGTTACTTCCATATGGCTTCCAACTGGACCGTTTGAAGATAGCAATTGACCACAAACGGCCAAAATTGACCAACAGAAGAAGTGTCGTTTCTACCAGGACAACACTAGGCCACACACATCTATAATGACTCGCCGGAAACTTCGGGAGCTTGGTTGGGAGGTTTTAATGCATCCGCTATACAATCCGGATATGGTACCAAGGGATTATCACATTTTTCTTGCATTGCAAAATTTCTTTTATGATAAAAAAATTGGTGTCTTGGGAGGATTGTAAAAATGGACTACTAGGGTTTTTTTTTACAAATAGAGAGCAGGGCTTCTATGAGATAGACGTTATGAATTTACCATATTTGGCCCACATCGGACATTCCGAAACATGTTAAATAAAATCCTACATATGCATTTGTTTTATGTCCAAGTTTAACGTAAATTATTCCAATTGCTTCTTTGTTTCTAATGGTGGAATAATCGAACAGACCTATTACGTTCTAAAAATCATTCAAATATTCTAATAAATTATTGGTATGTCCCCGTACTGCAAGAATCTACTACTTTTTACTGCGATAACGAATTTTCCTTTATAATATCGAAGAAAATAGTAAAATATAGTAGATTCTATGCATTCTTAATTTATTGTCTTCTTTACGCTTCCAATGTGTATTAAACCGATAATTAATTAAATATAATTACATGATACCAACAATTAAATTCCATCAGTGTTTTGTATACATTTCATGAAAAGCTTCCACCAAAAAATACCTTTCGTTAAATCCACTCGTATACAAACGAATCAGGTCGACAACCCAACAACAAACACAAAATTAATGTTGTATATATGTATGTATATACTCGTATATAGTTTCTAAATAATTTTTTATTAATTCCGTTTAATTAATTCTTAAAAAGTGCTAATTTTTATTCTAATGATATAATTTTTGTTTTTGGTTTGCTTTCATTTGTTTTTTTTTTACCTTACAATACTAAACAATGGAACAAAGTTTTGTGCATAGTTAAAACATTTAATTCATTCAATTTTTTTCAATTTTGATATGGGTTTAACCTTATTCTTGTTTCTTAAAAAACACAAAATAATTAATCACCAGCAATGGAAAAAGGTGCTCAGCCAATATGCTAACTCCAAGCACCCAGAGTTTGTCGCACCATCACCAGTGCTACAAGTAAAAGTTTCACAATTCCTAATGGCTGAATTTGTTGTGGAGAATGGTTACAGGCATCGGCATCACTGCAACTCTGCAAACAGCCGTGAACATATCGGTCATCGTAGTAGAATTTACCGCAATGTGACATCCGAATGATTTCCGTGTCCGTTGTAAGGGTGCCACTGTCCAGGGCACAACCACGCACGGTGATTGTCTCACCTGTGTCGTCATAGTATCCGGCAATTTTTATACATGCTGTTGCTGGAAACAACCCATCACGGCCTTTACGTCCTCCCATACACGGCGACTCCAGTATCGATGTGGAATAGTTGTTGTGGAAGGGATCATCACACGCCCTGTTTGTTCCATTTTTCGAAACACACTTGAAACAATCAATTCCTTCGACATTTGTTATAAATGCAAACATTACCACCACACAAATTAAAAATACGCTCACAATTTTCACCGTGCACATCCGAGGGTGCATTTGTTTCATGAAATGTTTATTCTTAGAGAAAACATTTTCCATTGTGTTATTGTTAGCTCACTTATCGGCCACAAAAAAAATGCACTTTACTGCGTCCAGTCTATGTCGGTTCACTGTCGAATTTTAATTCAAAAATTTTCTTTTTTCAAAATTTCATTTTCATTTCCCTGTAAATTTTTCGTATTGTATATTTTCCACGCACACAAAAAAAACACAATCTACTAATTAGTGTTGGGTGTGGGTGGAAAATTCAGTGCAAGGGTACGGATTTTGGTACAAATGTTTATTTGGGGTTGATTTAGTACGGAGTAATACAAGGGATAATTTATTACCATAATTTATGTACCTGTAATTGTTTGTGTTTGTATTTTTTTTTTTAATTTGTGTTTTAAAATATGTTAAATAAGAAAAAAACTTTGAGTGAAGTGCCTATTTACTCAAATATAGTATTTGACATTGTTTTCAAAGTGATGACTAACACACAAAAATTATTGAAACACCATAATTTCTTTTAAAAAAATCAAGTTAAGTTTATTGAGACTTATAAAAAAAAAAAAAACATACAACGCATTAACAATGAAATTTCTATACATATATCGGCCACTTAAAACTATAATGTATTATTTTAATTTTAATGTTTTGTGTATATTAACAAATTGCAAACATGACAATGACAAAATATTTATGATAATGTAATCTGATGGTGTTACAATATGTTTGCTCCCGGCATATACAAATGTTTTGTAGAGAATCATCTACACAAGGGTTCTTAAAACTACTATACAAATTTTAAACTTACAAACTAAAAATAACAACTAAGGACCAAAACAGAGCATACTAACCCCTGTGTATGCCGGGAGTTGACGATGTATAAAGACTACCAGACAAATAATTTTGTTCCTTTAAAATTCCAATAGGAGATAAACAATTTGTATTTGACCAACTAAAATGCGACTCTGAATTTAAAATATCGCGCATCACACCTCCATTGAAATGTTGGAGATGTTTTACAAATTTTTCTAAACCTAAGAGGGAGTACTCGCACAACCTTACAATGGAAGACGTGTCGTAAATGAATCCATTCGAATACCTTTTATTTTGATGTTGATAGTTCCTACATATGCATTTCCGAATTACACCCCTTTCAAAAATTTCCAATTCTTTCATTACCGATGGAGATATGGTAAACCAAATCGGAAATGCATAAAGTTGGATAGGCCTAATACTTACTTTAAACAGAAGTAATTTCGTTTTAATACTTAGATATTTGTTGTTAAATAATGTTGAAAAAGCTCCTTTAATCAAATCAAATAAAATACCATTAACTGATTGTTTCATCCTGCTGTATTAAATAATTGAGCACTATGAGAAAAGATTTCAATCATAAAAATACAACTCTGAATGGACTGGTCGATGTTACACATGATGCATGACAATGAAATACAGATTTACATTTAATTATATTATTTTATTTATTTTTATTTTATTTTATTTATATTTATTTTATTAATCACGCTGAATTTGCCATGATGTATCATATAAATTTAAATCATCTTGGGGAAGGGTTTATTTTAAATCATGAACGAAATTATAATGCTAATGAAATGCCATATAATTTGTGTGCAAAAAATACCTCTCTCTTGCAATGAATCAAAATTTGAAACTGTTTATGCATATCCTTTGTCAAATACAAAAACGAAATGAGCAAAAGGAATTGAAAATTATTAGATTTGTTTTCTTAATTCTTTTTTACTTTCCAAACGATCACAATTGCTGGAACATTCAATTGACGTTTGAAATTCAACGAACGCGCATTTAGTCTGCTTTTCCACAGGCAGATTTTTATTTGGAAAATTTTTTGTTTTCTCTTTTGAAATTTTCGCTTGCTTTTCCATTAGCAAATTTTTCTTTGCCAAATTTGCGAATCAAAATACAAAAGAAAGAAAATAAAAGTCAAAAGTGTTTGCATTTTAAAGATTTTTTTAATATTTTATTTATTTTTTATATATTTTATTATATAAATTGCAAAAATTAAATTTCACTTGCACAAATTAAAGCAACAGGTTTGTAAACAAAAGCCGGCTGTGTGTCAGTAAAGCGAATAGGTTCAAAAGGAAATGTCAACAAAATTGTTTTCAACGAACAGAGCAAAGCAAAATTTGCGTGTACGGCAAATTCTGAACAGGCAAATTTTTGTTTTTCTTCCTCGCACCCCTCTCGCCTACAAACTCAGTATTTGCCAAATAAAAATTTGCCTGTAGAAAAGCAGACTTACATATGTGTCAAAACAAATAGGAAATATTTAGATGACACGTTTAGACTGTGGCTTCTAAGACGACGCAATTTCTAAATCGAGATAAAAAATACTGACTGTTTAGACTAGGAATAAATAAATGGACTTTCAACTAATCGACTTTTTGTATAAAAAAGTCTAAAAGTCGAAGTCGACTTTTGATCTTTGAGAAAATCGCAAAGTCAACTTCTCAAGATTGATTTTTAGAAGATTTTTGCATTAGTCGGTAAAAGTCGAAAATCGGTTTTCAACAGATTTGACAAAATAGAAAGATCGAAAAGTCGACTTTTTAGTCAGAGGCAAAAATCGAAAAAAGCGACTTTTGCGCTCGACTACGTATCCCTAGTTTAGACCACGCCTTCTAAGTCGACACGATTGCTAAATCAAGATACAAAATCTAAGCTGTATAAACTAGCAATAAAATTATATTCATTCGAGTTGTGTGGCATGTGGCACCGTCTGTTTGAAGCCACATATTCTCCAATTCGCATTCTTCAATAGCAGATAAAAGAAGTGATTCATATTTTAGGTGCGAAAATAGTGTTGTATTTGAAATTATCTCGATGATTACGAGTAAATTGAGATATAGGGTGGATTTAATTTTAAATCGATGTAAATTAAGCTCGATTTAAATCGAAATAATGCACATTATCACGATAAAACCTATAATCTAAATGTGCTTGTAGTCCATCAGCTGATATAGAATAAACGCCAGGCCGTTATTACATTTTTGTATATAGCAGCTATGTATATGAAATTATCTCGATTTAGCATACGATTTCGCGTATATCAAGATATAGAGTTGTTTTCATTTAATATGGTAAATCGAGATTAATCCAGCTCGATTTAGCATCTAAATCGAGATCATCCACATTATCACGATAAAAAACATAATCTAAATGCTAAATGTAGTCCATCAGCTGATATAGAATAAACGCCTTACCGTTATTACATTTTGAATGTATTATAAAAATAACATACAATACTGTCTCATTAGAAAACTGGGAGCTGGTAGATATTTCTGTATTTTTATTGAAAAGTCAATCAATTTTTTTTATTATTTCAGTTGCCATAGTTTTTTTTTGCAACTTTTGAAATTTTAAACCGAAAACATTGTCAATTTGGTAATTTGTAGGTATTTTACGTATTTATGTGGTATTTTACGTACAAAGGCAGTGTTGTATTTGAAATTATTTCGATTTAGAATAATTCGATTTAGAAGAATACGATTTCGAGATAAAGAGGGGATCAGATAATGAGTGGATTTAATATGGAATGGTAAACCGTGATAAATTAAGCTCGAATTAAATCGAGATAATGCACATTATAAAGACAAAGGCTTTAGTATTGACAGCTTTTAGTTCATCAGCTGATATAGAATAAACGCCGGGGCGTTATTACACATTCGAATGTCTCATTGGAAAATTTCGCAGTTGGCGAAATTTTTTTATTTAAAAAAATTAAAAATAAAAGTAAAAAATAAAATTAATAGCATGACATCATGACCTAAACGGCTGGTCATTCAAAAAGTGAATTCATTTAAAAATACAATCCTTCAATATCAACACCTCAGTTCATCAGAGATTGGCATTCCTTTCAAATTTATCGAGTAAAAAGTGTATAAAGAGAAAACCATTTAGGTTTGTGTTCTCATAAATTTGGTTTTCGAGTAAAAAGTTGCAAAACTTGTAAAAGTAGTAAATTATTTGCTGTTTTTGATATTAGACATTTTTGGATAATAAGAAAATAAAATATTTATTTCAGTTTTTGGAACAAAACAAATGCCTAGGAATTATTTATAAGGATTGAAAAAAATCTCCCCCAAAACATTTCCTTTATCCTCTAAAGTTCTTTGTAAACATTTTTAGTACCATTTAAAGAAAAATTCCTTTTTCATCACTGGTTACAGGTGTCGTCATGACCGGACAGCGCATGTTCAAAAAATACTGGAAGAAGAAAAAACACTGGAAATCGAATGTAGCATAAACAAATAAGAGAAGAAAACCCCTCCACTGTTGATGGCGGGTGCATGTTCTGCTTTTGTTTTGTTGCTATTCTCTTTACTGTTGTTGTTGTTGTTTTAATTAAATCCCATGATTGTTTATTGAACGACATTTGTTTATTTTATAATGAATGAAATTTATACACAAAAATATTTAATCAAACCCCCCAAAAATAAATTGCTACACATTCACCACGTTCCTTGAATGTGTCAATCAGACAATGCGAATGTGCGAATTCAAATGAGTCGTTCATATGTTTTTATTATTTTATTTGAAATGTTGAAATAAAAATTCACTTATAAAAAAGTAAATAATTATTTATTATCTCATACACAATAAACAAAATTATTAAGTAGGGACTATTTTTTTATTTTATTATTTTTAAAATATTTTTGTTGTGGGAAGTAATATCCTTGGACTATATAATCAATATAATCATAATGATTTTAAAGAAATATTTTTGAACATACAAAAAAGCGTGATAAAGAAAAAAATAATTATTAGGTCCTGAGAAATTTTCTTTATTAAAAGATCAGTTTCTCAGGACTTGAGAAAAAATTATCCTTTTCTTATAAAAAACCAGTAACCACTTTGGGTATATTGTACATATGTATCCTTACACTTGCATGTCAATGTTCCTTTGAAGGAACGAACTCATGTCTTTCTGCAACCTGTGGTAAATTTAATTTCATTCGGGCAGATTTAGAGTCGTCTGCGTACCATTGGACAAATTTATGGAAAACGACTCATAGCAAAATTGATACACGCTATTCTGTATGGCGCACTGTTAAACATTTAATTTCAATTAGACACCCGTTCGAAATACATATGGAAGCTATGGCTGCATCTGCACCAATTTCAACGAATCGTCGTCAATCATGCCCCAATTTTATACGTTGTGCAAAAAATCGTGTTAATCGGAAAAACATTAGGAATTAGAAGCACCATTTATTTAAAATTGGATGAATATATATGTATATGTGGGATCTATATAGAAATCTGAACCAATTTTTCCGGAACTTAACACATACCATTCTAAACTCAATTCAGTACGCTATGTCAAATTTCGTGCAAATCGAAGGACATGTAAGAACTTTGGTGCAACATTTTCATAAAATCGGAGGAATATGTATGGGAGCTATACCTAAATTCGAACAGATTTTCACGAAACTTAACACACATCACTCTGGACCTTATGGAACACGCTATGCCAAATTTCGTGCAAATCAAAGGATATAAAGGGATTTTGGTGCTCTATTTACCTGAAATCGGACGAATATATATATATATGGGAGCTATATCGAAATCTGAACCGATTTTTCCGAAACTCACCACTCATCATTCTAGACTCAATTCAGTACGCTGTGTCAAACTTCGTGCAAATCAAAAGATAGCCACTTTAAGGCACCTGTTACCATAAATCGGAACAAAATATATATGGGAGTTATATCAAAATCTGAACCGATTTTTCCAAATTTCAATAGGGTTCGTCCTTGACCCAAATAAATGAGCTGTGCCAAATTTTATCCAATTCGAATCAAAACTGCGATCTGTACTTTCTTTACAATTTAACATGGACAGACGGACGGACGGACGGACAGACGGACTTACGTAAATCGACTCAGAAAGTGATTCTATGCATATTCTTAAAAGGAACCATGGATCTATCTCGATTCCTTTTGCCTGTTACATACATAATACCCTGTACCACAGTGTGGTGAAGGGTATAACTACCTCTTAGGACCTTACATCAGGATCAGAGGATATTTTTTTTTCTATAGAAAAAAATCTGATTCTCAGGGCCTGGGGATTTTTTCAGGCCTCTGACCCTAAAGATATTTTCTATAGAGAACAATTTGTTAGCAAAAAGTCTGAGGATTTTTTTCCCTCAGGTTTTTTTCTTGGTGATAAAAATATATTTTAAAGATTTTTGTTATCAAAATGTACTCCTCAGGTTTTACGGATCCCGGGAGAGAGTTTCAGCATAATTGACTGGATTTTGGTATTTTCGAGTTCCACTGGGCAACATTTTGGGGAATTGCAATTGGGTAGAAAATCTACCTTCGAAGAGTTATCAGTTATCGGTACAGGCATTATTTGGAAAACTGAGAACTTTGGCTACGTTTTGAGGCGAATTGACTTTAAAACATCTACATAGGATTTTTTGGGTTAACCTACTTTATGGGGATTTAATTGACAAATCTGCAATGAATTTGACTACAAAACCCCACTGGGATAACTAAATCCGTTTTGGTATTTTAGATCAACCCCCATATAAAGTCCCAATTGATTTTGGGTATATTAAATATCCACCTCATGCGAGAGGTTATATAAAAAGTTTGGAAGTCCTGACCTGAGAACTAGAAACGAAGAAATGGTCCTCTTAGTGAAAAGAATTTTTTAGAGGAAAAATAGATCTCAGAGTCTGAGATATTTGAATTAACAAAAAAGTGTCCTTTGAGCTTGAACATTTTTTATAGAAAAAAAAAAAAATTCTTGTAATCGGAGAATGTTTTCTGTGGAAAAAAATTCTCATTAAAAAAAATATCTAAAGTGCATATGATTTTTCTCGTCTCATATATCAAATTCCTTTTCGATCCCATAAAAATAAATTTAATATTTTTTAAAATTTTTTTACAGAAAAAATTTGTACAACGGATACCAGTGAAATGTTAAATATTATAAGTACATTGCCACCACCAACTGTCTCCTCTAGCCGCAAAGAACGAACCGCATTTACCAAGGAACAAATAAAATCACTAGAAAAGGAATTTCAACATGCAAACTATTTGACACGCTTGAGGAGATATGAAATTGCTGTGGCCTTAGATTTAACAGAAAGACAGGTAAATACAATTAAATTAAAAGTAAAAAACAAATATTTAAAAAAATACATAAAAAGTCAATTGGAGATGCGGGGCATCGATCCCCGTACCTCTCACATGCTAAGCGAGCGCTCTACCATCTGAGCTACATCCCCTGATGGCGATTACGTGACAAAGTTTTTATTTCAAAAAGGGCACACACATTCACATTATTATGTTTAGTAGAGTAGTGTAGTCGTGTGCGTACAAACCCAGTAGTTCGAGTAACTGGTGATGAACTAGATATTTTACTAATTACCTGTAAGTACCACTAGTTACCACTTCATGCCCTAGACTGGTGAATTTAACATGTGTATGTCATTGGGGAAGTCAATTGTCCCCTGTCTGCGTTACCAGTATACAGTCATTTCGATAGTCGATTCATTATCCTTTGCATTACCAGTAACTACTGAATTGGTATGATGTGTGTAAACAACTTTTTCAGTTGACAAAAAAATCCAACAGTCTATTTTGTGTTCCTTTTTGGGGTATGAAGTAACTAGATCACCAAGTAACTAGCTATATAACTATATAATAGCAGACAATTGATATTTTTTGTACAACTGGGAACGTTCAGACAAGTATCCCTGTAGGAAATGTTTATAGTAAATCACTACTGACTTACTATTGAAATTGTCACCACTACCACTAACCGACTATAACCAATCCGTGATTTTTACTATTGACATTTAGCATGTGCTTGTCATTGAGAATGAACTAGTGACATGGTCAATAGTGTGTAGATATAGACACAAGGTCACATATGTCACCAGTAAATCTTTTATAATATCTTTTGCTCAAAATGTTTTCTTTATCAAATTGTCTTTAATCAATTTAAACTCGTGTTTTTACTAAAATGTTTGTCTACTGCCGGTAAACTAATTTGTAAGAAAAGAAAAATAAGAAGAAGCATAACCATGCTCAGTTGGCTGTTAACATAACCGATGCTTCTTCTTATTACATATATTATATGATATGTAGACAAGTTGTTGAGAATATGGAGACATGTCGCCACAATAGTCGACAAAAGCGATACAAAGCCAACATTTCCTTGAGGAATACTTGTCTGAAAGAGATTGCCAAGTGGTTTCACAAGTGTTTTATTAATTTTAAAATGTGTACATTATAATAATTTAATTCACATTTTTATAAAATACAGTTATTTATTGAATACAAATATTTTAATTATTATTTTTTTATTTATAGGTAAAAGTATGGTTTCAAAATCGCCGAATGAAATGTAAACGCCTGAAAATGGATGCTGCTAATAATTGCTAGCCAAATAATGATTGTTATTTTAATAAATTTATATTGTAATTTAATAAAAAATAATTTAATTAAAACAAATGAATATATGTGAAATGTGTTTTAATGCAGTGTTTACACACAAAAAAATATAAGCGATATCTACAATATAGGGTAGCTTTTGTCAACAAAGTTTGCTGTCAAAATCCATTATTGTTAATTGACTTCCATTATGAACACGTAAACAAAGTCAACATTTTTGACATTAGAAAGAAAACAGTTGAGTTTCGCTAGCTGGGTGACCTTATTAATAGATCTTGACAGCACTGATCGCCTGACTCGATGAAACATGCAGTCTCCATTCCATCTCATTCGTAAATATTTGTCTTCTCTTCCATTCGTTACCAAGAGGAACGTTTTTCGATTTTTATTCGTTGCGAACTTCGATGTGAAACCAAGATTTTCTCCTTTCTACGGCCGATAAATTAATTATGTGTTATCGAAAATACAGCAACCACAGGGAAACGATCATGGCCTATACATAAGGACATCCTGGGAGACCAGCTGGATATCTGCGCCACTCAAGTTTGCTGTCAAAATCTATTTTGAAAACGTAAACAAGTCGAAATTTTCGACATTAGACTTAAAAAAAATACAGCTGTATTTCGATTGCTACCTGGGTGATCTTAGAAATCATAAAGGACTAAGCAGAATGCTCGCGTTGAGCCATCCGCCGCGTTGTATTTTCGATAATATATAAAGCGACGGATGGCTCAACTCGAACATTCTGCTGAGCCCATAACAGAATGTTCACGTTGCCATCCATCGCTTTTTGTTTTATCGAAAATACACAACCACAAGGAAATTTTTCCTTATAATTGCACATCGAATTCAAGTAGAAATTACGAACTTTGACAGTTAATCGAGACATCAGCCATGATTTAAACCATGATCCAAAAATAAGGTCGTCCGATAAGGCCATATGATTTCACCCGAGCTGTCAAAATGCTTTCGATTTTGACTAAATTGTGTGGAAACGTAAACAAAATATTTGACAGTACGGGGGATTGTACTCCAAAATTGTCGATAACGATTGCTTCTGACACGACCTGTTTCATGACCTATAAATAAGGTCACCCAAGGAGACCACTCAAATTCGCTGTCAAAATGCATTATTGTGAATTGACTCCCATTATGAATTTTCTTATTCTTCCACACACTCATTTTCTCGTTTGACCATTGTTCATGAAAATTAAAAAATGGAATTAAAAGAAAAAACAAGAAATTGTAAAAGGAACTCTTGAATTACTCGACAGACATATTATGTGTTTTTTTCCTCGCAAAAGGTTTTAATTTTATTAACTGACTTGGCGTTTGTTTGCCGACAGAAAACAAAGAAAATGCAAAACTTTTTGCAGCCAACTTCAGTTGTTTACAACGAATAAAAACAGCTGTTTTTCGATCGCCCATAAACTCAATTTACTTTACCACAAAATTTGCCCGTGTGACTACTGACATGATGATTTATGCCATGTACAGACGAGCGTTGTTCGCTCTCTCATTCGTTGTTCGACCCTTAATTATGAAGGAAAATTCCCCATACAAAAAGCGAACACCGACTTTTGTACGTTGTTCAATTCAAATCACTCTCTGAATCACCAATAAACATCCCTAACAATTGAGAGTTTTGAAAATAAATTAATTTTGACAGTTTGAAAATATTTATGAAATTTTCAAACTTTTTGTAAAATTGAAAATCATGAATGAAAAGTAAAAAATTGTATAGTTTTTATATATGCAGCAGGATGTAAATTTTGTTTTCTACATAATGCAATATGCATTTCTTTTCCCTTGGTTCTAATTAGCGTACAAAACAAGAAACAAATGTGGGGCAACTCAAACAAAAAATTCTCCAAATTTTTATTTGTGACAGTATGTGACATTTGAATTGAGAAAATATAAAAATGTATTAAAAACAACAACATTTTCAGAAAAAATGAAAAACATGAATGAAAAGTAAATAGATATGGGTTCAACTATAGTCAGGAGAAAGAGAATTATTTTTTCTATTTAGATCCCTATGTAATTCACTAAAATATGTTACATTTTTGGTGTAAAACAAGAAACAAAAAGTTTGAAATAAAAAACTCTGATGATATGAATTATGAATAGTGTTGTATGAACGGGTTAATTCATGTACGTAATTCTGAGAGCAAACTACGTTGTTCGGATGCCCGTCAGAACATGGCATTAAACTTTTCAATAGAAAAAATCGATTAATCGGGTAGTCAAAAGTCGATTTACTTATCCCTATACAGCTGGTCACGTAGCGGATTCTCTCGTTTCTTTTTTAAAAAGGAACTAGTTCCTTAATGTAGTTCCTTTGAACTATGTAATTACTTCATAATTAAGAGTCGAACCACGAATGAGAGAGGGAACAACGCTCGTCTGTACATGGCATTAGACTTTTCAATACAAAAAGTCGATTAATCGAAAGTCGATTTAGTTATCCCTAATCATAATTTGCCTAAACCTCATTCGTAAACAACACGGTTTCCATTTAGTCTCTATCCCACCTCATTCGTAAACCTTCGGTTATACCATTTTGAGTTCATCTTTATCGGCCATTTTGTCTTCTCCTCCCATTCGTTAGCAGGTGGAACGTTTTTCAATTTTTTCAGTCGTCGTTTTTATATTAGCTCCGTTCCAAAACCTAAAAGAATCTACTAATTTTACAAGTTTTGCAACTTTTTACTCGAAAACCGTTCCTGAACCCATAAAACTGGTAAAGCATTGAATCAAATTTAAGAGAGCACAAAACAAAATGGCTTTCTCTTTGTAAACTTTTTGTTATGTTGATTTTGAAGTATTGTCATCTAATTTTGGCATATTTACTAGATTTGCGTTCCCGAACTTTTCAAATTATTTTGTACTCTGAGACTTGAAATGTTTCCCTTTTATTAGCTTTACTATTAAACAAGTGAAAAAGCGTTAAGTTCGGCCGGGCCGAACTTTGGATACCCTCCACCACAGGTATACTGACAGGTATTTGAAATGAAAAAGTGGACCGATATTTATAATTTTAAATAGAGATATTTGGTACCCAATATGAACCCACTGTACCAAATTTCAGCGAATTCGGTTGAAAATCGCGCTCAAGAACCTCAAAATACCAAAAATTGGGGGTGCCCTTATATGGGGGCTACCAGAAAAAGTGGGCCGATATTTATAATTTTTAGTAGAGATATTTGGTACGCAATATGAACCCAATGTACAAAATTGCAGCGAATTCGGTTGAAAAGCGCGCTCAAGAACCCCAAAATACCGAAATTGGGGGGTACCCTTATATGGGGGATATCCGAAAAAATTGACCTATATTTAAATTTTTTTGTGGAGAGATTTGGTACCTGCTAAGAACTCAAAATACTAAATTACAGCCAATTCGGTGAAAAATACGATAAAAACCCAAAAAATACTGAAAATTAGGAGGTACCGTTATATGGGGGCTACAAGAAAAAGTGGACCTATATTTATAATTTTTTGTGGATACATTTACTACAAATTCGCTTGAAAAACGCGCTCAAGAACCCCAAAATACAGAAATTTGGGGGTACCCTTATATGGGAGCTATGCCTAAACGTGGACCGATATATCCCATCTTCGAACTTGACCTGCCTGCAGACAAAAGACAACCCTATGCAAAATTTCAGCACCCTATCTCAATTCATTCAGAAGATAGCGTGATTACAACAGACGGACGGACATGGCTAGATCGTCTTAGAATTTTACCCTGATCAAGAATATATATACTTTATAGGGTCGGAAATGAATATTTCGATGAGTTACAAACGGAATGAAAAATTTTAATATACCCTCCATACTATGGTGGAGGGTATAAAAAGTACTGGAACAGACCATTTGTTGGCGAAGGTTTGCGTACGACGTCGCTTGAGTCTTGGCAGAACGACGATTAACAAGCGAATTTTATGAAGGCTGGAGTCTTGGAGGCTTCCCACTGTTCTTTTGAATCTCTCTCTCTCTCTTTTATTATTTTTTTTTTCGTTTTTCCATATATAGTTCCTTTGCTCCATATAGTTCCTTTGCTCTTTATAGTTCCTTTGCTCCATACAGTTCCTTTGCTTCAAATAGTTCAAAAAAGGAACTGGATCAGAGAAAGGAATTATATTAATTAAAGAACTGGAACTAGTTCCGTTCGTTCCTTTCTCGGAATAGATCCAATGAACTAGTTTATTCCGGAACTACAACATTCGCATTTTTTCTTCACAGTCCATTGAAAAATAAGTTTTAATAAAATATATTAAAATTTCTTGCAATGGCTACTGTTCAGGAACGTTTACAGCTGAATCGAACACCATTGGACAAATGGTCGACAAGAGAACAGCTGGCGTTGGCCTCTGCGGTTCTATCAAGTGGTGATCAAAATTGGATGTCGGTGAGTCGTGCATTGAAGGTTCTGTGCGGAAATTCAAAAGATACTTTGCATCCTCGTCCTGGTGATTGGTTTTCGCAAAAGAATTGTGCTGTACAATATGGCCACCTCTTGGAAGATGTGGAAACTCCAAAGCGTAAGAAACGAACATCGGAAAGTAGTCTATCATCGTCACCGCCGGTGGAGGCTCCCACTGAGGCTATAGTTCGTCGTCTCACCGAAGAGCGAATGCAGGAAATAAAGTTGGAAATACGGAAACAACAAGAGGTAATAGATTTTGCAAATTCCGATATAATGCATATTAAAACCTCTATATTTGCAGGAATATGCAAGCATTGTGGCAGAAATAAAGGCCCTACAATCCGGACGTTTGGAAGATGTGGAAATATTACAAATGTGGTCGGATATTGAAAAGGAACAGGAAATGTTGAGAATTGATGAAATGAAAATGGAAAATCAATTACGGGAGCGGGAAATGCGTAAACAAGAAATGCAAAGAAATTGGCGTACAAGTAGTGGTGGTGCTGTTCCCAGTAACTCGTCATCCTCGAGTTCATTGAAATCTTCTACAGATACAACAGCTGTCGATATGGATGTAGAGGAAATTATTGGATCAACCAAAACGGTGACATCAAACACAGGTCATTCCATGCAAATGCAGGCGGGCACATCTCCACTGCTGACGTCCCTCTTGAAGTCTCCAACTGCTTCAAATTCTCCAAGTAGCATTGGTGCCGCTTCCGTATCAGCACGGACCAGTGCACCAACAATTACAACACTCCTCACCAGTGGATCTATACCAAATCCGAATCAACCGGCTTTGATACCTGCTGGAGATTCGGCAATACAATTATTAACCAGACCCATTAGTGGACCACCTTTGGATTCCAGCATAACTTCCGGTTCAAATCAGCTTAGCTTGTTGAGCCCTTCACAATCTGCACCCACTCTGTCAATGCTATTGGAGAAAAATAAGTCAGCACCCTCTGCACTGTCGACAGAAATAAAAACATTTGATTCAAATGTGAACACAAAAACCGAAACAGATACGGTGTCGGCAAATGATTCTAATAACGAATCAATACCTATGGATATTGAAGAAGACATGCCAGCTACAACAAATGTGACACAGGATGCAGATGATATCGATGATACAGATCCAAATGAAGAACAGCAATTGATGGAGGTCTTTAAGAATATAGGCAACATAGATGAGTTGGATATTGATGTATCGGATGTCATCGATGAAGAAGTTGATTTTCTAAAGGGTGTAGATGAAGAGGAGACGGCATTGGAAGAGGCCGTGGAAGATTTGGAAGAAAAACTGGTAGAGGCAAGTGTTGAACTTGTGGAAACTATTAAGCAAGATGCACAAAGTTCTCTACCACCCACTGTTAATATAGACGATATTAAACAGGAAAGTAATATACAAAATCCAGAAAACGCCACTGAGGCAAATGTTCCAGCCAAAACGGAATTAACATCAAGTGATGACTCAAACGATAATATACCCTTGGCGGCTGTAGCCTCTTTGGAATCGTCCAAAGATCGTCTCAATGAATCATCAAATGAAAGTAGTTTTTTAAAAGAACAGGTGGAGTCTGCATTTCCAAAAAACGAACCAGCCGAGCAACGCGAAGGCATAGAAGGTGATTCAACAAAACTGGAAATCAAACAGGAGATGTTGGATGAACATGAACAGCCTGCAAATGAGAATGCTGGGAAGTCAAACGACAACCCTGCTGGTGATGATAAAAATGAGGATGATCATACCAATTCGGATGGTAATAAACAGGGAGATGTATTTGTAGTGCCCGCTATGGAGGATAGTAATAAGGCTAGCGGCACAATTAAAACTGAATGTGAAGATGATACGCAGAGTAATAGTGAAGGACAGGATCACAACAAAATGAGAAGTGATGTTGATGATATGAATGGTAAGGAAAATTTGTTGATATAAGTAATTTGAACGATGGAAAATATTTAAAAATATTCTTATTTGTCTTATTGTTTATTTTATTTCAGGTGAATCAAATCATCCACCAGAACAAAGTGAGGGCAGTGCAGATACATCTATGATACAACCACAAAATGATTTACAAAATATTGAAACAACTATGGACACATCATCATCATTGTCTATGCTACAGCCACCACCAGCAATTTCTGTGGCTGATACAGATGAAAATTCCTCATCCACAGATATTAGTATACAGACGCGAAAAGATGAAAAATCTTCTTCTTCTTCATCCAAGAGGCAATCATCACATTATCAGAGAAAAAGTCCACACGACGCTAAGACTGATGACGAAATGCCAAATCCTTCAACACAAATGGCAGTACCCAATAATAGCGGCGGTGGTGGTGGTAGCTTAACTCCACGACCAACAGCTTTGCGTAAACTACGTGATCGGGATCGTTCGGAAAGTCCCATGATAGATGATGATGCCACAACACAAAGTGACCATTCGACTACAACAACAAACCAACGTTCGAGAAGACGTTATTCATCGACACCGGTGATAGATAGTATACCAAACTCGCCTGCCTCCAGTGATCGTGATGAATCTCGCGATTTAAGGACCTACAAAAAATCCTTACTTAGTATCTATAATGTGCTGCAGAATAGCAAACATGCGGCGACCATACAACGTATTTTAAATGATGAAAATACACCCTACAAGTTGGAAGAAATTTGTTTGAAACCAATGGATTTTGCCAGTATAAAAAATAATATCGAATCGGGTGTTATACGTTCTGCATACGAGCTGCAAAGAGATGTCCTCTTAATGTGTCAGAATGCTTTATTTGTGACAAAAACCAATTCAGCTACAGCCAAAGCTGTTTTAGCCTTTCAACAAGAATGTCAAAATATTCGAGAATTTATGCCGAACTTTTTGGATTCACATGGCGGAAAATTGGATCGCAATGTAAGGGACACTAAATCCAGTGGTTCAACTTCGTCCTCAACAGGAGGTGGTAGCACCTCCAAGGGGCGAAGTGGTTCAAGAAAAAGTCTACGTTTATCTTAAGTTAGAAATAGAAAACAAAATATAATTAATAATAATAATAAATTAAAAATTTATTCTAAAAAAACAAAAACCGAAAAACATTTGATAACAAATATTAACTTTAACACTATGTAAAGATGAAATTTTGTAATCTTCTGGCAAGTGATGACTTGCACACGGCCCGCCGACTAGGACATGCATATTGTCGCAAACAACGTGACAAGCGTAAATCACAATAACATAGACGAGCAGCACATGAATCCGGACCACCCCATTCTCCATGATCTATGGCACACAATGGTTTACCACGATAACATTTCCATACATAAGGTACAAAATATTCCAGATATGACAGGCAATTACTGTGCTCGTAACATTTATCGTGTAGTTTGCAACAACGATCAATGCCATCTGTGGGTATTCCATTACCCAAAAATCCACAATAACAGCCATAGCCTTTATAGATCAGTGGTTCACAGCCAGTAGAACATTTCAGCATGGAATACAGGCGTAGGACATCACGTTTGTGTTTTGTTTGATTTCTGGAAAAAGTTAAAAAAATATTAAAATGTATTTTTCATTATTTTTATTTTTTTTAACATTAATTTAAAGTTTGTCAATAACCAAATTGATCCTCAAGGCGACCTTGAAGATTTGCTACACTTTTCAGATTACGATGATGGATTTTCATTTTCCTGTATCGTACATAATGAATTGGTCGATGCATTTGCCAAAGTTAAATCAAACGCTTCTGGTTCTGATGGTTTTACTAAAAAATATAATAAATTGGTTTTCCCTTACATATCAATTTACTTATTACATATTGTCAATTCCATTATACAGACTTCAACATTTCCATGCTGCTGGAAGACAGCAAAAATCAATCCTATTAAGAAAAAAAGTAGCAATTTCTGTGAGTATCGACCTATTGCCCTGGTACCTGTTCTGTCCAAAGTTGTGGAATATGTTTTACAAAAACAAATAATATCGTACATTGAAAGAAAGAAACTATTAAATGATTGTCAATGTGGGTTCCGAAGTGGAAGAAGCACTGCTATGTTGTTGGTCGGTTTAACAGATAATATAAGAAGGTATTTTTCTAACAATAAACTATGTGTATTAATTTCACTTGATCTGGAAAAAGCATTCGATCAGGTAGACTATTTCTGTCTTATGCACAAGCTTAACAATGTGTATCGATTCAATAAATATGCCTGTAAATTATTGTATTCTTACCTGCTTGATAGAAAACAATTTGTCTTCCAGAAAAACAATTATTCTACCATACTCCCATGTAAAAGTGGCGTTCCGCAAGGTTCGGTCTTAGGACCTCTTTTATTCATTATGTTTTTAAATGATTTGTTTGATAAATTGAAATATTGGTGTATACCTTATGCGTACGCAGATGATGTACAACTTCTTTTTGTAGGCGAATTCGCTTACGAAAATATATTGCAATCTAAAATTGATCTCGTTATGAGAAATCTCAGTGATTGGATGTCTGCCAATCGTCTTTCTGTTAACCCATTGAAAACGAATGCAATGATCTTTGCCAATAAGGAAGTTAACCATTTGCAATTAATTTATCATGGAGTAAATATTAACATTGTACACAGCATGACGTGTTTGGGTGTTATATTAGACGACAAGCTAACGTTTGAGTGTCAAATCAGTAGTATAGTTGCCCATATAAACTTTTCCCTTAGGCAACTTTACAATTCCGATTTAATTCTACCACATCATGTAAAGAAGAGACTAATATATGCTCTTATTATGCCCAATATGCTATACTGTTTAGAGGTGTATTCGGGCACTTATGATAGATATATTTCTATGCTGCAGCTAGCTTTTAACAGAGTTATGCGCTATCTATATTCCAGAAAACGGTATGATCATATTTCCCCCTATGTATATCGCTTTCTCGGTTGTTCTTTCCGCGATTTTATCAATTTCAGAGTTTTGGTTTTATTTTACAAAGTGTTTAAACAACAATCACCTCTGTTTTTAACAAATTACTTTACTTTTTGTCATTCGATTCGATTAAATCAACTAATCACAAGAATTGGCCCCCATATGAATGAATCGTTTACTGTTAGAGTAACTCGTTTATTTAATATACTCCCAAATAATTTAAAGCTATTCTGTTATTCCTATAACTTATTCAGGAAAAAAATTCTTCAACACTATTCCGAAAATCTGTTCTAACTTTTTTATATACATTTTAAATCATTTATATGATTTTGCCTTACTTGATTTGCAAAAATTGATTATCATTTTAAAGCTACGTAACAACCACAATAGTATTCAATGTATTGTATTTATAAATTTATATTATTTAATATTTTACATTTGAGTAGCCATGATGTCACGAAGTTTTTTAAAATGCATCTGCATAATTACATTCATAATGTTTTATTAGTGTTAACATCATTTATTTATAATAACTTGTTTAAAAGTGGATATATTTGAGTAGTCATGATGTAATGCAGATTTAAACATGTTTAAAATATTTATTATATTATATTTATAAGAATTTGATTTAGAGTAGCTATGATATAAGGTGGATTCTTTGTAATTATACATAAATTGGCCATTAAATTGTAATTTGGCTTCAATTACAAAGTAAATAAAGACAAATTAAATTAAATTACCTCTTTTCCCATTTTGTCGAATATCCAAAGGGATCATTTGATCGTGCTATAAACACATTTTCATCCATTTCCTTTCTAAGTTCTACTCGATATTGTTTTTGTTTCATTTCTGCCTCAGCAATATCCTTTAGATATTCCGTTGATGATATACCGCCATATAGGTCTTTTGTTATTTCATGATAAGGATATTCGGTCAATGTGTTTGAGGGGTCACTACAAAACAAATGAAATGGAAGTTATTTGGAATGTCGGAAAATAAAATTAAAATAAAGGGATATACATATATATCTGTCATGTTTAGGATTAACAGATTCCCCTTCCCTTTCTTTTCCTCGCTCAGGAAACCGACCAGACGACAGACAGGGCGCATAAATCAAAACTCCATTTTGGCTGGAACTCCTACAGAGCTAGTTTCAACAAATACAAAGAAAAAGTCTTGAATAAATTTCTGTGTGTCGATAGAAGGAGTCAACGACGCTGCTAGGTTTCGAAGATTACTATCCAAGGATTAGAAGTCCATCGGAAGTATCAAGAAGCAGGATGGTTCTGAGACTCTTAATCTCCTAGCTGAGACTTATTTCCCAGGTTGCAAAGGTATGGGTACCATCGACGGTGAACGTGATGACACTCAGCCTCTTGTGACTCTAGAATTTTATCTCATTGGCAAGGTGGTTAACAGAAATAAGATACATTCAAACCATATAAATCGCCAGGACCAGATAGAATCACAACGGCGATGCTTCAATTTGCCTCGCCAAGTATATATCTGACCCTTAAGAAGATCTATACGGCGTGTTTGACTCTCTCGTGTGTTCCGGGTCTATGGAACGAGGTAAATGTTACTTACATTCCTAAAGCGGGTAAATCAAGCCACTCTGCACCAATGGACTATAGACCCATTAGCCTATCATCCTTTCTCCTCAAGACTGTCGAAAGACTGATTGACCTAGAGATTGGGAGTCGTATAGACACCACCTCTCTTTGCAATTCACAGCACGCATACATAAAGGGCATATCTGTAGAATCTGCACTGCACGAGTTGTTAAGATATGTTGAGAGAAATATGGAATTCGAACTTTACGTTGGCCGCCTTCCTAGATATAGAAGGAGCCTTTAACAACTTGAGTCCGTAAACCACTCACTTAAAAAAATTGGCACTCTTGAAATCCTTACTTTTTGAATAGATAAAATGCTAAAGAGCAGAACTATAAATCCAAATATGGGGGATACAAAAATCAGGAAAACAGTAACTAGAGGCAACCCTCGCTCTCACCATTGCTATGGCCATTGGTAATTAACAACATACTGATGGAACTGGACGGAAAAGTTGTCAAAGTCGTAGCTTATGCGGACAACGTCGTGATATTGATTTCCGGAAAATTTCTCGGAGCTTATGCAAAGAGCCTTACTGACACTGTCGCGTTGGGCCAGGGCGAACGGCCTTGGTGTAAATCCAACAAAGACGGATCTGGCAATGTTCACCAGGAAGAGTAAGCTCGACGTTTTTGCTCCACCAACACTGGATGGAGTGTAGCTTTGAAGCACAATCCTGGACTGTCAATTACGATGGAATAGGAACGCTGAGGAACGGGCAAAGTGAGGGCTGATTGCACTCTATGTATGCAAGAATTCCATTGGGAAAAGTTGGGGGCTAAAACCATCAACTATACACTGGTTGTATAACACCATGGTAAGGCCCATCCTTTCCTATGGTTATCTCGTTTGGTGAAACTGCCTGCGCCACAAGTCGTCATCCAGCTAACTAGATAAGGTAAAAAGAGCCACCTCTATTCTAATAACAGCAGCCGCGAGGAGCACCTCACAAGCAGCTCTGAACGCAATGACGAACTTAAGGCCTCTGGGTCTCGGCATTTCAAGCGTTTCGGGCCGCGCGTATTGACCTAAGTCTGCATGAACAAAATCGTTGGGGAAGTTGTACCTTTGGGCATGATTGTATCTTGAACGAACCAGGTATGACATTGGACCAACGCGTAAAACTAAACGACTATATATCACCAGTCCTGAGATTTGACGATGCAGATGTATTTATTCCTAGTAGAGACGACTGGAACCGGAGTAACATTCCTCTGGACGGTCTGTCTTTCTATACAGACGAATCCAAGATAGAAGAAGGTACAGGGGCTGACGTCTACTGTGAACGGCTAGGCCTTGAGCTTACCTACAAGCTGGATAGCAACTGTAGTGTTTCCAAACTAAAATCTTCGCGATTCGGAAGGCAGCGGAATTGATAAACAATCTGGATGCAGAGAGCGTTGTGGATAGTCAATCAGCTCTTACATCAAATCTGAGGCCGTCCTCAAGTGTAGAACAGTTTTGGAAGAACTTACAGCTATGAAAGAGCAGACGAAATAGCTAGACGAGGATTTCAATTTACAGATATAGCAATTGATGGCTATGTATGGCAATTGATGGACCTGAGTATAGCTGAAATAAGAGTAATGACAGGAATCATTACTGGTCATTGCAATATCATGGCCTTTAACAGTAAATGAGCCTCTCCTGTGTCGCTGCCCAGTCTTGGTCTACAGACGGCACATACTAGTGTGTGCTCTTAATTTCTTCTCAACAACAACAACAACCTGCTCTAATCTAAGAAAAATTGTACTTATGGGTACTAAATGGTAATAAATTTGGATTTAGGTGAACCAATAGAGTCCTGAAATTTGGAATAAAGATTACTGCTGGGGTGTAGGACTGGGAAATGTAGGAAGTTTTGATTATTCGTACTTATGAGTACTAAACGACACCAAATTTGGTACAATTAGAATTTAGGTTGAACATATAGAGCTGGAATCCTGAAATTGGGAAATAACATTTCTATTGCATTGTTAGATCGTTATGGAAATTTGTACTTATGTGCACTAAATGGTACTAAATTATATACAATTTGGATTTAGGTGTTCGCATAGAAGTAGAATCCTGAAATTTGGAATTAAGATTGCTGTTGGAGTTTAGGATTGGGTTATGGAGATAGTTTTGGAAAATTTTTTATTTATGGATACGAAATGGTACAATATTTTGTACAATTTGCATTTGGGTGAACGGATAGAATTGGAATCCTGAAATTTGGAATTAAGATAACTGTTGCAGAGTAGAATTGGGGTATACAAAAAGCTTTGGAAAGGGGTATGCAAAAAGTTTTGGATTTTTATAAATTAGATCGTTATGGAAATTTGTACTTATGTGTACTAAATCGTACTAAATCTTATACAGTTTGGATTTAGGTGATCGGATAGAGGGGGAATTTGAATTAAGATTGCTTCTTATTGCATAAGATTGGGGGAATGGATGTAGTTTTGGAAATTTTTTAACTTATGCATACTAAATGGTACTATATTTGGTACAATTTGGATTTGGGTGAACCGATAGAGATAGAACACTGAAATTTCGAAATAATTGTCAAATTGAGGTAGTGGAAATACGTAGGAGTGTAGGATTGGGGTATGGATGTAGATTTGGACATTTGTACTTATGGATATTGAATGGTACTAAATTTGGATTTAGGTAACCCGATAGAGCTGAAATTTAATAAGATAACATTTGGAGGGTAGGATTGAGGTATGTAAAACGTTTTGGAAATTCGTGCTCATGTGTCCTGAAATTGGGAAATATCATTTCTTTTGGATTTGAGGTAGGTACTAAATGGTACTAAATTTGATACAATTTAAATTTAGGTGAACCGATACAGCTGGAATCCAGAAATTTGTTATTCAAATTATTTTTAGGGTGTAGGATTGTGGTAAGTAGGAAGTTTTGGAAATCTTGTGGTATGTAACGGTACCAAATTTAGTATAGAGCTAGATTTTAGTACCAAATTTACTGGAGAGCTTGACGTAGATTTTGCGGTCAGAATTGGAGTGTAGATATGGGGTCAAATAAATGAGCTGTTCAAAATTTCATCTCTATCGGATACTTAAAGAGAAGAACTGGGATAAACGATTTACGGACATGCAAAAATCGACTCAAAAAGTGATCCTATATAAGTATGTGTATTTTTTGTATGTTACAAACATACACACAAAGACAAAATACACTGTATCACAGTGTTATGTAGGGTATAAAAATTACTCTTTCTTATTGCAAAAGAAGTTACTAAGAGTTTTCGTCTACCAGAAAAATATATGGTTCCGCACACACATTAAGTCATTTTTTTTAATTTTTAACAAAGTTCATTAGTTCATTTATGTATACTGCTTTGACCTACTGAACATTATTTTATTACCACACAACAAAATACTACTTTTTGGATATTACATTTTTTATTAAGAAAAGCGTCAACTTATTACATGTGAAAATCATGCGTTTTTAAATTAATTTTTTTTTTTTGCAATATGTTTGTTTAGTATAAGGATAATAGAAATTGTCCAAAATGAGGGCATGTGAAAAAATGACCCTCTAAGATATAAGCATTTTCTTTCCTTACCTATTACGATAATCCTGTGTAGTTTGTGGCTGGGCAATATCACCATTCCAACCGTCTAAACCCAAATGTGACCAGGGATCCCGTTGCGCTGCTCGATCAATAGCTTGCATTTCGATACGCATAAGTTCGGTAATATTTCTATTAAATGGCACTTTCGCATAACGAAACCTCCTTAAAGTCATATATGATTCGGTTAAATTAGGAAATGTTGGTTCCATAAACTCTTGCCGTTCCATAAATAGCATACGTTCCGAAAATCTATTGTCACGGGTCCCGTCCTCCTCGAATGGTAATTTAAATACCATTGCTGAATTAATTTTTGGATTTTTCATTGGAAAACTGTACATTTCAGTTACGACTCGTTCAAAATCTAAACTATTATTTGTAATCGGATCGAATGCACTTTTCATATCGTTTAAAATTAAGTTATTCATATTTGTTCGGGTGGGATATCCATTGGGTATTTTATAAATATGGGCGTGATTGTAATGTGTGGCGTGAATACTACTTATTGATGTTATATAATAAATTAATAATAATAAAAATTCTCTTCCATGTGAATTATAATTCATTTTGGTTTTCTTTTTTCTTTCTTTTTTAAATAAATGCACAGACAAATCGAACGAAATATAAGTTAAAATGTTTAATGCAGCACAATCTCTTTTTAGCCGCCACCTTTAACTTAACGTCTTATTTAGTCAACGGTTATGTTTAAATTAAACCAATAAAATTGTTCGTTTATTCGTTACATTCGTTAAATAAGTGACTGAAATGTTTTGTATGAAGTGCGGAACGTTTCAGTGGGAGCAGTAACAGTCCAGCCACTAAAACACCTATCCACACATCACAACGCAGACTCAGGGGTAAACAAGTGCACAGCAACCATCAACATCATCATCATGATCATCACCATCCCCAATAATAAAAAAAACAGCACCACCATCAACATCACCGACGACAAACAACTTCAGTTCGGAGAAGTGTGTAAGAAAAACTATGGCAGTGGTACAACGAACGAATGACTCTGAGCGGGTATTAAGTCAAACCTCTGCCACTATTGTCTAGCGGTGTGTGTATGTCTGCCAGCCTGTCTAATCACCAGCTCACGGTTGGTGTTGCTTGTTTATTGGGCGCTCAACGAACAATTGTTTTACTTCATTGCCACGGCATGGCATGTATTACCAAATAGAGTTTAACGTCCATACTAACCGCCATCGACGATTCATTCATAATGAAGTTTTCAACAAGTTTAACCGGCTCTATTTAAATTTAATAATAATAATAATAGTACGAATATCAACAATAATAGCAATAAGACTTTTGCGGAAATAACCTATATAAAAATAAAGACAAACAGTGCATGAAAAATGTGTTTCTTGGTTTCTGGGATTTACAATGAGAAAATTTGTTCGGTTTGTTTTGTTCGTATTAAATAATAGATACAGAGCTAGAAACAAACGCCAATAACATCCAACATGTCCTTGTCTTCGGTTAAGACATTTGTTTGAAAAGCTGTTAAGCAATGTAAAACAGAAGTTCGTAGAAGTAGCTCACGGTTTTCATTAACAATTAAACTAACAAAAAAATTTGTTTTAAATAACAACTGTGATACGTTATGTTTAAGAATATTTTTGTTGATGCAACAGTAAATAATATATTATGTTCGACTTCCAGACTTTTTACAATCAAACTAAGCGATCATGGTCGCGAGTTATAATATTTCAAAATCAATTATTTTTTTATATTTCATTTCGTTTGTAACATCTTTAAAAATTCGATAGTTTGATATAATACGGTTGATTTAGAAACGTTAATCTGTTGAAAACATTATGTAGATCGCATTATTCAAGATAGAATTTTAAAATTTGTACACATATTCCTACTACTCCTAAGGCATTTATATCCTTCTTCACATTGTGGTTATGTATGTACGTTTAAATTATACAAAGTGATGAAGGGTATCATGATCATCCACGAAAAGAAAAATATATGGGGAGATCTAATGTGGGAGAAAAAAGGGGTGATAGAGAGAGATAAGAAGTTTATAAGGAAGTATGAGAAGGTAAGTATGAGATAGTATCGATGGCTATAGAAATTGGATAGAAAATATATTACGTGCCAACGTTGCACTTTCCCAACCACTTTAGGTTTCTAATGATGCTGTAGTTTAAAGCAGATTCTGTTGTTGAGAAGAAAGTGAGCACCCACTAGTCTGTGCCGTCTGTAGGCCAGGACTGGGCAGCGACACAAGAGATGCTCAATTGTCTCCGTCAGCACAGAGTCTACAGTAATCAATAACAACATGGTCTCAATCAGTAACAACAAGGTCCTGATATTGCAATGACCAGTAATGATTTCTGTCATTGCTCTAATTTCAGCTTTGCTCAGGTTCAACAATTTGTCCTCTCGGGTGACAGAATCGGCCAGATAGATCTTGACACATTGCACCTAGGTTCGTTGTGCCAAAGTTCATTGGCTCTTTCTTCGAAGAGCGCCTAAAAGTTCCTGATAAAGATGACATATGGGTGGTTTGATTGAGCCATCAATTGCTAGATCTGTAGATTGGGATCCTCGTCTAGCTAATTCGTCTGCTCTTTCATTAACCATGATATCACGGTAAGTAAGTTCTTCCAAAAGTGTTCTACACTTGAGGACGGCCTCGGATTTGATGTAACAGGATTTGATGACTTTAAGAGCCCCTTGACTATCCACAAAGATAGTCACCGCCAAACATGTTGTTCATGGAACCTTAGGGCACTACGCGCGGCCTGACACTTAATGCTGAGACCCAGAGGCCTTAAGTTCAGCATTGCGGCTCACTGTACCTTTTCAGAGTATCATAAAGTAGTGATTTTTTTTGGGGATCTTGGCTGCATTTTTTAGAAGAAGTGACTGCAATTTGGCAATCCATATACTTGGTGTATAGGTTAAGTTAAAAAAGAAAGTCAATCATATTTGGAGGCCTGTGGTTCATTCTGAAAAGGAAATAACAAATGAGAAAAGAAAAGGGGAACACGTAAATATAATATGAAGAAAGGAATTTAGAATTCTGCCAAAAAATTTGTTCGACAAAACTGTAGATGATGATGGGATCTATATCAGAGAAAAAAGTCAGATTACAAATTGATCATCATCTGCTGCGTATCGTTGTACATATAGATCGATTCTCGACCATTTCGTTTCTTCTTTAAAAACTCATTTCAAAAAATTACAAAACGTTTTTTTTTTGTCCATCTTGCTTCTACAAAGCATCGGCAGATTATTCGGTTAGTTGCCATTGTTTTGCATCTTCTACATTGTCTTGGTTCTTGCGTTATTGTTCATCGCCAGGTGTTTCTTGGTCGGCCACGATTTCGTGATTCATATATATTCCATTTCATTTGGTTATGTTCCCTATTCATTCTTTCTTAAGGTGTGGACAATCCATCTCAATTTCCATCGCTTAATCAGCTTTTGTATGTGTTCCTGGTTTATTGGATTCCACAGCTCTGTCAGGGCTTTGAGCCAGAATAATCTGCATGTTATTCTGATATATTTTGAATAAACATAGCTTTTTAGTGATGATGTTAGACACAAGCCAAGTATTACTGTCCTATAGCAGAGTCGATTTTCGAATATTTTATGCTAGATTTTACTCGATACATACAGCTTCCAGTCGTCCAAATGCTGCTGTTGGATATCTTTTGAGAGAGAAGGTAGATATTATCCGCTCGAAAAACTTTCATTAAACAAGTATTCTCTCTTATATTAGATCTGGTGATGTTTAGCATAGTCGGGAAAGTATTTTACCAATACCATGAATAATATCAGCATCCTGACATATATTATACAGATTATATCGGTGTTATCTCTCACATGATATCCAACATGCAGTGAAAATTAGAAGACCAGAAGAGACATGCTTCCAATGTTGGACTTGGGAATAATATCAAGACCCATGAACCGGGGGTTGATTAATATAACAATGACACATTTTCAATCGAAATTTAAAAAGTATGAAAAAATACAACGGTCCTCGGAAAGTTAAAGGCTTATATATCAGGGTCCTTGTGGAAATTTAAGGGTTATGCATAATTGTTCTAATAATTATGCGCTCAGTACGAGTGTTATTTTGCACTTCGGGTTATCTCCTTTTCTTTGTTTTCTGCTCGATTTAATAAATTGTAAATTGTCTTTCGTGTAACTGAAAACATTTCCAACAATTTGATCACACTATTCCCCAATTGACGGCTGTAATACATATAAAAATAATAACCCTCTACATTTGAAAATGTTTAATAATTATTCACGTGTAAACACATTCCAGACATATCAACAAGTGGTTATAGTGACCTTAAGCAATAAATTTAAATAACTTTTAAAATAAATTTATTAAACTAGAATTTAATTTGAATAAAATATAAAATTTTGAATCAAAATTGTTTGCAAACATTTCCCAATAGTCTTTCCAAACATTTCCCATATTTACCACCAATACCAGATTAGTCGAAAATCGATCTGTACATCCCTAAAAGCAACAAGCAAAACAAGCACAAAACCCATTCAGGCACGTGTAGTTAAACTAAAATCATCGAAAAAGGATATTATTGTAGATTAAATTTCGCACAAAAATTACAAAAACATAGCATAAACGTGCAATTAAAATCGGAGAATTTGTGTGCGACAGGGTGGCGAGTGCATTGCGGTGTAGTACGACGGTAAAAATTGTTTAGACGACGCCACCACTGAAAAAAAGAGTAACAACACTACAAATACTACTGACATGTTTTATTTAATTGGTTTGGGCTTGGGAGATCCCAAGGACATTACAGTAAAAGGCCTTGAAATTGTAAAACAATGTAGTCGTGTATATTTGGAAATGTATACATCAATATTGGGCTGTCCCAAGGAGGAATTGGTAAGTTAGTTGCATGTGCAAATACAAATGCAGTTGATAAATGAAATAAATTACATTGTTTTTGTTTTTACTAATGTGTTTTGTGTATAGGAAGCATTTTATGGACGTCCAGTATTGTTGGCAGATCGTGACCTTGTCGAACAGGGTGCTGATGAAATATTAGCTGGCGCTGCCGAGGAAGATGTGGCCTTGTTGGTTGTGGGCGATCCATTTGGCGCCACTACGCACACCGACTTCATATTGAGAGCCAAAGAAAAGAAAATCCCCTATAAAGTGATACACAATGCGTCCATTATGAACGCCATCGGTTGCTGTGGCCTTCAGCTGTACAAATTTGGCGAAACTGTATCCATACCCTATTGGGATGAAACCTGGAAACCCGATAGCTTTTATGATAAAATCAAGCTGAATCGTTTGCACAATATGCACACACTGTGTCTGCTGGACATCAAGGTCAAGGAACCCACACTTGAATCGTTGATGCGGGGGAGAAAAGAATATATGCCACCACGTTTTATGACCGTGGCCGAAGCTGCTCAGCAGCTATTGGCCATAGTCGATAAAAAGGATGCTTTGGAACGTAATACAATACTGAATGACCAATCGTTGTGTGTGGGCTTGGCACGTGTCGGTCATGACAATCAACAAATTGTAGTTCGAACGTTGCGAGATATGGCTTCCACTGATATGGGAGGTCCATTGCATTCTCTTGTCATACCCGCCAAAGAAATGCATCCCTTGGAAGTGGAGTTTTTACAACAATATGCTGGTGCGCTTAAATTAGAGGATTACAATCATTAGATAACTACAGCTCTACTCAGAAAAATGCCAAAAAAACAAACAAGGAAAACCAATCTCATTTCGGCTAAGAAGGAGTGAGCAGAGTGTTGAAAGATAATCCGCAAACTTAAAGGTTTTAATATGCAAATGTATACGTAAGAGAAATGTTAGTTATTTTAGAGTGAACCTGTCCATCTATTGCACACTTGAATAGATTATCAGCTCGTCGTCTTTCTTTTTTTGGTGCAGGTTCAATGTAGACATACCACAAAAATTTTTTATGATAGAAAATCATTGTTAAGATCCCTGGTCACCTCACTAATGTGTATCTCATAGTTCTAATATACGTTTGGAATTACGCTCGTTTTCCATTGTGCATTGAGGATCGTTGAGGATCACATAAAAATATATAAATGTAATGATTTTGTGTTAAGAAGCTTTTTTGTTTTAATTTTCTTTTTTTTCAATAATTATAAACTTTATTTTTAAAATTTAATAGTAATTAACTTTAAAAATGAAACAAATATTGTTGTGCTAACTACCCTCTCTTTTGGCTAATCATGAAATGATTCAAAATCTATAGCATTTAAAGTAGATTCAAAGTTGTATGATTGTAAAGGATAAAGGTTTAGAGTAAAAAAATGTATGAAACTGTAGAGCGTAAATTTATTTATATTTACAAAAAATATATTTTTTGGAATTGTGAAATGAAAAACAAAGAATGTGATTGAACCCGTTAAGAATATGAAAACCCCAGAGAACAATTAAAGAAATTTATTGATGTGAAATCTAAAACGAAAATTAGTGTTTTAATGGGGAAACAAAATTGTGAATGGAACTACGCCAAGTAATTGCTGCTGAGTTACTACAGTACCTATTTTAAGCAAATCATGTGAGTAAATTAACACCTTAACACGATATATACATTTTTTTCACATATACCAAAGTATACTCCCTTAATTTTAAAACCAAAATCTTCCATAGAAAAAATTAAAGATATTTTCCAAAAAATATTTTTACATCACATTTTATTATATTTCGTTATCTTGTCATCATCATGAATCAATCAATAATGCAAATTTAAAATTAAAAAAACTTCCTTCACTTCTCTTTAAATTGTGTTCAGCTATGGTCTGGTCGACCATACTAGAGTTGAGGTACCTAAGGTGACACATGTTGATGAATATCCTAGGGTGATTAATAAATACCTTTCTTTGACATAGTAAATATTATTTAAAAAATTTATTTTCATTTAATAATACAAACCCCGCAAACGTCTGCCCGAACCTTGCCGATCGTAGAGTACATTAAATTTGTTAACAAAATGATTCATGTCGTTGCAACCCTTTGTCATGGCGCCCAAATAGCTAATAAGGCCGACATCATTACATTGTGTATAGAATTCCTCTTTGAAGGCGCTGCCTTGCATTACCGGCAAACGATGACTGAGAGCATAGACTTCACGTAGAATTTCCTGATTGGCAGCAAGCTTTCCAGCCTCGACATCTTTAATGTATTTGAGTACGATTTTAATGCGAGTCTTGAGCATTTTAATTGCACTCTCTTGGGCAACCAAATGTTCGGCAACAAATGATTTTTCACCCGTATCATTGGTTGACATGCGAGCTACATGATCCACACCAATGCGTTCAGCCTCCTCGGTGGCCAGAGTGTAGGTAAGTGGTACCAACAGCATAGTTGCTTCACTGCGAACAATATCAATGACCGACTCGTAGAGTTTCAATGGCAGTTGATCGACATTGCGTGACAAGGGATTTAATTGTAACATAATTGGACATTCATTCATTTCCGAAATTTGCTTATGTATGGCCAATTCTTTTTCTGTGGGGTATTCTCCAGTGGTATACCAGCCAATAAAGTCCATATCACTGAATACCTAAAACAAAGAAAGGGAATTATTTCGCAATTATCTGAAAGAACTATTAGGCAGACATGGTATAAGTCTAGTCTACACGCATCGTCCGGATTTTTTTCTATACTTTTCTATACTATCAGCCTTATTCTGGATATTCGCTGGGAGATATCTCGCATATACAACAATTTTCGCTTTCACATTCTCGCCTTATTCTGAATGAATAGGGAGACGCAAAAAATGCGAGATGCGGATTCGAGTTTTCGAAAATGGTGGTTGAAAAAAAGATTCGTGTTGCCATATTATAATTTAAGTTGTGTTGTGTGTTGCCATATTGTAATTTAAGTTGTAATGTGTGTTGCCCCATTGTAATTTAATTGTGTAATATTTTTCAATATTTTATTTATTGATTATTTTATTAAAAATTGTTACTTGTTATTGTGGTTTAAACTTTATAACAATATAAATGTGAAATATCAAGAATCCGCTTTATAAATGGTTTGTAATTAAAAGAAAATTAATTAAAGTTTTAAAATATGGCAACCTACATTATGACATGTGAAACAGCTGTTCATAGTTTTGATGCATTTTGGTACAACAACTACAATAGATTACAAATAAAAGAACATTTTTTATGATGGGAAAAACACAGACACATAATTGTGTGCCTTTTTATTTAATTTCGACATTTTATCTCTCCAAATTCTTAAAGTGGCCTGTTATGCTCCTACTCCTTTATTTCTTCCTTCAAATAATGCAAACGATAATTTTGAAAAAAAATATTTTTTGTATTTTTTTTTTTTTTTTGTTTCATAATTTTTATTTAAGTTTTTTACTGTTAAGCGGCTCATTATGCAAATTTGGTTTTTCTATAATTTTCTTCTTGAGATACACATCCTCACCCAAAATGTCTGGTTTTCGCCTCCAAAATGCATCAAACTCGACTTAAATATTCATTATTACCTTTATACATTCCTTGGCAATATTTGGTTCAGCATGCATCATTATCAATAGGATTTCCAAAGGCATTTTATTTGCTGTTTTCCAGATAAATATTTGCTTACTATCATTTATAATATTCTAAATCGTCATAGAATAAGTATTGTGTTAATATTTTTCATAAAAATATTTATTACTTATGTTTTTGTAGTCAATTCACTTTGAATTTATTAGCGAAAAAATTCGCACAAAATTTCATCTCATTCTCCTACTCCCTGTAATCCAGAATACCTAATTTTTCCCCAAAGCGGATTTTTCGCTTTCGAACTTCATTCAGAATAAGGCAAAAGCGAGAATGCGAAAAAATTCACACAAAAATGTTGTCCAGAATAAGACGAAGGGGAAGAGCGAGTAAATTCACGTGGAATTGACATCCAGAATAAGGCTGTATACTTTCTGAAATATCGCCCCTTAAGTTCGTCAAATACCGGCAATTTTATAAAGTTTTTTTTTCTTGTGTGCAGATAGCGACAAATGCCGGCTATTTGATATAAAATTTTAATTCAATTGGAAGTTCTATTCGCAAAATTAATACAATAGAAAATTCCATTCCCCAAAAATGCGGATCGAACGTGTAAACTAGACTTGTACCTACCCCACACTCTCATACCTGCTTATATTGCAGCTCTTTGGCCATATAATAATCCACACTGATAAAGACATCATCGCCCACAACATCTGTTTTCAATTCAAAGGAATTCATCACTTCAATATTACGACCCTTTTGTTTGCCAATCAATGCACCATAGACCTGACAAACTTCTCCCGCCTGGGCTCGTATGCGTGTCCAATGTTCCGAAATGTTCATTATAACCAAAGGATGTAGTGATATGGTTACTGACGGCACAGTACTTGGATCAGCCATAACATTCGAAGAGGAGGATGTTGTTGCACTCGGACCGGTATTTGATACTTTGTTACTACCCTCACCGGAAGCAGCGGCTGCAGCAGAAGTACTCGCCTTGGCAGTCATATCAACATCAACTTCCATTTGTTCCATTTTGGGGCGTAAATATTCTATTTAATAAAAAAAAATTGCAAAATTTTTCTCAAAGGAAGATAGACTGTCGAAAAAACACACTGATTGATTGTATTTTGCAATGTTGCCACACGTAATTTTGCACAGACAATAAACAATAGAGTAACCATTCACAATGGTGACACAGTGTATTCTTCTTCTTGATTTCATTGGTTCTATGTGGTAATTCACATTGAAATGACATCCCTCTTAAACAAATTATGAAAAATATATAAATTAACAATTTAATAAAAATTAATGGAATCTTTTATAAATGTTTTAATATTTTTCTCGTTAATTCAGGTTAAAGTATTGATCGACGAAAAGTACACTTAAAAAATTTAACTTTAACGGCTGAAAAATTGGGGAACAAATTTATGGATCAATATTGATATTTTTTTAAAGGAGAATTTAAATCCTTAAAATACAGTTAATTGAAAGGTGAACATTTGTTGCATAAATAGATGCGATCGTTTACATTTCCAGCAACTTTTACTCAGTAAGAATTTGCAGAAAGTAAATACTTTTTTTTTTTGTTATTTTAATTTTTTGATCATTTGAAAGTGATTTTAAGTGATTATTTATACTCTTTCGAGTCGAGCTTGATGATCTAAATTTTGCAATGAAAAGGAAAGCCAGTAAATACTAATTTTTCGTTCCCAGGAGAAAAAATTGCAAAAAGTGAACAAACAACATCCGGTGAAAAATTATATCGATACAGCTGATTAAAACAAGGAACAATTTGGCGCAAAAAAAAAACAGAATTTTTATTAAAAAACGGATAACGTGCGGAAAATTAGTGTTATGTGCCCCCCTCAAACATTTAAAAGGGTTGTGGCCGGTAAGATTAAATAAGAACGATTTTGTTGATTTTTTACAAAAACTGCTGATTAAATATCAGCTGATGGTACAAGAAAATTCTTACTGAGTAAATGTTCCTTATAAGAATTTGCAAATACTCAGTAAAACAACTGTCTTTCTCTAAATTCACTCTCTTTTACTGGACTTTTGGGTAAACGAACAGCATTTTGTAACAATTTGTACAAATTATTGACTAAACAAACGAACCTAATATTGATAATTTTTAATATGGAGATTTATCACGTAATAAGATTCAAAATGTCTAAGAATAATCAATATAAAAAAACCAATCCAAATCTTCAATTTACCGGAAATCGGAAGGTAATGTAATTTTTTTCCGGACGATTTTTTGCAAGGGCCTTTCAAAATAGAGCAAAAGATATGTAACAGTGGATAAATGATCGATTGTGCTCCAAACTTGTCGTGAAAGCGAACAAAATTAGGATTTGGCTTGGAAATGAGAATTTTATTGTGAATTCACATTCCCATTTTTGGCAAAGTGAATTCACTTTTCCCAATTTCCAACATTTTTATTATATTTTGATGGTCCTATATGTATTTTAAATGGCGACAATGGAAATCAATTTACAATGTAGGTTCTAATATGTGACTCGACCGACTTTTCGTAGCTTCACTGCCCACATAAAGGTTGATGGTACACAGAGATCTTCTCGATCGAAGATAAGTTAAATTTATTGCGTCCCCCTTGGGCCCTTCTATAATATTTTTACCAGCAATATAAAGAAATTAAAACATCCTTTTAAAATTTATTTTTTTAGTTTGTTGTTTTTGTGTATTTTTTGTTTGCTTTTTTCCATAATATACATTTAGATAAAGTACATATTATTTTATTTTTTATTTGTTTGTTATATATTATATTATAATATTAATATAATAATATTATTATTATTACATTCAATATATTATTCAAGTCTTAAAAACTGAAAACAAATTATTTTCTTATTATGCACTCTCTAATGTATTATTATTTTTTCATAGCATAAAATGTGTACACAATTTTTTTAATTATACTATTTTTGAAGAAATATTATATACAAGACAAATTAAAAATGAAACATGAAATTGTGTGTAAAATTATATAATATTTATTATTCTACACATAATTTCATTAATTATAAGTGTAGTTATTATTTGTGATTTCTTGTTGTTGTTTGTTTATATATAAAGTAAATTTCAGTTGTGTAAATTACATATACAATTTTTAATTTTGTTTTTAAATTATTTTTTTATTCTTATTTTATTTTTATGCTCTATTATTTTTAAATATAAAAAGTAAATGCCTAATAGTATTGTATTTTCTTCATAATTTTTTTCTCAAATTTCCTTGATATTTATTTTTTGCTTGAAAAAAAAAACGAAGCATTATAATATACAAGCAAAGAAAGTTATATATTAAAAAGTGGTTATAATATTTAAGTTGTTGTTATTTATTAAAAATAAATATTTCTATAGTTAGGCTGTTGGATAATTTTATTTAAAATTTAGAAAGGTCTTACTATACATAGCTTGTTGTTATAACAATTATTATTATTTTTATACCATATAACAGTTATATAGGTTTAAGCCAAATAAAAATCGTTTTATTATTGTAGTTTATTTACAGAGTGAGATAGAGAGGGAGAAATATGGGAAAAAATTAAAGGTTATTTTAGGGACACCAAATCTAATTGAATTTGTATTCAAATAAAAATTGTATATATTTTAAATTTAACTTAAGTAAAACAAGTAAAAAAAGTGTCAGTCGGAGTTGCCGTCAGACATATATACCCTCAGTCTGTGGTTTGCCGAGGTTTTGGGAAAAACATAGGATTTATTATTCGGTTTTAATCAATGGTGGATCACCCGCAATTTTTTATAATCTAAGCACGCATTTCTAATATTTCCATTGTAAAAAAATGCGGATGCGTCTTTTTTGAACACCTGTTTCTATATAAAGGAGTTGCCAGATCGAAACAAAAATTAACACGTGTTCATAACAGAGATGGAAGTTTCCAAAACACTTAACTTTTTTCTGTTTCTACCGCGCTTTCCGAACTGCCCTCGTAAAAATTATCTTAAAAATTTGTTTAGGAAAAAATAAAACAAGGATTATTCAGGGGAATTTAAGTAATTTAACATTTTTAAAACATAAACAATATCTAAGAAAGTGTAAAATACCACTACTTTACAAAAATTTGGGAAAAAATCGTCGTTAATGTGTTTTATTTCGTTTTAGCAACAAAAAATGTAAAGAAAACAAAATTTCAAAGAATTGTCCACTTTTTGGAGTGGTTCCAGATGAGGTTGCCCTATAGACCCATCTTAGAATTTAATGTGGGTTTGCAAAGTTTGGATCAAACCAGACATTTCATTATCATGGTATTGGATTAAAAAATTTCAACATTTTAAAAAAAGGTAAATATATTACCGTGTTCGAAGTATGGATTAAATTGAATATTCCGTTCGCTCCATGTGAATTTTAAAAATTCTCAACATTTTGACCCTTTTGTGGGAAGGAATGGACCAGTAGGTCCCATCTTCCAATATTATGCAAGCATGGTTAAAACATTAGATTGTGCAAAGTTTAGTTCAAATCGGAAAATCCATTCTCCAGATAAAAAATCCGTTTTCAGCAACATTGTGACCATTTTGTGTGGGAGGTATTATTAGCATGAGTGGACCGATTTTTCCCATCTTCGAACTTGATTTAAGTTTGAAACAAATTTACGATGTGTGTATTTTGTATTTTTATTGTATTAACAAATATTCAAAATTTTGACACTTTCTGGAGAAGGTAGCAGATGGAATAGACCGATGGCTCCCATCTTTGAACTTAGTTTTTGAGTTGATGAATCAAATCGGACATTCCATTTGATTTGTGATAGATTAAAAAAATGAAAATTTTGACAATTTGTGGGGGAGCTACCCGAAGAAGTGGACGGACTTGATCTAGGATTGATAAAAATATTATATGCAAAAAGTTTGGGTCAAATCGGATTGGATTTATAAAAATGTTGACTATTTTTTTGGGGGAGATATCAATCTTAAATCAGATATCTTCGAACTGGATTTAAGATTGGAAGAAATATTATGGTGTGCAAAGTGTGTATAAAATTGGACATACTAATCTCCTAACGATTAGATTTAAAAAATTTGGAAATTTTGACCCTTTGTGGGGAAGGTAACAGTTGAAGTGGGCCTATGGGTCCCATCTTCATCTTGGTTCAAATCAGATAGTCCGCTCAAGTATTTTTATAAATATTGATAAGTAAATCGACTTTCGATTAATCGATTAATGGATTTTTTGTATTAAAAAGACTAAAAGCCGAAGTCGACTTTTGATCTTTGAGGATCAACTTTCGATTTTCTTCATAATTTGTTTTTTTATTAGCACAAATCCCAAACAATTTATGTAAATAATCAAATTTGTAGTCGATTTTTCAATAGTGTTAAAAGCCGAAATTGAGTATTGAAGGATAGAAAAGTCGAATTTTTAGTCAAAGGCAAAAATCGAAAAGACTTAAGTCAACTTTTACGCTCGACTACGTATCCCAAATTATAAAATTAATTTTCAACCAAATTTTGTGGGGGAGGTACCAGGAAGAGGAATATCGCTCCCCCATCTTCGAACTTGATTTAGGGTTGAATGAAATATTACAATGTGCAAAGTTTGTATGAATACGGTGACTATCTTCGAGAGTTTTTGTGCACCCCAGTCAGCCAGCCAGACAGACTGACATTTGTAAATCTACCCAAATGGATTTGGTCCAAAGAAATATGGTGTCTAAAACCAATATTTCGATGAGGCACATTTTTGCTCAGCAAAGTGTATAGATAACCTCATTAGCCATAAGACTGTGGGTATACAAACGTTTCACTAAATGAGTTGTTTATTTTAAAAGTAATTTAAGTCCATTTTTTTCCTTCTACTGCAATGTGTAAGTGTTTGATATTTTTTAAATATTGTTAAGTGGTATTAATTTTTTTGAGGCTTTGTAAACTTTAAAATATTATTACGATTTGTAAAATCTACCAGAAATCAAGGAAGTGTACCAGAATCTAAAATGGACTTAAATCACTTTCAAAATAAACGAGGTTGATCGGAAATAGAGCCAAATAGAGGTTAATCGGAAATAGAACCAATTTAAATCTTTTTTAAATTTTCACCAATTTATCCATTTTTGTAACTGACTGACCAAATTTTGAGCAACAAAGGGTATTTGATAAAAGTTATTTTAATAAAAAAAGAAAAAATTAACAATTTCATTAAAAAATGAAAATTTTTGTTTATATATTATTTAAAAATAATAATTTAAATTACAATAGTATTTACATTTGTAAAAAATGGGTTATATATGTATTATTTTTTTTTTGAAAATATGTATCTATGTTTACAAACTAAAAGCAGCTTAGTATAGTAACTATATTAGGGACATATTTTGTGTAGAAAGATGTTATTATGTAATTATTATTACTTTTTAAATACATACACCTAAAAAAAGTGTAAATGAAAAGAAGAAACAATTTGGAACACTATAGAGTAGCACTACATTATATAATTAAAACATAATAATTTTCTTTTTATTTTTTAAGAATATACATATAAAATAATCCATTTAACCAAAAAGTAAATTTTTCCAAGAAAAAAATAATATATATGTAAACAAAAAAAGCTATTTTTGATATCTTTTTTAAATTATATAATATAATAAAAAACCATAATTTATCACAAATTCATAAAAAAATTTTGTTCAAATTAATTAAATACAAAATTAATAATTATAGGCAAATAAAATGATTATGAAAAACAAAATAAATTTTAAACTGACAAACAAAATGTAAAACTGAATTTTGTTTATTAAAATTTACGTTTTCTGGCTTGTCTTATAATCAAAATTATCAGCCTATAATATGAAAATAAAAAAAGTAATAACATTTTTGTGATATAATCACAATTAGTTTTTTTTAGTACATATGTATATTACTATGTGTCCATCATAAAGAAGAAGAAGAAGAAGAGAAAAAATACACTAAAATTCATTTTAAATAAGAATACACCACATAATTTTTTTCTGTATAGAAAACTTGTTGTTATTTGTTAAGAAAAGATTTCGTTTAGTTGTTGCAACGAAATCTAATGCAATTGTTTCTTGTTTTTTTATTTAAAATTTCTAAATTTTATAATAGTTTTTTACAATTTTTTTGTTTGTTTAGTTTTCAAATCACATTCATACATACATACTTAATGGTGTATAGTAAAATATTATACACTTATACATTTATTAATTAATTAAAAATAAAGTTTAAAAAACGCTCCTTAATATTTATAAAACATTTTCAATATATTTTTTAATATTTGTTATATGGTTTTTTCATATTTTTTTGTGTTGGTTTTCTTGTTGTTGTTGTTGTAATAATCCCAATAATCCTTTTGCTTAACAATTAAAAAAAAAGAAATTATTAAGAAAATAAAAATCCCCTGAATTGTTATTAATATAATAATGATATAGTTAAAAAAATAATAATAAACAAAAAATAATAATAATGTAATCAATAGTAAGTAGACTCATAATGCCCATGAGAGGAGGGAGGATGATGATTAGGATAATGATGTGTTGCAGTATGTAAGCCAAAACAGAAATGCGAATTTCCATGCTTCGGAGAAAGAAGATGCTGATGATGGCGATGTTTCCGTTGATTATTGTGCCTGTGCGGAGGCCAGCTTAAAGTACAAGTGCTTGTCTTAGTAGTTGTAGTATTTTGTGAAAAATGACAATGACGATGAAAATGAGGATGATGTTGTTGTTGCTGTTGTGAGGGAGGATGTATTTGAAACCAATGCGCTGCATAATGTTGCCACAATAAGTTTCAATCTTTTTGCGGTTGTTGTTGCTGGCTGCCTCCTCCATGTGTTGTTGTGCTGGGATGGCCATGGGCATGTGTTGTCTGTGGATTATGTTGCTGCTGCTGCTGATGATGCTGTTGTTGCTGCTGATGATGATGTTGATGCTGGTGATGGTGTTGCACATGGCTGTGGGCCAATGAGCCAGCTGCTGTATGCAGCGAGGCCTGCTGTTGTGGCACTTGATGCAAATGATGACCACCACCAGCACCGGACGCTGAATGGCCAGCGGCGACACTGCCACCACCCATATGTGAGTGATGATGTGTTGGCATGGCATTGCCATTTAGAGGGCTGCCAACACTGCCACCATTCAACAGAACGCTAGCAGCATTGTTGGTGTCATTTTTATTGGCGGCCGCATCCCGGGGCAAGAGATATATGGAGCCATCAGCTGCCTGTTGTAGACTGTATTCTGATGGTGAGCAGGGATTGCCTTCGGGATCCCGTAAATACTGGAAAAATAGAAGAAAAAAATAGCAAATTAATAAAAAAGATTAAAAAAATTTGAAATAAAATATTATTATAAATTATCGAATTGAAAGTACGGGGGCAGTTCAGAAAACAAAAAAATTTAGGATTTTTTTTTTAAACTTCCATCTCTGTTATGAAAACATGTTAAATTTTCTTTCGATCTGGCATCTCCTTCATATAGAAACAGGTGTTCAAAAGACACATCATTCATAGTGGGAGAAATTTCCATACGGGAGGTAGGACCAATTTCTGCTCTTTTCACTTCAATAAAATCAGACATTTTGAAAGGAGACTTTTTGAAATTGACAATTTAATTTAAAAAGGTTAAATAGCTATATTTTATTAAATGAATTCTCTTAAAATGATCAAATATGTCTACATCTCACTGATAATAATTATTCTCACCATGGTTTAATATGGCAGGTGGCTTATACATGAAGTGGTCTGGCGACACATGCAATTTTCTCAATGTAAAGCAAAGTTTTGTAATTTTCAAGGAATTATTATTTAAAAAGAAATTAAAATAAAAAAACAACAAAATATATTCCAACTGTAATTAAAATCAGCAACAAAATTTTGCTTCTCGCTGGGATGCCGTTAAAACGGAGAGAGTTTGGAAAAAAAATTCACAGTGGAAATGTGGCAACCCCATGGCTTAATGTGACATTTTCAAAGTGGCTTATAAAGGGGTCTGGCGACACATGCAATTTTCTCAATATAAACCAAAGTTTTGTAATTTATACAGAATTATTATTTAAAAAGAAATTAAAATAAAAAAAAAACAAAATCTATTCCAACAGTAATTTAAATCAGCAATAAATTGTTGCTCCTCCTTAGGATGCCGGAGAGACTTTTGAAAAATCCTTTCACAGTAATATCTGTAGATATATTTTTCAAAAATGTCTTTTGAAATATTTCTTCCCCTCAGATTTTCCATTTCTAAAATTCATTCGAAAACCCTTGAGGAAAAAACTCTACTTACTTGAAAGATATGCCGATGCAATGCGCTGAACTTATTCGAAACCCTTTTGCGTTCGGCAAACAATCTCTCGCGCTGAGCATTCAATTCGTCCTTGCGACGTCGCACCTGTTTCACTTCATCCTCCAACGACAAAATTTGATCCAATTTACGTTTACGACAATTTTGAGCGGCCACCTTATTCTTACCACGACGTCTAATGTCACGAATCAATGACAGTTGATTTTCACTCAAATCATATTTCGATAGACGTTCATTGAATTCATCCATGGGCAAGTTAATGATATCGCAAACTGGTATAGGAATGTTCATGGCACGGGCACGTTTTTCATCGCGTGTCATATAGGTTTCCTCCTCACCGCCGCTGCCACTGCTACTGTTGTTGTGGCTGCTAGATTTGGCGGATTTGGTGGACGATGATGTGGAGAGTTTCTTGTCACGTTGCTGGGGGCGTGGCAAGGAGCCGGTACCCTGCGGCAGGGTATATGTGTGATTATGCTGTACCAATTCATGGGGAGTGCGTGGTGTACGCAAAGAGAAATCAAGGGAATAGGCTCCTGGGCCATAGGCATGATGGTGATCTTTGCTTAGGGCGGGACCACCCATGGCACCACCATTATCCAAACCATGGCCATTGATGTTCTCATGTAGTCCAGCTACCGGGGGATATGCTTCATATTCATATTTAATGCTATGGGCTGGGCCGCCATGTACAAGGCTGCCAGCAGCTGGACCATTGGCTGCCGAGGTGGCGCCCACATTACCGGCCGAGGGTTGTTCATTTAGGAAACGTTTGCCAAACATGTGATGTTTCTTTTGGGCTACGGGTGGTTGGCGGCTGCCATCATTTAGACGATTATTGGTTGTGGTGTTGTTGTAACTGTAATCATATGGCCCGCCATATTTGCCCTGATGATAGTCCTGGGCCGAATCGCTACCCTCACCCCATTCGCCATCCGAAAGGGATGGTACTCGCTCTGAGCCCATAGAACTAACAGCACTATCACTGGAAGCGTCCAGACGATCTGTGGCACCGGCAACAGCTTGACCCGTGGCACCAGTGGCATTCATTAAATCATTTGTCATAGCGCCGGCGGCGGCGTTGGCGCCACCGTTGGCAGCAGCAGCACTGGCAGCACTCATTGATATACCGCTAGTGGTAGAACCAGCTGTAGAACCTGTACCGCCAGTAATGCCGGCACCACTGGCATGACCAGCGCCAGTGGGTAGACCCAAGACAGAGGAATTATTGCTGGTGCTGTTGTTGACATCGACCATGCGACAGAAGCCTGAAAGGAAGAAGAAAATTAAAATGGAATATTAGTAGGGTTTTTTGTAAATAAAAAAGATGTAAATTTTATGCAAAATTAAATTGAAAAAGGAAAACCAATGAAAGGGAAACTTGGTACTCTGGTACCTTGGTACTTAACAGCCATTCAACTAAAACCCAAAGAAAAAAACATGTCAAGGTAAAGGAAGTTTTCACTACTAACTGACTCAGCACAAATATTCAACATTTCCATTGATTTCAGTTTCTTTTCAAACAAATAAAAAATAAAAAAACAGCAACAAATTACTCGTTTTAGCAAAAGCAAATCATTCGTATATGTTGTTTTGATGATAACGCCGCATTATATACATATAGTTAACAAATATAGTATATATGTATATGTGTATGCACATTGCAGATATGAAATTGTGTATTTTTTTGTGTGTTTTGCAAAAAAGTGGAGGTGAGTAAGTGAATATGAGTACGTGACACTTTTTTTATGGCATATAACCGTTCTTCTGATTCTCCGTAGTTGTTCCCAACACACAATTCATTCAGTTCTTATCGAGTATTTTATTTTAGTGTTGTGTTGTTTTTTTTTATTCTTTTATTTTTATTGTTGTTTAGTGACACAAACAATGGGAAAATTTAAAAGGAGAAACCTATATAAGTTTTAATATCTTTATATTCAATTCCGAAATGACACAGTTATGGAAATTTTTTATAAAAAAAAAATTTTGCCAATTAAAAAAATCATCATTTAACTAAAATCTATTACAATTGACAATTAAATTCGCAAACATTACATACAAACAAACATTACATTATTTTATTAAATGAATTTAAATCATTAACAAAATAAAAAATCGTTTTTATTAAAGCATCACTTTATTTCTTAAATTCTACAAATATGGCAACCCTGTAATCATCATCTGTCTACATCTCACACTGATAATTATTATTCTCACCATGGCTTAATATGACATTTTCACGTGGTTTATACATAAAGGCCTCTGGCGACACATGCAATTTTCTCAATGTAAACCAAAGTTTTGTCATTCTTCAAGAATTATTATTTTAAAAAAAGAAAAACCAAAATATATTCCAACAGTAATTTAAATCAGCAACAACTTGTTGCTCCTTCTTGGGATGCCGCGGTTAAAACAATCAAAAATATCTAAAGTATAACAATATTCACCATATTCTCTTATCTGCGCTCTTTCTCTCGCACACACAAGACTGCATCAGAGTAACACACATATGTGCATACATATTTATTTCATTGAGAGTATTTCATTTGCTTTTTGTCAAAGAACAAGAATGATGACTCAGCATTTTAAAAATAGTAAACAGCGCAAAATATCACAAAAGCAAAAAAAAAAAAAATTAAAAAAAATACACACACACACACAAAAATAATAAAAACAACAATGTGCAATTTGAACCAAATGAGTAAACAGAACGGGCACAGTGTTTCAAAAACTGAAACAAATGAAATATGGAATATAAAATAACTTAAATTAAAGAATAAAAAATATTAATTAATAATTTAGAAATAGATGAGCATAACACATAAATTGAATACGACGGAATTTACATTAGAACTTTTTACCGGGTTAACCTACTTGATGAGGATTTATTTGACACATATACAATGAAATTGACAATTTGAACCTACAGGGTTAACGAAATTTGGTATAATGTAAACGTACTATAAAAAATATTTAAAATATATTTTTTATAAAATAAATAATTTATAGATTAAAAAAATAAAATAATTATAAACTAATAAAATGTGATATACATATCGTCATCATAAATGCAAACGGACGTAACTACAGAAAAATTCGAAATTGAATATTGTTCGTCTAATCAAACTACATGTTCGCACAAAAATTTTGACATCTGACGTCAAAAACAGCGATCTAATTGAAGAAATTCAAACGGACGGATATTAATGTTACTTCTGGGATGTTTGGTATTGAAAATGAGATATATCGGCCAATTATTTACGGTAGCCCCCATATAGCGGTACCCCAAATTTAAGGCTTTCCTTCATTTTTTAAACTAATCGGCTATAATTAGGTATTTTTGTTTCCCACTGCGTGGAAAAGTACCCTGTGCAAAGTTATATCGTTATCGGAGAAATATTTTATGTCTTCAGTGCAACATTTATATAAAATCGGTCGGAACTGTATATGGGAGCTATATCGAAATCTAACCGATTTTCACGAAACTTCACACACATCACTCTAGACTCAATTCAGTACGTTATTTAATGCACCTTTTACGTAAAATCTGACGAAAATATGTGTGGGAGCTATGTCTAAATCTGAATGAATTTTTAATTTATTTTATAATTATTTTTAAAACTTGAAAATTATATTTATTAAATATTTTTTTCATTATTTTATCATTTTAATTATTTTAAAACATAATATTTATATACATATTTATATTTTTTATTATTTTAATTATATTTATTATTTAATTTATTTCATATTTAAATGGTTTTTAATTGCAATTAAATATGAACAAAATATTATTTTTATTTTCTTCATATTTATATTTAATGTTTCATTGTAATACTATTTTAATTTAATAGTGTTTTTAATTTATTTATTCTGTTATTAAATATATTATAAAAATGGTTTATAAAAAACACCTAATTTTATTATTTTTTTTCACATTTTATCACCTTCTAACCACTGTTCATGACTAGATTATTAGTACATTAATATATAGATATTTACGTAGCAACATATATACACATATTTCTTTTTATTTTCTATTTCATTATGAATATTTGTTGCGGTGGGTATTATTAAAATATATATATTTTTTTTGTATTATATACCAGAACACAAGAACCCGATTGCCTAATACTGTCGTATGAACTTTATAGCATTCGCAAAACAATCACATCAAGAGAAGTGAAGACAACAACAACAAGAAGCAAAATAACATTGAAACTGATGACGTTATTGTGCAGAGATGAGTAGTATAAACGAGAGACTGAGCGAGCGAGAGCCAAATAAAAACAACGTGTTGTCAAAGAAAATGCAAAAATAATAATATAAATAAATAAAAAAATTAAAGAAAAAAATGAATTAATACACAATAAGATCGTAAACGAAATGAATGACTCAAGGAATATATTTGTACATTTATACATACATTTCAATGTGGATATATATATATATGTCATTATAATACGTAAATCATTGAATGAGTATAATGTAGAGAACATGAATAACTCTGTATAAGGGAGAGAGAGTGATCATAATTATGGGAACAAAATTTGGCATTCTATTATGGCAAAAAGGCAAATACCGTAAATTACCAAATTAAGTAGTATTAGTACAGATATTTATTTGTTTTTATCATTCTAATAACTAGACTTTGGAATTGAAATAATAAATATACAGAGCAGATAATGCGATAAATTAATGACGACAATTATGCTAACATGATTGGCATTTTTTTATATTTGATTTTAATGTATTTAGGCATGTGGGTTGATTTTCTGGAATGATAAAACATTAGGAGAAAAAAATTCCAATAAGAAAAGAGAATAATAAAATTCTAACAGTTGCAATGTGTCGCTTCAAATATAGACATCTGGCGATACATCGAATTTACTTTCACGTACACAAAAAAACTTAAAATTTTCATAAACTCCTTAATTAAATATGTGTAAACAATACATTATTTTACTGTGCGTTATATATTTCATAAAAATATTTAATTTTTTTGTGACCTACTAATATTAAATTATTTAAATAAATATTTTTTCTGATTTTTTTAATGTTATTTATATTCCGAGCCCTGATAATTAGAAATGCAAAACAAAAATGATTAATAATAAATATGAAAGTAACAAGGTCAATCACTCTCATTGTCTAGCGAGCGAAAAAACGCATATACAAAAAATAACAATAGCACGTTTTCAATAATAGGTATGTCTGTGTACTTTGTTTCTAGGCAATACATATTGAAGAGAGTCGGACATATTTTTACTCAGAAAGACTTTATGGGGGAGAAATTGAACATAGCGGTGGTATTCTACAGTTTTGGGTTATAATTTTTATTTAAAGTAGAAGAAAAATACAAAAAAGAACTTAATATGAAAACCTCTAGGGAATATTTTATGTATAACATACCTAGAGGAGGCCTATTTAAGACACTATAAAAGGTTCTCTATATTTGGAAACCAACAGAAGGCCTACAGGATTTCTTTTACTTTTACAAAAAGATTTACGAGGTATTCTGATATGAGAACAACTAAAGGAAGCCTTCTTCTAGTACAGAAGATCCTTTAAAATTAGAAAATCTACCGAAGGTATTACAAATAATAAAATAAATAACTATAGGAAATAATATAAGACCATACTGATCTCCATATCGACATATTTTTCTCTCGGACGGATCTGTGTTTAAAGAATTTTCAACTTATAAAAGACTAAGATTCTAGGGACAGATTTCATACGGTGATAATGTCCTCTCTCTCTCCACCTCTCTTCGAAATCTATCTTTCCGTAACATTTCTGAGATGAGAACCAAAAATAACGTTTTTGCGTTATGAAAAATATCAGATGTATAACCTAATGGTATATAACCGGTAGATGGCTTACCTACCGGTAGATGGCCTTCCCAAGACCGGTAGATGGTCATTCTTAACTATTAGAAAATCATATAAAAACCCTACAGATCTCCAAATTGAAGTATGTATCTCTCCGACGGATTCGGGCTTAAAGAATTTTAAATCCATTAAAAAGCCAGATTCTAAGGACAGATTTCGCACGGTTCTCTCTCTATCTCTTTAAAATCTCTCTTTCCGTAATAATTCTGAGATAAGAACAAATTGTTTTTGCGTTATGCAAAATAGGTATCAGATGCATAATCTAATGACAAATGGAAATTTTTCTTAAAAAGTTATCAGATAATGAAGTAGGCAATTTTTTTTCAATTCACACTTTTTCATGAAATCACATGTGGCTGGGCCTAACCTGCCGCAAAGTGTTTCCATACACACATATAGTAGTAAACAAACGGGATCGGCAAAAAATATTGGAATTATATTAAAAATATTTATAAAAAATCTTAATAATAGGTCTCACTAATGTCACTTGTTTTTACCCCACTACTGTGTGAGGTGTAAAAAATGCGAAATTAAAAACATTCCCATAAACATTTAATAATTTTATTTTTTTTTTCGTTTTATATTTTTTGTTATTTGTTCAACAACTGAGTTATAGATAACATACACACACTATATGTAGAATATTGTTTTTTATTTCAACTCTTTTATTTTTTTTTGTTATTTATTCAATTTATGATTGTTTTCTTTGCAAAAAACAAACCCCCCTCATACTTAAAGAATTCTCATAGTGTGAACGTCATGCGTTCGTTCTCTTGATCGGCTTTGTTGTGTACTCAGAGAGCCACTAATTGTCTAGTGCGGTTTGTTGTTGTTGGTGTTATTGTGGGGTTTCTCACCTGTTGATTTTTTTCGCACGATTAATTTGATGTGTTGCGTCTCTCTCCCCCTTCTTCTTCTTCCTCCTACAATAGGTGTGTCTGGTTACCCTAAAGTTTGTAACAATTGTTACAAATTGTTACTGGAAGTCGTCTGTTAACCCAAAAGTTCTGCAAAAGAGAGCGGTTGGAGAGAGAAATTTTGACAGTTCTTTCAGTGAGAGTTTGCAAATTCTTGCTGGAAAAATTTCTTCTTGCAATCTCTTGCAACTCTTCTTCTTCTCATACATCGACATTCAATCAGATGTTTTCTATTGTTTGTTTATTTATTTTTGTGCTTTTAGCAAGACTAATTGTTTTTGGAGAAAAACTTTACAAAACGAGAAAAACGTAAGTATTAATATGTAATAGGAAAATAAAAGACTATTTCCAGCATTTTTAGAAAAATGACGGAAGAAGATCAGTGTGTGTGTTAAACTGGTTGTGTTTTCTTTCTTTTAATTCTTTATAATGGCGGACAAATTGGTTTGTTTTGACAAATCAGCTGATTAGTTGCAAGCTTCTGCAGGGATGCCGTCTGTTTACTTTTCGCATTTTTCTTGCAAAAGAGAATAAAACTACCTTACTCTCTCAGAAAGAAGTTACTGGACAATTCCTGCAGGGAAAGTAACCAGACACACCTAATACTTTGACACAACACTCTCACTTGCTCGCAGCTCTTCGATTAAGAAATGATTTATAAATTTGCTTTTTTTCTTTGGTTGCCGGGCTGCCTGCCCTGTTATAATTTATTATTGTTTTTTATTTTTTGTTTATTTTAGCATGTGTTATAGTTGTTGTTGTTATCTGTTTATTTATTATTTTCTGTTTATGACATATCAGTTGTGGTAGCAGCAGCAGCACTGTTCGTATACATAATTGTGAACAATTAACCGTTGGAGAAGAAGAAGAAGATGCAGAGTGTGGGGAGTTGATAATGCAATAATGACACTTGTTGTTTGATTCATAATGAAAGGTAAAACAACGCGCACACACTACAACTTAACCGTTACGCGAATAAAAGGCGGGTAAATGTGACTGCGTCATTGATAAAAACAACTATGCTTTGGAGTTAAGAATAAACACAAACACACACACAATATAGCATAGACAAAAAATGCTTATTTTCTTTGCAAATTAAATATTTGATAATTTGTTTAATAAACAACCGTTATGAGGCGTCCACCGTGTGTGTGTGCTTCTCACTCAAAATTCAAGAAATTAATGAAAAAAAAAAACCGAAAAAATTATATTTTTTTGTTCAGCAAACAACAACCGTGCAAAAAGCTCTACTTATCGTCTCGCTCACATAGTTTTAGTTGTTGTGAATGTTCGATATTCGGTTAGCTAGCTATTGGCGCGGGGGCCCACTGAGTATGAATAGAGAGGACAGACCTCCGCAAAAAATATACTTTTAATTTCATTTGTATTTGATTTGCTTTTTTCAAAAGAATTATTCTTGAGTCATATTTATGTTAGTGTTGTTTTTGTTGACAAGGTAAGCTTTTACTCAAGTGAAAGCTTATTTTGCTGATATTGCAAAAGTTTATCTGTTTTGCGAATTAAATAAAAAAGAGCTTTTATAAAATTTAAGTGATTTTAGAATGTTGGTAGTTGGATCGTTTTTAATTTGAAACTTTATTTAAATCTATACAGAGGAAGTTAAAAAAGATTGGGCGCCAAAATAGAAAAAAATTGGATTTTTTTAATTTCAATTTTTAACAGAAATAGTTACCTGAATTTGGAATCAGTGTTATTAGTATAACAAATACAAAGCTGTATGTAATTTTAGTCAAGAAAACCCATAGCCTAATTGGTTTCTAATAATGAAAAACTTAGCTGAATTAAGAACAAAATTAACTAAATTGAATTTTATGTAGTTTTTCATAAATATTAAAGAAGCTGAATATGCGTTTTGTTTGGAAAATGTTAGCTGAATTTATTTTTTTTTTTCAGCTGAATTGAATTTTTGATTTTTTTTTTTACAGAAATAGTTAGCTGAATTGGAATTAGTGTTATTAACATAACAAATACTAAGCTGAATGTAATTTTAGTCAAGAAAAAACGTAGCTGAATTGGTTTTTAATAATGAAGAACATAGCTGAATTAAGAAAAATATCAACAAAATTGAATTTTATGTAGGTTTTTATAAATATTAAAGATGCTGAATTCGTGTTTTGTTTAGAAAATGTTAGCTGAATTTTTTTTCAGCTGAATTGCATTATTGATTTTTTAAAGAAATACATAGCTGAATTGGGAATCAGTGTTATTAACACTGAATGTACTACGCTGAATGTAATTTTAGTCAAAAAAAAAAAAAAAACATAGCTGAATGGGATTTTAATAATGTGGAACATAGCTGAATTGGGCTTTAAAAATGAAAAACTTAGCTGAATTGAGAAATTTTTATAAAGTTTTCATAAATATTAAAGAAGCTGAATAAGCGTTTCGATTGGAAAATATTTGCTGAATTTATTTTTTTCAGCTGAATTGATTTTTTTTATTAAGATTTTATACCAATTATTTTTCCATCAAATCTGCTGAATTTAGTAATGTGAAGAAAACTGTTGCTGAATTACGTTTTGACGTATAAATCAATGTTGAATTTAGTTTTATAAAGAAAAAGTGAGCTGAATTAGTTTATAATGGGTACAAATCTTAGCTGAATTGAGAAAAACCGGAACAATATTGAATATTTTGAAAAACAAGTGTAGCTGAATTTTCCAAAAATTAATTTGGGTAATAAAAACTCAGCTAGAATACTTTGCTGAATTACAAATTATGGCGAAATAAAATGCAATTCTATTAAAACATTTAGCTGAATGCAATTTTTACACATTGAATTTCAATTTTTCCATTGAAAAAAGTTTGCTGAATTATATATTTTCATAAAAAAAATCATTTTTTCAGCTGAATTGAGAAAAAAATCAACAAAATTGATTTTTATAAAGTTTTCATAAATATTAAAGAAGCTGAATAAGCGTTTCGATTGGAAAATATTAGCTGAATTGAGAAAAAAACAACAAAATTGAATTTTAGATACGTTTTTATAAATAATAAAGAAGCTGGCTACGCGTTTTGTTTAGAAAATGTTTGGGAATCAGTGTTATTAATATAACAAGTACTACGCTGAATGTAATTTTAGTCAAAAAAAAAAAAAAAAAAAAACATAGCTGAATGGGATTTTAATAATGTGGAACATAGCTGAATTGGGCTTTAAAAATGAAAAACTTAGCTGAATTGAGAAATGTTTATAAAGTTTTCATAAATATTAAAGAAGCTGTATAAGCGTTTCGATTGGAAAATATTAGCTGAATTTATTTTTTTTCAGCTGAATTGATTTCTTTTAATAAAAAAGTTAGCTGAATTAAGATTTTATACCAATTATTTTTCTATCAAATCTGCTGAATTTAGTAATGCGAAGAAAACTGTTGCTGAATTACTTTTTGGTGTATAAATCCCAGCTGAATTTAGTTTTATAAAGAAAAAGTGAGCTGAATTAGTTTATAATGGGTACAAATCTTAGCTGAATTGAGAAAAAACGGAACAATATTGAATATTTTGAAAAACAAGTGTAGCTGAATTTTCCCAAAAATTAATTTGGGTAATAAAAACTCAGCAAGAATACTTTGCTGAATTACAAATTATGGCGAAATAAAATGCAATTCTATTAAAATATTTAGCTCAATACAGATTTTCAACCTTAAATGTTAGCTGAATTTGCATTTCTCAGCGGAAAATATATCAATTTTAATTTTTCTATTGAAAAAAAAGTTTGTTGAATTATCTTTTTTTCATAATAAATATAAGGGAAAACCACTAAATTATTTTTTCCTTAAGTTTTTTTTTTTTTGTAACAAAAATAAATCTTCTACTTACTGTCATTAACATTCATGTCCATTAGGTGTAAATCTTCATCATTCAATATCGAGTTGATAAATCCATCTGTGGTGTGATTCATATCTGAAGAGGCATTCTAAAAAGTTAAAAAACAAAAAATATTAAAAATTTCAAAATTTCGAAAAAAAATATTTAAAAAACAACTTACCGAATAATACATCATATCATGTTCCATTTTGTAGGCACCACCCACAGCACCGGCCCCAACCCCAGTGACATCGGAATCATGTGTAGAATTGGTCAAATGCATACTGGACGATACTGCAGAACCCAAATTGTGGCCATAATGAGGCTGTGTTGAGCACAAATCACCCAACGAGGCGTTGGGATGCAACATTGCAGCATGATGATGATGGTGGGGATGTGGCGGTGGTGGTGGATATTGAGCATGTTGTGGTCCACTTTGATATGTATACGGATGGGTAGGGTAGTGCGGATAGGGTGACATTTCGGAGACACCACCAACAACACCCATGCTTGGGATGGGATTGAATAGACTGGCAATGTCTTGCAGACGTTGTTCCATTGAGACACCACGGCTAAGGGGCATGCGACCCTGAAAAGAGAAACAAAACATTTGAGTATTAAGATATTGTATTTTTTCAGAAAAATATTAAATTGCAGACATTTCTACAAGGTGTGGGTGATGAATGTGCCCCCAACCTCCTCTCACTGTTCCCATGAAAAAATCAAGAATATCTTCATCAATAATCACAATAACAGCAACATTTTCAAAATACAACATTGTTTTCTTTTTTTCTTTGGTCCATTACTGTAAATAACTAATCGATCATTTATGTTTGCCACTCAACTCTCCTCTCAATGTCTCCCACTCTCTGCCTTACTCTCACGTTGTGTAAGGCTGAAGGTGGTTAGACAAACAATAAAAAATTCAAATAAAGCATAACCGAAAGAAATCCCTCGTTTGTTTTGGAACAGTCAACAAACCACGAAGCATAACCACGACCAAACAGACAGACAATGAAAAAAAAAACAAACAAACAGAAATGCCAATTGAAATGAAGAACGTGAGCATGCGTATGAGAAAGGGCTATGAGCATTGACAGCTTCCTGAAGACCAAACAATACAAGCAAACGTTATACCAAGAAAGGTATTTATTAACGAGGTGGGTTCAAAAATAGGGGGAAAACAAAGGCAAAAAATTGATTATTTTGAAGGAAAATTTTGCTGAATTTTGATTTTTTATTACAAATATTACAACTATAATTATTTGTTCAACTCAAAAACCTTGCTGAATTTTATTAAAAAAAAAAACTAGAACTAATTTTCACATACAGTAAATTTGATAATTTGATTATTGTTTGCCGAAAAATTTCGCTGAATAGCATTTGTATACAAAATATCTCAGCTAAAGGTTTATAAGAAGGCAAAACATCGCTTAAAACTTTGCTGACTTAAGTTTTTGTCAATAAAAACTTAGCTGAATTGAGATACAAATAGTAAAAATTAGCTGAATTATATTTTAGAAATATTAAATAAATTTTTTCATACAAAAAATACAAAAATCGATTGCTGAATTGTCTACTTTTATAGAAAAACTTAGCTGAATTACGATTTTAAGCAAATATAAATGTTGTCAAATATAAATGTTTGCTAAATTTCGATTTTGCGAAGAAAATGTTAGCTGAATTGTGTTATATGTAGAAAAATTGACTAAATTTTATAGAAAAACTAACCTGAATTACAATGCTATACAATCTAAAATTATATTCTCAAATACAAATATTTGCTGAATTTCGATTTTGCGAAGAAAATGTTAGCTGAATTGTGTTATATGTAGGAAAAATTGACTGAGTTATGTTGTAGAAATATAAAATTACGTTTTCCACACAAAAACAGGTTACTGAATTGTCAATTTGTATAGAAAAACTTAGCTGAATTACAATTTTATACAAAAAGTTTTAAAATTATATTGTCAAATATAAATATATGCTGAATTTAATTTTTGTCAAGAAAATGTTAGCTGAATTGTGTTATATGTAGATAAAATTAGCTAAATTCTATTTTAGAAATACTAAAATACATTTTCCATAGAGAAATAGTTTGCTGAATTGTCAATTTTTTTATAGAAAACCTAAGCTGAATTAGAATTTTACACAAAATAAGTGGGCAAATAAAAAAATAGCTATTTTCATTAACAAAAGTTAGCTGAATTAAAGATTCCATAATAAAATTTTAGCTGAATTGTGATTTTCGTTACAAAATGTTAGCTGAAATGTGTATTTCTCCAGATATATTAAGCTGAATTGTGGGTTTCTTTACAAACATTGAGTTATGTATAAAAAAGTAGCTGTTTCCATCACAAAAAGTTAGCTGAATTAAAGATTCCATTATAATATGTTAGCTGAATTGTGATTTTCGCTACAAAATATTAGCTGAAATGTGTATATATCTAGAAATAGTTAGCTGAATGTTGGTTTTATTTCTCAAAGTCTGCTAAATTGATATTTTCATTAGAAAAGATTAGCTGAATTGTGAATTTCATTGCAAAATGCTAGCTGTATTGAGATTTTCATTATAAGTTAACTGAATTGATGTATTTTCAACATGTTTGTATATTTCTTAACACAAAATTTAGCTGAATTGTGGTTTTTATCACAAAAAGTTAGCTGAATTGATGTAATACAAAACGTTATATGAATTATAGTTTTCTCAATAAAAAGTCAGCTGAATTGTTGTTTGCATTATAAAACATGGCAAAATTTTTGGTTTTGTTACGAAAAGTTAGCTGAATTAATGTTTCCAATAAAAAATGTTAGCTGAATTATGGTTTTCATAAATAAGAGTTAACAGAATTGATGTTTTCTTTGCCAATCGCCAGCTGAATTGATGGCTTCGTTGCAAAAAGTTAGCTGAATTGTTGTTCTTATAACGAAAAGGAAGCTAGTTATATAAGTCTTAACAAAAAGTTAGCTGAATTGTGAATAAATTATAAATGTCGTTAAAAATGTTAGCTGAATTGTGGTTTTTATTACAAGCAGTTAGCTGAATTTATATATTTATTAAAAAAGTAAGCTAAATTGACGTATTAATTGCAAAAATATAGCAGAATTATAGTTTTCTTCATAAAAAAGTTAGCTGAATTGCTGTGTTCATTAATAAAATCTGATAACATCGTGTTTTTCATTACAAAAAGTTAGCTGAATTCTATAATTTATAACATAAACTAGCTGAATTGTAGTTTTCATTATAAAAAGTCAAAAAAAAATCTTTCTTTAAAAAATAAATAGTATTTATAACTACAAACATGTAGCTGAATTTAAATTTTCATAAAAATAATTTAGCTGAATTGATGTTTTTATAATAATAAAGTAGCTGAATTGATGTTTTTGTAATAAAAATGAAGCTTAATTGCAGTTTTAATAGCTGAATTATTATTTTCAATGCGAAAACTTAGCTGAATTTTATTATCTTGCAGGAAAAATGACAGTTTAATTGTTTTTTACAAATAGATACTCCCATAGGATACATTTTTGTCGATTTATTATTCTTTTTTTTTCAGATTGAACATTTCGATCCGACCCTCGTTAAACAACAATTACTCTTCGCATAAACCAAAACACACAACATCCATCGATTACTCAAAAACCAGAAAATTTGAAATCCCGCCACATCGAAAAAAAAATCGATGAAGGCAACATTTATGGAGTTAGAATGGGAGAAGACAAAGATTAAGAAATAAAAAAAACGTGAAGAATGCATCAAACAAATCTGACTGATTGCTGTGGTGGCTGGTCAAACTTGCACACACACACACACACACACATACACTGTTGCTCTTTAACATTTTCTTTTACAAGTCAACGATTATGATCACGACGCTGGTGAAGACGACGCCAACCGACCAAAATGTAAATCTTCAACGTTAAACGGACTAAAAAGGAGAAGAACTGTTAGCAAACGGAAGATCGATCGAAATTAAATTGAAATAAATTCCAATTCGTTCACAAAATTATTGACAAGTGTTCACAGTATGTGTTTTTTAGTGAATGAATCGAACACTCCGTCTGATTCGAATCAAGGTGTTTGATGATGGTAGATTGTGTGGGGATTTGGATTTTTGATATGTTTAATAAAAAAAACCAAATACCTTGGCGGCTATTTGGCAGCCGTGTTAAATATGCTGTTTGCCAGAAATGGATTAAGAAATATTGAAATTGTGAAGATGGAAATGGCATGCACCATATGGTGCTGCTGCTAAATGTAATGCATTTTAAAATCATTGAATGAGGCTGCTTGTCTGTCCGTCTGTCTACAAACACCAGACACTGTCGAAATAAAAACTGATCGTGCCGATTTTGATCGACAGGTTAGATTTGGTATCTTACTCTTCACAGAGATTGGGGGAAAATAAATGTTAAAATATTTTTTTTTTTTTTCAATTGATATGTTGTTAGTTGTTGTTTTTTTTTTGGTTAAGTTAAAATGTATGTTTAACCCGTTTCCCCCTCTATTGCACCCAAGGGAATGTTATTCCCGTTGGTGTTTATTTGTTTGCTGGCGTTGGTTTGTTTCGTAAATATTAAAATAAGTGTGGGAAAAATTTATTTTTTAAATATAGAATTTAAATAAATTGTGGGTGCACAAATAAATTAATTTTGAATACAGTTTTTTTATATTTTTAAAATGTTAAAAAAATAAATAAATTTATTTAAAAAAATTAATATCTACAAAGATAAAAAAATACAAAATTTGAAAATGCAAAAAAAAAAAAAATATTTAAAATTTTTTTACAAAAAATAAAAATTAAAAAAATCCACAAAAATATTACATATATTTATAAAATAATAACATTTATAAATTTATTTAAAAAATTAATATCTACAAAAATTAAAAAAATAAAATGAAATTAAAAATGTAAAAAAAATTAAAAAAAAACATTTTTTATAATAATTCAAAAAACTTTTATAAAAAAATTCAAAAAATTTTTATAAAAAAAAGTAAAAAAAATCCACAGTTATTAAATTAAAAAAAAAAAAATAGAAAAAATTTAGAGAACATTTAAAAAATCACAATGTTTTAAACTTATTTAAATAAAAACGACCCGTCGGAAGAAAATTGAAAAGGGAAAAGTCGGGTATTTAATTCTTTTTCTTCATAAAATCACGTTTAAAAAATGTTTTATAAAAAAATCTATGTTTATATTTGATTTTTTTAAACCGCTAACAGTCACTTTTCTCCCGCATTTAACAACTGAAATCGAGTTCAAGGGAATTCGCCCTCCTCACATGGTCGCGATCACATGAGTAAATATATTTTCATTTTTTAAACTTCTTTGTGTTCTACAATTAATTATATTCCATATTAAATAAATGCGATAATTTTTCATAATTGGAATTTTTTGCATATAAAATTCAAAAATAAACAAAAATTTCAATAATTACCTTGAAATTAACTTAATAACTATAATATTGCACTTTGTGTAATAATTAAAAATTTATTTTTTTTTTAGAAAAAATAAAACACAGCCAAATAAATTTTTTGGGAGGATAAATTTCCAGGAATATCACAGATAATTTTTGTTTTTGTTTTTTTTGTAAAGATTGTTTTTTTTTTGAACTTTTGCAGATCAAAAGCTGACAGGTTATTATTATTTGATTTTTTTCTTGATTCTGTTTTGCAATCCAATTCAAAATTTTTGTGTGCAAATAATAAAAAAATGCACAACCACTTAAGTTTATTGATCACAATTTTTTGTGTGGCACTTGTTGTTGCTGCTTCGTTTTTTTGTTGTGTCCGTTGACGACGAAAGAACTTGGACAAGTCATTCAAATTAAAAAGCGTTGTTGTTTAATTCACTTGGCGTTTCAAAAATCCATAATTTAAAGGCGCGGAATGTTCTTTTTTGTTGTGTAACTTCTCAAATAATCTTCGATGAATGAACGATTTTTGACAGTTGAATTTTGGTTTCAATATTTATTTATATTTTGTGCATTTCTTATTTCTTTATTAATTTTTTCTTTTTCAATCTCTCTTTTTTTCCAAGATCAACTTAGAACGCGCGCGCAATCGTTTAACATTTAGTGAAATGTTTGCCACTACTACTACTCTTTCGTTCAAGACGAGCTTGTCTGACTGACTGACCGAACGTGTTTGACAAATTGCTGACACCCGGGCATGTGATTCTGAGAGTTAAGGAGTGATGACGAGAAGGCGACAAAACATTATTTACAACAAAACAATAACAACAACGGTAGTAGCAGCCAGCAATGAAACATGAAGGGAGACATGTTTTATTTTCTGTGTATATAATTGTAGGGGTGTGTGTGCAACCAAAAGAAAAAAAACAACAACAACACGCAAATAGTAAATAACACTTGCACGCACACACACACACCCATACATAGAGCTGGCACTATTGCACATGATGCTGTTGCTTCTGTTGTTGCTCTCATCACACCTTGGCATCACTCACTCATCTACACACTCTCTCTCAATCTCACTGAAAACAAAACAATAATAACAATCATTAAGAGCAGCCACGTTTGTGTGCTAAGTCTTTTGTTTTCGTTAGGGGAATCAAACGAACAACTTCCTCTAGAAAGACGATGCTGTTGTCGTTGTTGTTGTTATTATTGTTCTTGAATTGTTATTATTTTTAGAAAATCTAGGTGCATATATGTGTGTGCGTGGCTGTGAAATACATTGGTATTGGTTAAGTAAATAAATAAAACAGGTAAGAATTAATGATCTTCTTCTTTAAGAAAAAAAAAACAAAACATTTTTGTTCTCTTCAAGAAGGTGATGGTGATGTTTTCTTTCATAACAATCTTCATACAAAGTAAAATAAAATATTTTCTTGAGACTATTTTTTTGTTGTTGCTGTAGTCCAACAATAACCACAAATTGAACAAATAAGAAATTATGAAAAATAAATATTTTCTTTAATGTAGTGTGGGAAGAGAGAGAGAGGGGGAGAGGGGGATTTAATAAAAAAACTTGATCTTCTCTTTAAAATTTGTTGCATACACACATATATACTCATGTATGTACTTGTGTATAAATACATTTTATTGTGGTATACTGTTGTTGTTGTTTTCATCATCAACGTTAGAATAACATAACTATTGGTCATCTACAGATCACCTGTGTTATGTTGTTATGCTCTGGATATTGGAGGAGAAAAATAAAATAAACACAACATTTATTTGTCCAATGTCCAAGTTTTGTCAACTCAAAGTAGTAGTAATAACAACAACAAAATGATCCGTTACAAAATTGTAGTCACCAATTTTACTGTTACATAATCGAAGTAAGTTATGAAGGGGGCATGGAAGTGTGTATATTAAAACATGTCATGAAATAGTTTGAAAATATAAAAAAATATTATCTTTAAAAGGTTGAAATATGTAAAATGGATGGAAAAATTAATATTTATTGGAATACATTTTGAAAATTTATAAATTGCATATAAAGCGGATTTTGTATCCTACTTGGTCCAGACTATGCAAATAACATTTGTTTAGCAGATCTAGAACAGATTTTACAACACTAAAAATCTAAATTTGGTTAAAATTTTACACATTTTAATATTAGGACAGTTTGGATATGGCACACAAAATGAATTGTTGAGAGAAATTATCATTTTTCGGGGAGCCTCAAATCCTTCTCCAAAGCTAAATACCGATTTTTTTTCGAACTCAATGTCATATAACCTTCCACTCATGTTTAAACATAATTTTATAATTTCCAATTATCCAAAGTTCCTATATTTAGAGAGAGAGACCGATATAGCTGCTATATGTAATGGAAAAAATTACAACAATGTTGACAACAATGACCGACCGTCCGACATTTAGTGAAATTGAACTTGTTTTCACGATTCAACTGTGTTAAGCCTAAACAGCCTTCAATGCGACTCGAACAGTTGTAACTGAAAATTATATCGAATGCGTGTATATTTGAAACAATACCAAAAACGGGGCTTGTGTAATAAATTATATATTAAAGTTACATACATACAAACACATATGTATGATGGATAATAATTATAGTTTAGGGAGTATCTTGAACTTCGAATGTGATCACGTTAGGAAAAAAATAAAACAATGACATATTTTTTCCAACTAGGGTTTCAGTTTTCAATTAATAAAAAATGAGAGAGTGAGAGACAGTGTCAATAACTTGTTTAGTATTAATGGACAAACTGAAGATTCTCCAAGAAGACTGAAAAATTTGATTATTTATTATATTATATTTTGTCTTTGAGGCCAGTTTTATAAAGTCCTCCTGTATTTAATTTTCGGATCTATTATAAAAATCAATATGAGGTATTGTGGGTACATTAAAAAAATTATTAACCTATTGAAAATCCGACGAGAAAATATCTCAATTAAAGGTGTTATTGGAGTCAGGTAATTTTACTGTCCATGTCTAATGAACATTTTAAGTGCAACGTCTAAATCAAATCGGGAATTCATACAAATTCCGTTTGGGATTTGTAGCAAAAGTCTAAATCTTATGTAACTTTGAAATTTTAAAAATAAAATTAAAGTACCCCTTTTTGAGGGAGAAGTTGGCGGATATTGTCCATCGTCGAATTTAACGCAGGTTTGATAAAAATATTACGATGTGTAAAATTTGGATCAACTCGGATACCCCATATGCTTCATCAAAATTTACAATTTGTGAAGATTTACAGTTGAATTGCACATATTATCATATACTATAAGGAGCGAATAGATAATCTTTATCTTCGAACTTGATTTAATTTGAACATTATCATGTGGTATAACCGGTTTAAGGAATGCTGAGAAGATGTCAAAGACGAGGCTCGTTTTGGTCGCTCGATCATTTCTATATTTTGAATAATTGTCCAATCACTATCAAAGATATTCCTGATGACATTCGTATATCGTTCGGTCCATGGCATTAGGGTATGAAACGCGGGACAGCGAAGAATGTTCCAAAATTGCTTTTTATTTTTCTAAATCTGATCCAATTTCAACAAGACTTTACATGCATAAAACTGGACCTGTGCAAAATTTTGTCTCCATCGGACAAACCTTGGGAGTTTGGTGTACCAATTACTTAATATCGGAAGAAACTATATATGGAAACTATATTTAAATCTGAAACGATTTTAATAAAATTTCACATTCCTCATTCTGGACCTAATTTTCTAATTCTGAGCTAATTGACTTAATTCAGTACGCTACGCAAAAATTTTGTCCCAATCGAACAAACCTTGGGAGTTTGGTGTACCATTTACATAAAATCGGACGAAGCTATATATGCGAGCTATATCTAAATATGAACCAATTTCAATGAAACTTAACACACTATATCTTAGTCTCAGTTCCATACGTTATGCCAAATTTCATGTCAATCGAACCAATATTGGGAGCTATATATAAATCTGAATCGATTTCAAAAAAATTTCACATACATCAAAGTGGGCCTATTTCAGTAAGTTTTTCAAAATGTTGTCTCAATCGGGCAAATATTGGGAGTTTGGTGCATTAGTTAGATAAAATCGGACGAAAATATATATGGGAACTTTATCTAAATTTGAACCGATTTCCTAAAATTTCAAAAGGGTTCGTTCTTGGGCCAAATAAATGAGCTGTGCCAATTTTCATCCAAATCGGTTCATAAATGCGACCTGTACTTTGCAAAAATACATGGACGGACGGACAAAAGGACATGTATAAATCGACTCAGAAAGTGATTCTATGCATTTCTTTTGAGAAAAAGGAACCATGGGTCTATCTCGATTCCTTTTGCCTGTTACAACCATATGCACAAAGACATAATATCCTGTACCACAGTGTGGCGAAGGATATAAAAAATAACTAATAATAAAACCAGTGAGCGGAGCGTATAGTCGGACGGGCCGACCATATGGTACCCTACACAACTACCACGAAAAGCTAACTTTCTGCGCCTGGGCAATATTTCGTGATGTTCGCACCCTAGCATATTTTCCAATTTTTTTTTCTTGAAGTGAATTTTTACGCCATAAAATAAAAAATTGGTCACTTTAGGTTTTGGTTGATTTGACCCTTGGAATATTGACCGATCATCATCTAACTAGACGCTCTAAGTATTTGGTCAGATTCCTTTCATCTTGTAAAATATGTGATGTTCTGCATATAATAATTGCCTCTAGAGCGACTAGAAAATCTGACAAAATTAAAGTTTTCGGTTCATTGCACCCCCTGAATGAAATCTCAATATCACCGAAAACTGTAGGCGTCATCCTTGACCATAATCGGAACTTCATGTACAATTTCAAAGCGATCAGCGCAACATTTCTGTCCTCTAATGGAGTAATAGCAATACTAAGCACATAGTCACCTTGACCTAATTGCGTATAATTCCCACATCAGAGTACATATAATCATATAATTGGTATCGATTTGAAGGTCAACAACTCCTCTTGGATATACTATCAACTTCTCGGGTATATGTTCTTCAGGAGCAAGTATATACGCCCCTGAATAAAAATGTTGTAATTTTTCACACAAAAGTCAGGGTCTATTTGAGCCGCTACATATTGACCTATCTTTATCAAAACAGGCATGCTTATTCTTTGGCCCGATCCCCATCTCCTTGTAAAATTTTATGACGTTCGGACCATAACTGCGGCCTCTGCAGCGATCAGAAAAACCGACAAACATTAAGTATTTGGTCCATTTAATCCCCTAAATATTAACCGATTCATTGACCAGAACCCATCCAACATGCAAAATTTCGTGAATATTGGTCCATAACTATGGTTTGTATCGTGTTTACAAATTATAATGGACAGACTGACGGACGGACGGACACACATGTCTAGATCGACTCAGCTAGTCGAGATATATATCGGTATACTTAAAGGTGTGTCTAGGACCAATATTTCGCGGCGTTACAAACTTTTGGGGCTGCACAAAGCTATAATACCCTGACAACATATTTGTGTAGGGTATAAATAGTTTTGCTTATAGCACCCATATAATGGCACCCTTCAATTTTCGGAATATTGAAGATTTTTGGATAGTTTTCCCAATCGGAAATTTTTTGATTTAGCTACTGATATGTCTACCAAAAATTATAAATATTGTTCGGTCCGAATTTTGGTAAAGATTCTGGATTTGTTTCACAACTAAATTGGATTAGCATATCCCTATGCGAAAATTGTCTATATATGTTATAGTTCCGCATGAGAAACATTTTCCAATTGAATGGTCTTTAATTTAATTTTTTAGTTACTCATTGGATAGAAAATAACCTGCCAAAAAAGGTAGACAAAGGCACATCGCTTAAAAAAAAAAGAAGTGGAAGTGTTTCTAATGCCCAGGGGTTAATCATTGTTTTGGAAAAGGATTGTGGATATTGATCTAATTTCTTTGTCAAGTTAAGGTGCACTTTTCAAAATCATTCCCTGCAGTATTGTTACAGGTGGGGTTGGAAATTGCATTGGAGAACTTTTTTAAATTGGTAAGTTTTTTCATTGCGATACTTGATTTGAAAATTCCAATTCCTTCTCCTTCGAATAACACAACCAAATTCAAATCAATCACTAAGAAAAAAAATCAAGTAACCCAAAGGGAAACAAGAGGAACAAAAATTATAAAAATATTTACAAATAATTTTTTGACTTTTGCGTTAAGCCCCTCTGTCTCTCAAGGAAACATGAGAAACACTTGTTCTCAACACAAATCACAAATACTCACACACACACATGAAAGTACACATGTCCGCCTAATAACTATTACAAATCCATGCACTAAGCCTGGGAAATTATTAACACTGAGAAGAAGACAAAGATAAGGAAGATATTTTGTGACAAACAAAAACAACAACACTAAGAAATTATAACTATTAAATCTTATGGTTAATTGTTGTTAAATGCTACTGAAGCTGCTGCGGTTGCTGCTGAAGGGTATTGTCGTTGCTTATCCAAATATCACACCAAGTAAATGACCAAAAATCATCGAGATGACCAAAACGGCAACAACAACAACAAACAAAAGGATAGGCTAAAGCCGCATGTAAATGGGTGTCATTAAGTACCTGACAAAGTCATGAAGCCGCATAATGATGCATGAATGTAGCTCTCACACAAAAAGCCCCTGTGGACATGCAACAGGAATTTGCAAAGCAACAACAACAACACTCCTCGATAGTCACCACAAAAACCACCAAAAAGAAAAGAAAAAAAACAAACAGGGAACTAAAGTGAAAAACCACACACGTCATAAAGTCAGTAGCTAAATAATTACCACAAGAAAGAAGAGACGGACGGCTAGGCAGACAAATGAAATAGGGACAACAAGAATCTAAAAGGACACAGGAATCAACGAAAATTTAACACACTGGATTGTGTGTGTGTGTGCGCGCAAAAGAATTCCTATACCTGTGGATCTAAGCAAAGTGTAGTCTAAGGTTTTAAGAGAAAGGATTAACCATTGGTTACACGACACAGCAAGTGTCTCCGGGAATCCTCATAATTATGCATGAATGTTTGTCGTGACTTTTTCTGTTCTGTTCGTCGTCTAAACATCAAAGCGGAACTTGTCCCAGGGAAATTTTGGCGGCTTAACATGTGTACGAGTGTTTGTGTGTGTTCACAGATTCAAAACCTGTGATTAATGCAATTTCGCAAAAATTTAACAGAGACAAAAATCCTTTTAATGATAGTTTATCCTTGTCTTAGTTTTAAACAGAAAGTCATCATCACCATTGTTTTCTTTGCAAATCCCAATGTGTTGTTGCTTTTTACAGTTATTGCCGTTAGAGAGAGAGTTTGTCGGTAATGATGAATGGCGGCAAAATTTGTGTGTGAGATTGATGAATTTTGAGAATTTCGCAAACTGGAGAAAGGATCAAAAGGCGCCGTGGATTGGGTGATAAAGAAAATAACGGAATCGGAATTTTAGAAAAGTTTTCAGAAAATACAGTTAATATTAGGAAATTGAGTTTTTGTGTTCATGTGTTCAGGGATATCGAATGCAAAAATTAAAATTCGACATTTTTCTAAAATAACATTTGAGTATTAAATTATAACAGATATTATTTAATTATGAACTAGAAATTATGAAAAAATCTAAAATCACAGAAATTTGGTATAAACCATATTTAATTTATTAAGAGATTTTTATAAAATCCAAACATTTATGAGATAACAAATGCTCATGCAGTTTAGTCGCCAATCGATTTTTAATATAAAAATACAAAATAAGAAAATCGACTCAAAATTTTTGAACATGTGAAGGGTGAGAAACCGAATGAACACACACGTTTAACATTGTTATATTTTGACTAAGCCGAAATTAATTACGAAGAGCAAAGTCATCAGGCCAACCCCAACCCCAGAGAAAACATTAAATGAATATTTTCATAATTTCATTCATAGTTATTTTCCATATTGTACATGTGCATGGCATAGAATGCAAATAAAAAATGTATATCATCATGAGAAAGCCACGATTTTTTCCAAAAAATTTAAACATTTCATTAAAACCACAACCACTATTTGCGCTCATTTTTTCCTCTCCCTCCAACCTCTCTCGTACACAGAAAATATTTTTACGAATAATTTCATATTTTTACGTGACTTAGATTACACGTAAAAAAATCTTATAATCATGAGAAAGCCACAATTTTTATCAAAAATATGTAAACATTTCATTAATATTACAACTGTTTTCCTACTTTGTCAATATTAACGCTCATTTTCCTCTCTCTCTCTTTTTTGACAAAAACAAATGTATTCTCCCCAAGAAAAAACAACACCACCACAACCACTATTTATTGTTCGGTGGTGTTTTGTTTTGGTATCGTCCTCCGTCTCTCGCCTTACTTGTGGTTGTTATTTTTCCAATCGTTTATTTGACTACTTTTTCGGTTGCTCATAACCGCCGTCTTTCTTCTCATGCGATTGAGACTAATTTTGCATTCCATTGCTTCTTTATTTCTTCTGCATTTGGTGGTGCAAAATTCGCATATGTATTTTCCAAATTATTTCGATATAAATGCTAAATAGAAGGAACGAGACAAGACATAACAATGAAGAAAAAAACATAAAAATCTAAGTAGAATAATTAAAACGACAAACAGTTTCTGTGCCATAGAACACCTACATCAAAAAAAAAAAAAAAAAACAAAAAATCCAAAATTGTTTTTTGTCAGGATTAGGAATAGTCCGTAATGTATTCTTGAATATAACTTTATATACTGAAATAAATGATGTTAGATATATTTATTACATTTTACACACTTCCAAGAATTATTAGTTCAGTTTTGGACGACTTTAGGGCATTTAGGCCTATGAGCGAGCTCCGATTCATTGATTCACTCTTGTCGTGATAACTTACGTCAAATGTGGTGAAAAATTATAAGGCAGTATAGTCGGACGGGGCCGACAACTACCAGAAAAATCTATTTTTCTGTGTTTCTATATTTTGAGACTGGACAATATTTCGCCCACTTGACAGATTATAGGTCAACAGCTCCGCCTATCAACATATTTTCCAAATCGTGTTTTGTTTTCGTCTTGTGAATAGATATGCCATCAGAAAAAATGTCACTGTTGGCGTAATACCGTGTAGCAGTGAAACCCAAAAAATAAAGAAAAGAAAAACGAAATAGAGTTTTGTAAATATTTTCAATCTTTATTGCAAAGTATATGGGTTTCGTTAGAAACAAGACTTTACCTTATGCGTGCGTTAACGACGATAGCGAGAGATGTTTATTCTACGAAAGCGGGCAAGTGTAACCGACGAGAGTGAGATTGCAAGTTTAACCAACGATAGCGAGAATGCAAGTGTTTACTCTACGAAAGCGGGTAAGCAAGTGAAGTTGCAATGGGCAAGAAAGCTACAGCAAGGCCGTGATAAACAACTACGACCACAGCATTGGAAAGCGCCGAACTAAGCGAATGTGGCTTCCAGGTGATATAGTAGAAGAGAGCGAAACTCTCCCTTACAATCCGAACTAGGCGAATGAGGCTCCTGGAAGATATGCAGAGAAGATTTCCCCATTGGGCTCCGAAGAGCGGACAATTAAAGTGGTTAATTGTAATGCTGTAGAAGGGGAAACAATGTATCGAACATATACATTGCCGTAAGCAATGTATCGAACTTAAACAGTTACTTTTGGGTTTGATTGATGTTATCTTCGGAATATTTTACCGTTCATCGTGTAAATATGTGACGTTCTGCATATAATAATCGCCTCTAGAGCGACTAGAAAATCTGACAAAAATAAAGTGGCACCCCCTAAATATAATCTCAACATCACCGAAAATGATAGGCATCGTCGTTGACCTTCTCCGTGTTCGTGCCATAATTGCGGCCTTTGGAGCGACCATAAAAATTAAGTATTTCAACTCCTAAATATTAATAGATCTTTACAAAAAAACATTCGGGGTCTTAATTGGCCAGAACCGGTCTTACATGCAATATTTCGAAGATTGGTCCAGAACTGTGGCCTGTATCGTGTTTAAAAATTATAATGGAAAGACGCACGGACGAACACACATGTCTAGATTGAAATATGACGATCGGTGTACTTGGGATCAATATTTCGCGGCGTTACCAACTATTGGGGCTGCACAAAGCTATAATACAACATAGTTGTGTAGGGTATAATGATCAACATATTTTTGGTATGCTGATTTTTCAAGTCGATGTGAATAACACAACACATGGTCCTACGTTGTCAAATCGTACTGAGAACATTTATATTCAAAAAAAATAAATTATTTTTTCAAATCACTGGAAAAAACACAACACATGATCGTACGTCGTCAAATCGTACTGACTACGATATGCTAAAAGAAAAACTGTCAAAGATTTCCATAGAAATGTCAGATTATAATTCACATCGAATGTTGTGAAAAAAGGTCGTACGAAAATGTTCACGAGTTAAATGCAGTTTGGGACAAATTGATTTAAGATGTCAGTGCCAACAACACAACAGTCGTCGTCAATCCCTTTCGTCGATGCGCATTCGTTGTGACATTCGCATTCGTTGTGACAATTCTCGTTGAAAATTGTAAAAAAATGGTCGCACGAAACTTTTCACGAGTTATATCTTTTTTTTGGAAAATTGATTTTTAATGTCACTGCAAACAACTCAACACATGATCGATCGTACGGCAAATCATAATGGGTACGTTTATGTTAAAATTGCGTCAATTTCCTATGGAAATGGTAGATTTAAAAATTTTTTAAACCGATGCTAAAAATTGACATTCTCTACAAACCCTATTTAGCTTTTTATGAAATTGCGATTTAGCTTAGCCTTTCAAAATTCCTTCCTCAACTTTTTTTATAGAGTTTTTAATCACTACTATATTTAGCCTTTGGAAAAACAACAACAACAACAATAACAAATCGTTTTGCAGTGGCATTTTTACATTAATTGCATAGTTTTAGCAACACCTCCCCTTTTCCTTGTCTGGAGTTTGCGAAAAAATGCAACAATCCGAACAAAGAAATAAAAAAAGAAATAATAAAACTACTGATGTGACAACCGTACACCAGAGACTCACTGATTGAATGTCTGTCCGCCTGTCTGTCTGACAAACATATTTATCCCTTCACAATCGGGGGCAATATAGTACACCAGGTGAGCTGATGCTGTTCGTCTACTCCAAGTGCAAAATGTGCAGCGAGTTCATGTATGGAGGTAGTGTGGCTGCAAAGCTTTGTAATTAAATGTCAATTTAATGTTTTTGTAGTTGTTCATAAACTGCAGAGGATTTAGCATTTAAGCCAAGTTTTATTTAACTGCCGTTTAATACCATTACCATTCAACACTTTGCAGAGAGAGGAGATGTTTGAATGACAGGCAGGCAGACATTCATTTTCATAGATCGACGAACCGCACGGGGAACGGTCGATTGGCTGACTGCTAGACTGTCTGACCAATTTTTTGTTAATATTTATATAAGACAAAAAAGAGGGGAACTTTTTCAATGAATGAATGAAAGAAACTTTATGATAATTAATAATTTCAATTTTTTGTTGTGTTGAGATTTGCTGCCGTTTTTTGCACTTTGTCTGGATGTTGGCAGTACTTTTTTGTGGGGTTACACAAAAATCGCAGCGAAAAACACAAAAACACTTAATGAAAGTAATTCAATTAATGTATGTATATTAACACTAATGATTTTTATTTTTCTGTTCACTTATGGGCCAGTAGTGGAGGGGAAAAAAGTAACGTTTCGAACAATTGATGAGAATTCCCAGAAAGCAACAACAAACCGCAAAATTTTGTAGAGGATTTATTTTTTTTAAATAAAAAATAAAATTTATAAAAACGTCAATAAGTGAATGCAATAGAATTATAGTGAATTAGAATTGCGTCTGAAAAAGTCCACATAAGAAAGAATTTTATAAAGGATCTGTAAAATCTACACCTGCATCGGTTTAATGCTTACTCTGAAATCTTTCCTCATTAAAGCTAAATACCCCTCACTTTCCCAAAAAAGTTAATAAAAATCATGTTCCTCCTTACCTGATGATGACCATGATGAAACCCACCCGAACTCGGCTGACGATGGAATGCACTATTTACACTGCCATAATTCTGGGCACCCATAGCACCCGCACTAGCGCGATGATGCGGATGACCGGCATGTGGATGATGATGGTGCGGTGCAAAGGGTGCGGACGAATGTAACATCATACTTAGATCGGCTAATTCTTCTTTTGCTTCGTCATCTAAGTCGAACAGTGGTGATGGCAAAGAACTGACTTCGATCTCAGATTGTGGTAGATCGTCGTCGTCGTCGTTTTCTTCGTTATCGCCGTTGCTAGAATTGGAACTAGTGGAGTCGTCGTCTTCTTCCTCCTTATCTTCACCACAACCTTTGCCAATACTCTTTACAAAATTATTATCCTGGGATAGTTGTTTTTTCGTGCCGATATCAGCGGATTGTATGATGTCACCTAAATCGTCCGTAAGATAATCACGTTCACTTTTCAATTCAATTTGGGTGGAAGTGTTATCCGTATCGTTCTTGTTGTCGTCTTCTTGATCGGTTTTCAATAGTTTCTTATTGCTGTTGGCAGCAGCTGCGGCAGCAGCAGCAGCTTTTGAGGTACTGGCACCAGTTGTATCGTCCTAAAAGAAGATGAGGGGAGAATTTTTATTTTTTTTTGGAATTAGAAATTGCTTAATTTGTTTTTATTTAGTTCAAAAATTCTTTTTTATTTTTTAATTTGAAATATAAGCATCTCAAAAAAACTTTAAATAACAGCAGATATTTCAAAGGGTCTTGTAACTCAGAAAGAAATAGAGAAAAATTATATGAAATAATCTTCAATCAGCCTTAGAATCTTTCGAAGGTTCTCCTATATCCCTATTAACTGGACACTCAATGTAGAAAATCTTGTAGTCTCTTTGAATACAAGTAAAAAGTCTTGTAATCATGAAAAAGCCACTATTTTTACCAACAATATGTAAACATTTCATTAATATCACAACTATTTTCCTACTTCGCTCTACCTTACCACTATTTGTGCTCATTTTTCCTATCTCTTTCCCTCTCTTTTTTTGACAAAACAAATGTATTCTTCCAATGAAAAAAAAAGAAAAAAACAGCACCACAACAACCATTCATTGTTTTATTTTAATATCGTTCTCCGCCTCCGTCAATTCGGTTGGGTTTGTTGTTCGTATCAACATATACATCATGGATTGTATTTGGCATTTATATCGAAATAATTTGGAAAATACATATGCGAATTTTGTAACACCAATGTAGAGATCGGCAAGAGTGACTGAAATAAAGAAGCAATGGAATGCAAAACTAGTTGCAATAGAGTCAGTGGAAAGTCGGCGGTTGTTAGCAACGGCATTGGTGTTACAAAATTCGCATATGCATTTTCCAAATGATTTCGATATATATGTAAAATACAATATGTCAATTAACAATGACACAAGACAAGAATATTATATTATATTTTCTCTCTGACATGAAACCAGAATTTACATTTTTATGAATTTCAGTCATAAAATGCAGAAATCTGGACATTGGCAGCACTTCCTGAACCTATTCATAAAATATATGATTTTTTTTTTGGTATGAATTTTAATGAAATTAATAGAAACTGACTCTAGAGGTCGTCATATGAATCAAATATTGCTGGAAAAGAGAAAGAAGATAAGGATCTCAATGGCTTGTTTCTATGTAAAAGCCCCTGGGAAGGGTCTACCATTATTGACGATCTTTCGAGTGGTTTTTCTAGACCAAATAACATACAAAGAATGCTTTTAAAGGACAAAAGCATTCTTTGTGAGTTAGATATAAAATCATCGTAAAGTTTTAGAAGATTTAGAAAATAATATCTAAGTGGAGATATTATTTTCTTCTCTACATAACCGGCTTTCTAAAAGGTTCTAAAAATAGAACGACAAATTCTGAAAGCGTTACTTTATCGTGAACGGAACTTTTCAAGTTTCTTCTGTTGATGGAGGGTTCCTCGGAGAAAATGTTTCTGTTTAAAAGGCTTTTGGAATGGTTTTTCATTACTGGTCTTCTTTGAAAAAAATTCTCCTTTGGCGTTGGAAGGCCTAATAAGGCTCGTCATACTTATAGTACGCCTATGAAAGAGTCCTCTATTTATAGAGCAAACTTATTCTTGACTCCTATCAATACAAATTTAAAGGAATTTTTCTTTACACTAAATCACTATACGAGGAAAAACTGGTTACTTGGGATTTTTACTGAAGAGACATTCTTTTAAGGGGTTCTTACAGAACGATCCCTATTGAAAGGGTCTTTATATCGAAATCGAATATATATGTTAGTGGGCCTTCTTTGCATAACGACCACATAGAGTCAAGGGGTTCAAAAATTGTACACACAAAAGTCTTCAACTATGGTTTTCCTAAGACCATTTTGAATACACTCTATGGTGTTACAAAATTCGCATATGTATTTTCCAAATGATTTCGATATAAATGCCAAATACCAAATGTCAAGCAAGTGTTGATACAAAAGTCGACAAATTAGGTGTTCCTAAGACCCTTCTGAAAATATTCTATAGTAATAATATATTTCAGGAGGACTTCGATAGCCTATATATACATCGAAATGGGGTTAGCTATAGAAAATTGAATTTCTAGACGTCTTATAACAACGACAATGTATTCTATGGAAACAAAACCCTTTAAAAGGTGTCCGATAGACATAAAGCCTTGCATTGGGCTTTCTAAAAATATACACATTTTCGAATTGTATCCCTAACATAGATGCCTTCTCTCTTCAAAGATATTTCCAAGACCATTGTCGCTAAAAGGTCTTCATTATTTTAAAAAAATGGAGCACAGGTAACATTTATAGATAGGTGGAGATCTTGAAAAAGGTGGAGATATTCGCAAGGTCTTCTATAGACAGAGGACCTTTGAAAATGTCTTCTATAAACGAAAAAATATTATTCCATATCAAAAGTCACCCTATAAAAAAAAGTTTTCCCATATATGAGGATATATGAATTTACACAACACCTTCTATGGACTAAAAGGTCATTTAAAGAAATAATTCTGGACAAAATTTCCATTTAAAAGATTTTTATTGGAATTCAGACATTTACTTCTGAAGAACTTCTATAGGCAGAAATTCATTGAAAATGTCTTCTGTATATGAAAGGATTTTCAAGGTATACTCCAGGATCTTTCAAAATGCCTTCTATGGCTAAACGACCATTCAAAATGTCCTTCTGAAAATGAAACAAAGAGACCTTCAGAGTTTTCAAAAAAATTTTCTTTGGTCAGAAAACCCTTAAAAATGTATTCAATAGAGATTTTTTTTAAATATTCGGAAATTATTTCTTTAAAAGTCTCCTATATAAAAAGTCTCCTATAGTAGTTTTTTAATTCCTCTCAAAATTTTATAAATTGAAATCCATTTAAATTTTAAGATTTGAAATCCTCTTTCCACTTACCTCGTTCGATTCACCGCCAGCCAATTCAGCAAATTGTATAACGTCGTTAAGTATATCATCCAGTGGTAAACGAATGTATTCACCTAAAAAGGAGAAGAGGAAGAAAAACAAAAAAATTATGACGAAAATCAATTAAAATACACAAAAATCAAGATAAAAAGGATTTGTAAAAGGCAAAAAATCAGACACACACAAACAGACAAAAGAAATCCTTGTTGTTAAGAGCCGACAAAATTCCTGAAAAAAAACTGGCCATGGTATTGGAATTTTGTTTTAAAGTGTGGCCGGCCTTTGACAGAGACTGGACCACAGAAAGAGTTAAAAATCAAGCAGATGAAGAATCAAACAGAAAAATCGAAAAAATTCACAAGAAAGTAAACAATACAAAAGACGAAGAGGGAACAATGCACAAAATGCATAAATATTTTGATTGACAGACTTTTAACCAAAAAGAGAAAAAAACGAGAAGTAGTAGAGGTTGGTGGTAAATGGAATACCCCAGAGAGTGATCAATTTGTAGCGAGGGAGCAGAGAGAGGGAAACATATTTTCAATATTTATTTATTTTCGTTCTTTATTTTAATACCAAAATATTTGTAATATTTAAAATTAAAGCATAGAGAAAAGGTGTTTCAAATTTTTGAATTCCCCAAAAAAGGTGAATTACATTTTCAAATTTTTGCCCACGTCATGGCCCGGGGGAGTTATGGGAAGAAGCAAAAGAAATAAATACAAACAGTAGCTGTTATTATATGAAATATTTAACAACAATCAATATTTGTTCTATGAAAAAAAAAGTAACAGAAATTATTAATTATTGTCGATTAGTCAAAGTCACAAACGACCACCTTGCAAATCTCCAGATAGTTAGAATTCCGTTGAAATGCGAAAACAAACAAAACAAAAAAATATTTTAAGAACAAATAGAAGTTCAGTAAATTATTATGAGAGGTTGTGGTGGCAAAATAATAAAACAAAAAAACTAAATTCATAATGTACTGAAATAAATAATGACAATGAATAACATCAAATTAATGACCATCATTAATCATAGAAAAAATATTTTTTTTGAAAAAAAAAAAAAAAAAGAAAAAAAAACTTTTACCTAGGTTTCTCCCAAAGGTATTTAGAAAAGATTAGCAGTTGGAAAAAAATTGGTTATGAAATATTGAAAAATACAGACGGGTGCTGAGGTGTTTAGTTCTTTATATTGAGTATTTTACATGTAATTAGGGATTTTTTTATTTGATGGAGAAAATATAGTTCCGCATTTAGTGGATGAAGGTTTAACATAGAAAGAAGAACAACTTTATATGGAAAACATTTATTTTATAAACAACTTCTATGGACAGAATTAAATTTAAAAGGTCTTTCAATGGATGAAGGGTCCTCCGAACCTTTCAAAATGCATTCCATGACCAGAAGAGCCTTCAAATGGCCTTATGTGGCCAGAAGAACTGTCAAAAGATTTTATATGACAGAGTACCTTTCAAAACGGATAGATGACTTCTCAGACGTCGTCTATGGATAGGGGCTTTCTATCCATTGTAAAGGGTTTTCTGTGGACAGACTTCCCATTAAAAGAGCTTCGCTGGAACATAGATATGTATTTCTGAAGAACTTTTATAGGCAGAAGTTCATTGAAAATGTCTTCGGTAGATTAAAGAGTTTTCAAAGCTACCTTCAGCCTTATATGGCCAAAAGACGCGTCAAATTACCTGTTAAGATCTGGAACCCCGTCAAAGGGTCTCCAAGGCTCAGAAGACCCGTCAAAAGATCCTATATAACTGAATAAAAATAATAATAACACCTTAATACCATAGAAACCCTTCGAAGAGGTTTCTACACAGTCACTTTTATTTATACAAGATCTTCAAATAAGCTCAGGACCTTTTGAATCAGGTTTATATAAAGTAGCTCTTAAATTGCATTCTATAGACAGAATTGATCTTTATGGGTCTTTTATTAAAAAAATTGAAAGTGTAGGAAGCCTTTAGAAATCCTGTAGTCCTTTTAATTTCTCTCCACTCACGAGATTGTGTTTAGTTTTGCAATCCAGTGTTTCTTTATTGTTGACACTCTTACCTATCTCTACATTGTGTTATAAAATTCTCATATGTATTTTCCAAATTATTTCGATATAAATACCATATACAGCTTTATATTGCAAACTTCCCTTTGAAAGATCTTCATTGGAACCAAGACATTTACTTCTAAAGAACTATTATAGACTAAAGTTAATTGAAAAGGTGTCTGTATGTGGTGTTCTCCAAACCTTTCAAATGCCTTCTATGGCCAGAAGACCCTTCAGATGAACTTATATAGCCAGGAAATCCCTCAAAAGGCCTGCTATGGCCTCAAAACCCTTTCAAAATGTCTTCTAAGAAATTTAAAATGTTTTTTGTAGATTGAAGAATTTTCAAAACAACCTTTAGACCTTCTATGGCCAAAAGACCCTTCAAATGAACTTCAATGAACAGAAACCCCTTCACAAAGGTCTGCCAGAAGATTCGTCAAAAGGTCTTATATGAAAGAATAACCTTCCAAAGTCTTCTAAGACCTTTCAGAAGAATATATGTCTTTCAAAACGTCTTCCTTGGACAGAAGGTTCTTTAAAAAGATTTTTTTCAGGACAAACTTCCCCTTTAAAAGATTTTCGTTGGAACCAACACATTTACTTCTAAAGAACTTCTATAGGCAGAAGTTCATTGAAAATGTATTCTGTAGATAAAGTAATTTTCAAAGGGTACCTTTCAAAATGACTTCTATGGCTGAAATATCTGTCAAATAAACTTCTATGGTCAGAAACGCCTTCATAGGGTCTGCTATAGCCAGAAGACCCTTCAAAATTTTTTGTATGACCTTTCAAAAGGATAGATGACTCTTAGAATACTTTCAATGGCCAGAAGACGCTTCAGAGGGTATTCGATGAACAAAAGCCCCTTCCAAATACTTCGTTGAAACCAAGACCTTTAAAAACATTTTTAAATGGTTGTCTTTTGATAACGCCTTGTACTTCTAGAGAACATCTATAGACAAAACTTCATTGAAAAGGCCTTCTGTAGATGAAACATTTTCAAAGAGACCTCTAGAATTTTCAAAAAGTTATACGAAGTTCGAAAGACCTTCATTGGAAATAAGACGCTTCAAAACCTCTTCTACATCCATAAAAAATTCAAAGAGGGGAATATATCTCTAAGAAGGTCCAGTATAGTATAAAAAAAGAACTTCTATAGAAATGAGGCCTTTTGGAACCCGAAGAGAACCCCCTATGAAATCAACAAAGAACCCATATTAACTAATTTGGCGCAATCGTGTTAAAAATAATGTTAAATAAATGTTATTCAAAAATAGTTATTTATTAACAAAACATTTAAATTTTAAAATTACTATTTTTAATGCCTAATATAAAAGTTCGGCAAGGCTGAAATAAACCTGTTTTCCATTTTTCCTTTAAACAGTAGACCCCATTTTCCATTGGCCTGTGACCGATGATATTATCTTATGACCATTTGGTTTTAGAGATTGTTACCATCTGATATTGTTGATGAAAAAATATCTTAACCATGGCTAAATAAATATTATTTGAAACAAAAAAATGCTTATGTTGTTCTAGCCAACAGCAGTGAACCAAAAACCTGGCTTTATTTTCATTAAGAGACTGCTGGTGTTGTTTTTTCTTCACCTTTTCTTGTTGGTTAAAACAATTCTTGGGTAATGAATGTTTATTTAAATTTTCTTTTCATTTTTTCTTTTGGTGAACCCATTTCAAGTGGTGTTGTTCTAGAGTAACAGCCAGCACCAGCCGGCTTAACAACAGTCCAACAGACAGACAACCAAGACAGCCATCCAACGCCATACAATTTTATACAACATGTTTCTGGTTTAGCCTTGTTTTTGGGAGTGAAAAGTCCAACAACAAAAAAGGTTATTAAACTCACTTAAGAGAGAGAGAGGGACACTTGGCCATAATTATGTAGTTTGTGGGTTTGTGTGGTTATGACAATGAAGGCATTATGATTTTTTAAGGGGTCAGTTGGATAACCTCCCTCCCTCCTCTTAGGACTATTCTTCGGCAAAATAAATATTTTAAATTTTTATCTTTTGTATGAAAAAAAAGGGAATTTTCTAAGAATTTTTACACCAGGTATTTGTTTTACGGGGGAATAATATTTTTTAATATGGAAAACATTTAAAATATATTCATTAATAAAAATAAATAAAATTATATTAAGGACATTTTGAAAAAAGATTTAGTTAAAAATACAAGAGCCTAAATTTAAAATTATCTTCCATCTAAGAGTCACGTATCTCGGCTAAAATATAAGGCTAGGGCCTTATAAATACCGAAAGTCAATCGAGAACTTTTATAGTCTATACGGCCGATACATTTTTCTTCTATGAAAAACTGAAATTACAATCTGCTGAAACTTAGTTTAGAAAATGCGGTTATAACCACACAACGCCCAAAATCGATGGGAAGAACCCTAATGTGGTTGCCATGTCGAGGTTTTTTATCCTTCGAGAACCCGAAATACCAAATTACAATATGGCTAGGAACTCAAAAATTCCGAAAATCGCACAAAATACTATCAATATTGGAAACGTGAAAAGGAGTCTGCCAAAGTGGGTCTGGCAGTAAACGGCGAGAAGACCAAGCTGATGGTATCAACGCGCAAGACGTCCAGTAGACTCGGACCAACTGTGGAACTTGAGAACTACAGCTTCGAGGTAGTTAAAGACTTTATATACCTTGGTACCGCCATAAATAAAACGAATAATATCAGTTTTGAAATTCGGAGAAGGATTGTGATGGCCAACAGATGCTACTATGGTCTAAGTAAGCAGTTTAGAAACAAGGCCACCTCTCGCCAGACCAAACTCACACTTTACAGGACGCTGATACTACCCGTGCTATTATATGGATCAGAAGCATGGGTACTTGCGCAAGCAGATGAGGCAGCGCTTGGGGTGTTTGAGAGAAAAATTCTCCGAAAGATCTACGGGCCGATCTGCGTCGACGGTGAATATCGGCCTCGAATGAACCACGAGCTCTACAATTTATACGCGGACATCGACATAGTCAGTCGTATTGAGCTGCAGCGACTACGGTGGCTAGGCCATGTTGTGCGGATGAATGAGAATGCCCCAGCTCAAAAGGCATGTAAAATCGAGCCTACTGACGGTTCCCGTAGAAGGGGAAGGCCACGAATTAGATGGAAAGACCAAGTAGAAAACAACATATTGGAACGTGGGCTTCCAAATTGGTGGATTTGCGCACAAGACCGACGCGCTTGGAAATCTTTTTTAAGCTTGCCTTATGGAACAACCGTTCTGTAACAAGCCAGCTAAGTAAGTAAGTATTGGAAACGTTTTTTTCAGGAGATTTTTTTTCAACTATGAGATGCTGACATTTAAATTGAAAAATAAAGTTAGGACCTGGAATACACCCAAAATCTAACCTTTTGATATGTCAAATCATGGACTTAAATTTAAAATTATCTTTTAGGATGCCTTTATCCTCTGAGGTCCCTTTATATAAAATTACAAACATTTTCGGTTGAAAATTAGAATAGATTTTTATATGGAGGCAATGTAAAAATATTGACCTGAGTTGGAAAAAAATATTTTCCCAGCTATTTTTTTTCTCCCAGAAATATAGTTGGGAAGATGATGTTAGGATTGTAACTTCAAAACCATTAAAAATTGTTCGCGACTCCTAAATGGAGGCTATGGTAGTACGTGCACCTATATTGAAAATTTGCTAACCTCCAAAGACTTCTTAACATTCAGCTGGACTATTTAGACTCACTGACATTAATTTCGTCTACAAAGACTTTTTGCGCTCAAACTTGTCGATCAACACGTTCTAGCCCTTCAGCTCCTCCATAAAGAATTTCTGGTTTAGCTATACTGATTTTCAGCCTTTCAACACCTCTATTAGAATCCCTGGCCCTTCTGCCTATACTCATCCCCTGTCTTTCGTCTATAATGACTCCTATTTCTTCAGTTCGTCTATACCGACTTCCTGCCCTTCAGCACGTCTATTAAGACTCCGTTGCCTCTTAGTCCGTATATAATAAAGTGTGTGGCCCTCCAGCTCATCTCTAAAGAATCCCTTTAGTTACTCTGTCCCTATAGATTTTTTAAAGAGACTTTCTTTTCCCTATATGTCGTCCTGCTTTTCAACTCGTCTATGAAGATTCCCTGATCCATAATTTTTCAGTTTGCCTATACAGATCCTCTGTCCTTCACCACATATATTAAGACTCTCTCTGGCCCTTCAGTTCGTTTATAAAAAACGATGTGGCTTTTTAGCTCGTATCTAAAGAAACCCTACAGTTCATATAAATATACTGCCATCACCTATTTTCTAAAAACTCCCATTAACTCGTCTGTAACCACACCCCTTATGGACATTGTGGCCTTTCTGATCTTCTATGAAGTTTTTGTGATTATTCTATAACGACTCCCATCATCTCTTCTATAAAGACACATTTCAGCTTGTCTGAAGAGTCTACCTTCAAATTGTCTGTGAAGACTCCTTAAGTCCTCAAGCTCAATCCGTCAAAAATTGGAAGCACTTCCAATCGTCTATAAAGACTTCGTGGTCGTTCAGCACTTCTAGTGACACTGTCTGGCATCTCAATTTGTATATCACTGCCAGCGTCAGCTTTTCTATAAAGACGTCCTCTGCTCTTAGAAAGAGATCTCCTTCAGCACGTCTTAAGAGACCCCCTACACCTTGTCTATAATGATTCCCTTTGGCATCAGCTCAATCTACTGAAACTTCGTTACCCTTTCACTCGCCTATAATGACTGTGACCTCTTGACTCTATTATCTCTGTGACCCTCTAGACTCTATTATCCTTCAAATATAAAGTCTCTCATCAGTTCCTCTATCAGGACTCCATTCCAGCTCTTCTGTAAAGACTCCATTCAGCTCCTCTAAATATACTCCCATAAATTCGTGTATGAAAACATACACAGCTTGTCTATAAAGACAACATTCGACTTCAACTCAATCTGTTAAAACTTCATGGGCCTTCCACTCGCCCATACAGACTCGATGGCCCTTCAGCTCTTCTAATAAGCGGTTGTGACCCTGCTGATCACCTATAATAATATAGAAGACTTCTTGCAGCTATTCTATTGTCAGAAGACAATTTACTAACAGAAGATTCATTCCCTAAGACAATCCAACTTGTGGTCATGCACTTCGTGTGAATGTTATTTTAGGCCTACAACCAACCTGAATGTTATTTTTTTCTTAGCCACATATTTGAATAACGGAAGTCTTCTTTACCAAAAATATAAACATTTTGGAAAGGTTGTGGTAAGACAAACATTGCATTTGTTCCTCATAGCCTTGAACAAACAAAAATTGAATAGACCAAGTGTAAAAAATTGACCCCTTTTGAAAAAAGGACAGACACACAACAAATGGCATAACAATTTGTTCTCCGGTGAAATAATAATTTCTACAATTACAATTGTTGTTGTTGGAAAAATGTGTCCTTTTTCGATGTGCTAGAAAAAAACATAAATAAATTGTAGGCCTGTTGGGTATTTTGTATTTCTTGTGGAATAACTAAAAGGTGATCAGAAGAACATATATTTGTAATTGCTATGTTATTATCGGAATAATGTTTGTTGTTTTCTGGGGGTCCTGTCTCTTTATTTATTTACTGACCATTGACTACCCTTCATCCAACCACAAACCCTAAAAATGTCACCTTGAATTGCGGGGCGTTTGTTTTTTTATGTTGCTGCTGTCCTGCCGAACCACCACTGATTGCCAGTTACAAATGTCGATTGATTATTAAGCGATAGTATTTATTGTAACGGAAGTAGAGAGAGAAGACATAAGGACACCAGGATATGTGTGATGATAAAGGATATAAACGTGTGAGAGATAGCTGACAAACAAAACTATTGATTTATCACAATTGGTAGTTTTAGTTCAGTTTTGTTGTTGGTAAATATTTAATGTGGAGTAGTAGAGGTAGGTTGTTGACAGCCGCAATTAGATAAACATGTATTCATGAACAGGGAACATGTGTATTTATATTTGTACATATGTATGTTTGACAATTATTGGTAACAGAAAACGGGTAAATTGTTTGAGGTTAGAGCCAATTGTTATAGTGGTGGTGGAGATTATATACAATTGAAGAGTATTGAATTATGTTTAATTGGATATTTTAGTTATACAGGGATTAAAACTTAAAAAAAATGTGTGAAATGCACTCCGTATTTTGAAGATCTTAGTGACATTTTCTGCTATTTGGCAACAAATTTCAATATAGTACCATAATTTTATATTGCAATCATATAAATGTACGTCCTAATATCAGAAATTTTATAAACCAATGTATCGGTAATTTGGTATTTCGATAATTCATAGGATATGAAAACCCCTCAAAAAAATTACGAACATTTTCTCTCAATCGCAAAGTCTTTAATTATTTTTAATTTTTTGTTTAATTTAAATAGAATATTTGTTACAAAATTTTGTTTTTCAGTAAAAAGTTTAATATTTTTAAAGTGAACAAATTAAAAAAATGGAATGAATTAAAACTTAACCGACGGACAGTAGCCGCCCTAGAAGATAATGATGACGGTCAAATGTGCACGAGCAGTTAATGGAATATTATGTGGCCAGTGAGAAGCTGGAAGAAACAGCCGGTGACAGAGGTGGAGGTGTCAATAAGGAAAGCTGCTTGGAAGTATGGCGACGAGACGGGACTGTAAAATGGAGGCTATGCCAGTACATAGCAAGCTATAAAGGTTCCTTACTACACTACTAAGGCTCGTCTTTTATAAAGACTTTCTGTCCTTCAGTTTTAGACCTTTCGCTTCTTTATAAAAAACTCATTTCGTCTATAATTTGCCTTTTTGACCTTTCTGCTTGTCTATGAAGATTTTCTGGTCCTTCAGTTCGTCTATTTCTGTACTTTCTATGTAAAGACTCCCTAGTTCTTTATTTCAACTATACTAACTCACTGTCCATCAGCTCGCGTATTAATACTGCCTGATCCCATTGCGGTACTGGTAAAATGTTGAAAAGAGTAGCGGTCAGTATTTGCATCAATAAAAATAAAGGCTTCATGAATTTTTTCTGAATTTTATTTTTTTTTTTGAGGAAATTTCCTGTAGCTCTAAAAAATCACCCTTTATATCGTTTAGGTGTCCGAACAATGAAAACTTACTGGGCCCGAATATAATGCACCTATTGTTGAGTCAACAAAAATATTGAACACTTGGACAAAATATGACACGTCCTGGTGAAGGCAAGATCCGAAAGAATGAAAAAATAAACTTTAGTCCTCCAATTATATCTTTAAGAAAGCATGTGATCAAAATCTAATGGGTATATAAAATAAGATGCATGCCACAAATCAGTTTCGTAAAATAATTACATTAAATTGAAGTATCTTCTTCTCGGAAGCTCGTCTATTAACAAACGCCCTAGTTCGTCTAAAAAGATATTTAAGTTCGTAAATAATGTTCCCATCAGGTCCTCTATATAGACTGTCAACAGCTCGCCTATTACGACTCCCATTACTTGCCCAGGTTAATCAATTAAAACATTTTAACCTTTCCATTCACCTCTAAAGACTCTGTGGTTCTTCAGCTTTGCTCTAAAGTCTCTGTGATCCATATATTCGTCTAAAAATATATATATTAACACTCTCTGCACCCTCAGTTTATTTATAACGACTCAACTCAACACGTCTAAAGACTGTGTGACCATTCAGATATTCTATAAAGTTTTTGTGACCCAACAGTTCGTCTATTAAGACTCCCTTCAGGTTGTCCATTAAGAAATCCTCCGTCTTCAGATCAAATCAATTGAAAATTCGTACTCGTCTATGAATACTAAACAGACTCCCTTCAGCTCAGTCTATAACTACTGCCGCCGGCTCTTCTATAAAAACCCCCATATGCTCATTTATCAAGACACACATCAGGTAGACACCCTCCTTCTGTCCGTCTAAAAGACTTCTGAATGTTTTCTGGCATACATCCAAGTATCCGGTATTCCAACAGATCATAAATTCCAAGATTCCAATTTATGACTCGAACATCATGAAAGGGGACCTGCGTATGCTTGTTGTGATGATGGTGGTTACATAGACCAAGACTTTTGTATCGATATTTTTGTACTCCGGAAGGGCATATATCGGAGAAGTAGGCAGTATATTCTATTTGTACTTGGATGTGAGAGTTATACTTAAATATTTAATGGGGTCTAAATAGTCCAATATTCTTTAGTATTGCCATTACCACTATAGTGGGCGCACATTTCGCTATCATGACCCTGAGTTTTTGCATGAAGTTCGAGTTTTGGAACCAATGGTATTTAGGAGATGAAATTGATTAAAATTTATTTTTGTGAGAATTTCTAGTTGATCTACAGGCCACAATTATGTCCGGAAAGTAACGAAATTATCCATGTAGAAGGTGATCTGACCAACGAATGAGCATGGCAATATTTTTCCAGTGTAGGTGGAATGGTTGACTATTAATCTATTGATGCAATAGGACGGACATTGGAGGTATGCAACTTTTTTTCCCGATTCGGTATTTTGCTTCGCAGTAATTTACAGTCCAATGCTAGTTGATATGTTCGATTGAGACGAAATTTAACGTAGCCTATCAAATTGAGTCTAGAATGTGTTATGTTTTTGTTAAACTCGGTTCCGATTTAAATATAAAGCTTCCTTATATATATATATATATATATATATATTCGGTCGATTTTATGAAAATGGTACACCAAACTCCCAAAGTATGACCGATTGAGACTAAATTTTACATACCGTATCAAATTGAGTTCAGAAAATTGTGTGTTATGTTTATGTTGAAATTGAATCAGATTTAGATATAGCTCCCATGTATATTTTCGTCCGAATTTTTATGTAATTGGTGCACAAAAACCCCGAGGAATGTCCGATTCAGATGAAATTTGGAATAGCGTACCAAATTGAGTCTAGAATGCTGTCATTTAAATTTCATGGAAATCGGTTCAGATTGGTTTAAATATAGCTTCCATATATATTTTCGTCCGATTTTATATATATATATATATATTTTATATATATATATATACATATAGTCCACGAAATATTGCATAGGAAATTGAATTAGGTCTAAAATGACATGTGTAAAATTTTGTAGACATCAATTTAGGTTTAGAAATCCGTCCGGATTTAGATATATTTCCCATATATATTTACGACCGAATTTATGTAAATGACGCTCCACTCACTGCTACTCCAGCGTAATAAAGTCACGTCCGTCGGATTTGTTGAAATTCCACTCTCTCAGGCATGAATTTAAAAATCGGCCTTCCCTGGATGGAAATTCGTTCGTCAAAATCGTTTATAACAACATTCTGTTTCAAGTACCGAAAATTAAAAATCCACAATTGTCTTATATAAATTTTTATTTTTATTATTTTTTTATATTTTATTAACATACTCTATACAAACCTCTTCTTTGTTGTGTATTGAATTAATCCAATATTATGTGGTGTGTTATGAAATTTATTGACAAAATGTTGAGACAGCAAGAAAGAGAGTGAAGAAACGAAGTGATGATGCCACCAAATATAATTGTGTTGTGAAAAAACTATAACAACTATTTTTTATAAATTTTTTAGTTCACTTGAGTGTGTAATAATATCACACAATTGTTTAATTGGATGGTTTGTTCACAATAATTTCACAATGGTTGTTTTGTGTTTGAAAAAAGATGTCACATATCAATTATTTCCAATAGGCAATTATTATTATTTTTAATCCTTTGTTATGGTTATTGTTAATTATTTGTTGTAATTTTGTTCAATTTCACAAATGGGGCCAGGTATTATTATTAGTTGTTGGTGAAGTTGTTTTTGTTTATATTATTTAATAAGATTTAATATGTTGTAATAACTATTATTTTGTGCACTTTCACTTTAATTTTAACAAATGGAGGGAAATAATTTTATTTGGTAATATTTTATTTTTTGGTAATAATTTTCCTTTTGTTATAGTTTTTTTTTGGTTTAATATGTTATGTAAGCAATTTTTTTTAACAAAAATTGATTTTTTTCAAATTTTGATAACAGCTGTTTTTTGCTTGATTACTATTTTTTGCAATTTTTTTGTTTTTGTTTATTTTTGCATGATTTTTCAAAAAATCAAAAAATATTCTTTATTTCACACACACAAAAATGAATTTTCTTTATTTATTCTTTGTCAATCAGAGAGGGTAAACTCCAAAAAAAAATTCCGCCGTCATGCACCGAGAGCCAGTTGTACAAAACGCGTCTTGAATCGTTCAACGTATGTTTGAAGTATAAAAATTCAAATTCGATTCTAAATTATTGGGCCATTCTCATTCATGAAGCCCCATAAATGGCTGCCTAAGATTTCCTCATTGAAACAAATCAGGTTTAACAAACAGAGAAGGCAACACAACGGTTTATATTGTATTTCTCACTCTCTCTTGCGCCCAAGGTGGGTTTGGTAAATATCCCCATAAGAAGAAATAAAAATACAACATGGTGTGGTTATCCCAAAAAAAAAAACATAGCAACAACAACAAACACCATACACAGCGTTGGCTGTTATTCATGCAATGGCAGTGACTGTGTGTGTGTGAGTTCATATACATAACAACCTCAGTGAGAGGAGTTAACTGTTAACCGTTGTGCTGAGTATGAGAGTTGCTCAGGCGCACATTACACTCTTGCGTACACACATACACACAAAACAGAAACATGCATGCATGGCTGTAACAAAAGTCAGTTTAACTAGGGTATGAAAAAGAGGCGGAGCTAAATTGTGTGGTGTTTTTTGTTTTGTTGTTGCTGTTTGGTTGAACATTCTCAGAGACGTTAGTATACCAAAAACAACCATGAAGGTGGTTATTTTTCATGCTCTTATTTGATTCCAGAGGAGTCTGGCTTGGCTTGTTTACCGTCAAGTGGAGGTTTTTTCTTGTTGTTTTTTAGACTTGAGTTTTTGGGTTCATTCGCACCATTTCCAATTATAACTTGTTTTTTTTTTTTCGATGGTTGGAAGTGTGGAGGGATTTTAAGGTATTTTTATTTGTATTTTTTTTTTTTTAATTAGTTTTGCGCCGTCGCCTTGTGACTGCTGCTAGCTAGCTGGATGGCTGGCAGTCAGCCTAGTGCTGTTGTTGTTGTTGGCATTATTTCAATTTGATTTTTTTCTTTGTTATTTTAACTATGGTTTTTTGTTGTTCTTGTTGTTATTGTAGCAGTATATTCCAACATGGTGGCTGACTAGCTAGGCAGTTGCCCACATTTTGATATGGTTTATATTGTACACACTATTGTATTTTTTATTTTCTTTGGCTAAACAGGTTTTATGTTGTAATTTTGAGTTGGTTTTTGTTTTGTCGATTTTTTTTAGAATTTTCTTGAAGGTGTATGTAGTGTGGAATAACCTCAAATTAATAATGCTGGACAAGAAAACTATGAATGAAATTAAAATGGATGCCAAAAATATTTTATACTCGGAGGATATAAGGATCAACAAAAATATATCCACGTGGTAGCCATTAAATCCATTATTTTCGGGAAACAATGTCCAGGATATCTTTAAATTCATTATAAAATTTTTTTCAAAAACCATAATAGGAAAAAAAAAATAAAAATATATATCAGGGACTAGAGGAAGATTGGGGTTGTCTTAAAATATAAAACATTTTTTCTAGGTCCACCAAAAGTTTTGAATTTACATAATCATAAAGCAAACATAAAAAATAGTAATTTTTATGAATGTATTTTTAAGGGTTACTTGAAGGCGTGGACCACGCATCAATTGGCTCTTAAACAAATATTTTTCAAAGACCCAAGCTTATTTGGCTCTTAAAAAAATATTTTTAAAAAATATTAAAAAAACACGGGTTTGATGAGTATTAAAAAAAGTATTTTTATATAATCCACGTGTATTTTGGCCCTTAAAAAATATTTTTGAAAATATGATCGCTTGTGATGGCTCTTAATTATACCCTTCACCACACTGTGGTACAGGGTATTATGTCTTTGTGGATATGTTTGTAACAGGCAAAAGGAAACGAGATAGACCCATAGTTCCTTTTTTAGAATATGCATAGAATCACTTTCTGAGTTTATTTATGCATGTCCGTCCGTCTGTCCGTCTGTATATGTTAAATTGTAAACAAAGTACAGGTCGCATTTATGATCCGATGAAATTTGGCATAAGTGACTTATTTGGCCCAAGGACGAACCCTATTGAAATTCAAAAAAATCGGTTGAGATTTAGATATAGCTCCCATATATGTATTCGTCCGATTTAAGGTAAATGGTGCACCAAAGCCCCTAAATAGCATTCGATTTGCACGAAATTTGGAAAAGGCACTGAATTAGGCCTAGAATGATGTGTGTTAAGTTTCGTGAAAATCGGTTCAGATTTAGATATAGCTCCCATATACAGTTTCGTCCGATTTAAGGTAAATGGGGCACCAAAGTCCCTAAATAACTTTCGATTTGCACGAAATTTGGCATAGAGTACTAACCTAGGTCTAGAATGATGTGTGTCAAGTTTCGTGAAAATCGGTTCAGATTTAGATATAGCTCTCATATATATTTTCGTCCGATTTAAGGTAAATGGTGCACCAAAGACCCTATATATTCTTCGATTTGCATGAAATTTGGCACAGCGTACTGAATTAAGTCTAGAATGATGTGTGTTAAGTTTCGTGAAAATCGGTTCAGATTTAGATATAGCTCCCACATATATTTTCGTCCGATTAAATGTAAATGGTGCACCAAAGACCCTATATATTCTTCGATTTGCACGAAATTTGGCACATATTTATATATAGTTCCCATATATATTTTCGTCCGATTTAAGGTAAATGGTGCACCAAAGTCCCTAAATATCTTGCGATTTGCACGAAATTTGGCATCGAGTACTAACCTACGCCCAGAATGATGTGTGCCAAGTTTCGTGAAAATCGGTTCAGATTTAGATATAGCTCCCATATATATTTTTGTTCGATTTTACATAAATAGTGCACCGATTTGTCCAATTCGACCCAGTCCGACTTTACTACTTTCCTTACTGGTTATAAATATTTTTAGAGGGTCTTGAAGATTTTTAAAAAATATTTTTAGCTTGCGTTGCCCCTTGATTTTTTTTTTAATTTTACGCATATTTTATTTTTTTAAATCATCAAATGTCGCATGAAATGAAATTTCAACACCCATCTAGTTGTCTGGGCTTTTTTAAAAAAATGTTATTGTTCGAAATAAGCAGATGGCATTACATATGTTTTTTGTATGTCAACAATGAACTTGCGTAAATTCCAAAATTGTATTTGTTACAAGACAATGTATAAAAAGTGCAAGCCAATAACATTATTTTGACTAATCAGGCTGACAGTGTACATTTTGTGAACTATAATTTTTGGATCATAAACGATGACAATTGTGGGTCAAAATATATAATACAACTTCCTTGCCGGAATTTTGTGACCTTCAGAAAAATTTTTTTTATTTTGAATTTTTTTTTGATAGGAGGATGTTGGGTTGAAAATGTTTCTATAACAAAATTTCCACAAAGTTCATTTACCGTTTGTTTCTATAGTTTTGGATTTGAAATATGTTAAAATAGTTTTTTTTTCAAAATCATTTAAAATCTCAAACACCCTCTGTCGTCTCTATAAAAGAGCATGTCAATAACAAAAATTCAGACATCAAAAGTTTCAACAATTATAACAACAACATGTGAATAACATGTTGTTGTCATAGCATATTTTTTTTTTTGCTCTTATAACATTGATGATTGGTGTTGTTACCGCGCTGCCGCCATTTGCTGCTGCTGTTACTACTACTGCTAATGATGATGAGGGAATAATTTTATTGTTGTTGTTACTGTATTTTTTATAAAATAGATATATTCGTCCCAACATAACCACTAAACAAAAAATGTATGAAATGAAATTTCAACACTCATCTAGTTGTCTGGTCTTTTTTAAAAAAAAAATTTTGTTGTTGCCGCCACCAGTCAGTAGTCTCACTTTTTCAGTCATTCAACTATTTTGACCACAGTCATCATCATCATCATCATCGTCATCTACATTTTGTTTGACATTGCTCTAGTCGTCTACATCAACGTCATCTACATTTTTGTTTTGGACGGATGGATGTATGGACTGACTGACTGACTCTATGCTCTTTAGGTCAAGAACTTTATTATAGTCATCCATACACATTCCCAAAATCGAAGCAAAAAACTCTGCTGTTTTGATGATTTGTAATTTCAAAATCGTGAAATTCACTCATTTACTCAGCGCAATTTTTTTTGGCTTTGATTTTTATCCATTATCATCATGATGACGTTTGGCAAGTTTTTGAAAATGAAATCGATATGCTAAAATCTATTTTTTTAACTGAAATTAATAGCTTGTTAAGAGGCGGGGAGATTGTTTTACAACAACGGCAACAATTAATTGGGTGTTAATTTTGTGGTTAATCTATAGGAAGTGAAGACTAGTTGCAAGGCATCATAAGCGAGGATTAAAAAAATATATTGAATTTTTTAAATATTTTTCTGGTGATTATTACAAGTGTGGATTTTTTGAAAAATATTTTTTTGAGTCTTGTGATTGTTTTTATATTAGAAAAAATCACAAGCGTATATTTTTTAAAAATATTTTTTCAGGAAGCCTGAATTTTTTAAGGTCTACCTAAACGTGATTTTTTTCTTGATCCACCTAAAGCGTCAATTTTATAAAACTATTTGTTTGATACATCTAAAGCGTGGCTTTTTTAAAAATAAGTTTTCAAGTTCTTCAAAAATATTTAAAAAAAATCCACGCTTACAAATGATTTTTTAAAAAAATTTTTGAAGAACTTACGAATAGTGAATTTTTAGAAAACATATTTTTAAAAGCCATATTTTTTCTAGAGCCATCACAAGCGTATATTTAAAACCAGTAAGGAAAGTAGTAAAGTCGGACGGGGCCGACTATATGATACCCTTCACCACTATCTTCACCAGAACAATTAACATGAAATTGGATGAACTAAAATATGTGATATTTATGTGAATCAAAATATATCAATCTATTTGCATGTCATTTGTTTCTTACAATGGGACAAATGTTGGGCCGTTGGGCTATGTCTGTACTTCTAGAAAACCCAACTACGTTATTCTATGCTCAATTTTGTGCGTTGTGCAAAATTTCATGTCAATTTGAAAAACACCATTTGCACCGTTTACTTAAAATCGGACAAAAATATATGTGGAATTTATATCCAAATATGAACCGATTTCAACAAAACTTGTCACAGGTTGGGTTATACTAATTTCAGTACGTTTTGTTCCTATCAACCATATATTGGTTCCTTGGTTCGTCAATTACTTAAAATCAATCGATCTATGCAATATTAGAACTTTGGTACATTATTTACATTAAATCTGACGGAAATATATATATCTTAATCTGAACCGATTTTCACGAAACTCAGCACACATCATTCCAGGCTCAATCCTGTATGCTATACCAAATTTCGTCCAAATCGAAAGATTTATAGGAACTTTGGTGAATCTTTAACATAAAATCGGACGAAACTATATATGGAAGCTATATATAATTATCTGGACCGATTTTTACGAAACTTGGCATAAAGCACTCTAGGCTCAATTAAGCACGTTATGCCAAATTTGGTGCAAATCGAAAGATATATAGGGACTTTAGTGCATCATTTACATAAAATCGGACGAAACTATATATGGGAGCTATATCTAAATCTGAACGGATTTTCACGAAACTTGGTAGACATCACTCTAGGCTCAATTCAGTATGTTATGCCAAATTTCGTGCAAATCGAAATATATATAGGGACTTTGGTGCACCATTTACATAATATCGGACGAAACTATATATGGGAGCTATATCTAAATCTGAACGGATTTTGACGAAACTTGGTAGACATCACTCTAGGCTCAATTCAGTATGTTATGCCAAATTTCGTGGAAATCGAAAGATATATAGGGACTTTGGTGCACCATTTACATAAAATCGGATGAAAATATATATGGGAGCTATATCTAAATCTGAACCGATTTTTCAGACATCAATTTCAATACATACGGCATGCCAAATTTCGTGCAAATCGAAAGATATTTAGGGACTTTGGTGCACCATTTACATAAAAAGTGAACGATTTTGTGCAGACATCACTCTATGCTCAATTCAATACGTTATGTCAAATTTCGTGCAAATCGAAAGATATATAGGGACTTTAGTGCACCATTTACCTTAAATCGGACGAAAATATATATGGGAGCTATATCTAAATCTGAACCGATTTTTCCCAATTTCAATAGGGTTCGTCCTTGGGCCCAATAAGTGAACTGTGCCAAATTTCATCCAAATCGGATCATAAATGCGACCTGTACTTTGTTCACAAAAATACATGGACGGACGGACGGACAGACGGACAGACAGACGGACGGACGGACGGACAGACGGACATGCGTAAATCGACTCAGAAAGTGATTCTATGCATATTCTCAAAAGGAACTATGGGTCTATCTCGATTCCTTTTGCCTGTTACAAACATATGCACAAATACATAATACCCTGTACCACAGTGTGGTGAAGGGTATAAAAAAATATTTTTTCAAGAGGCAACACAGGCGTGGATATTCTAAAAATATATTTTCAAGAGTCATCAGTTTTGTCCACGTTTTTCAACCAAACTGGTAATTTTGGCTTGTCAATGGGTAGTAAACCTCCCTACCAAAAATAATAAATATTCTTATTCTTATTTTAGGGTTCCTCTCATATAATAGAACTTGCCGAATTTCAAAATTTTTGGGGAGCTTGGGCAAGTGTTTCAATCAAATTGTCTGTTATTTGATATTTTAGGTTCTCATTGGCTGAAAAATCATCCCAATAAAATTTATCAATATGTGTCCACTTTTTAGAATAGCTCCCATGTAAGGGTACCTCCAGAATTTCAGAATTTTGGGGAGCTTGGTCACGTGTTTAAATCAAATTGCCGGTAATTTGGTATTTTGGGTTATCATTGACAACTAAATATTCTCAACAAAAATTATCAATATGTGCCCACTTTTTAGGGTAGCTCCCATGTATGGGTACCTCTGGAATTTCGGTATTTTGAGGAGCTCGGGAACGTTTCTCAACCGCGTATTAGCTGTAATTTAGTTGTTGTTGTTGTAGCAGTTTATATGAATTATATTTATTTTACTGTTTAAGGGGACCCCACCCCCCATTCTCGGGGTCAATTTTTTTTTTTTTGGATTAATTAGAATCTACACTAATTCAAGAATGTCCCTACAAAATTTCAAGTGAAAATCTCAAGAACTCTTGAAGATATAGCCGATTTATTGTGTCAGCATCAAGTGACGGCTGAAGGGCTTCTCAAATTTAAAACGCGTTTTTCTATTTTGCGAATGGCGGGCACGATAACTCAAAAACTAATAACCCAATCGACTTTTACACGTTTCTCTGTGAGTGTGTAGCTATCGTATGAACTAGGATAACGTCAATCGGTGAAGATCTTCCTTATTTTTTAACTTGGGTTTTGGTAAAAAATCAGCGATTTTGCAAAAATATTTTTCAAAGATCCGCCATTTTGTTAATTTTAGAGCGAAATTAATAATCCTAGTTCATACGAGAGCCAGACATGTACTCTTTCTAACAGCGTTGGAATTTTCAGATTCCGATGTTCCAGTGAGAAGTTATCATGCCCGCCATCAAAAATAAGGACTTCTCTTTAATTACAAAAAACAACAACAAAAAATTTTTGTAAATTATTTTTCTTCCTTTTTAAATCTTCAAATATATATATGTGCAAAGTTACAAACCTTAACAAGCATTGGTATTGATTTACCAGCCCATTGAAAATTTTGAAAAATTAAAATCAATATTCATTATGAATGTCATTCAGATCGCTCGATAGGCTACTTGATCTAGAGGTTCCATTTTGTAACGTTGAACCTCTCTCTCTCTAGATCATGCAGATCCTTCCTGACACGCCTGGGTTGGGGAGTCCTATTCACCATATGATGGTTGGGATGATTGTCTCTGAAGCACGCCAGCAGGTACTGCAACGAAAGCATATTGCTATGCTGACGTAAGGGAAGGATCTTTGTCTCCTAATGAGGAGGCACCCTGTCGCAGTCCTCAGGGCTCCGCGTACGACTGGCGTCCACACATATAGTTGATAGTTGATTATACAACGTTTTTGAATATTTGTACGAGGAATATGGATAGGCGTGGATTTTTTGAAAATATTTTTTTTTTTGAAAATTAAGAATAGGCGTGGATTTTCTAAAAATATTTTTTTTCGAAAATTATGAATAGGCGTGGATTTTCTAAAAATATTTTTTTTTCGAAAATTATGAATAAGCGTGGGTTTTCTAAAAAAAAAATTGTTTTTGAAAATTGTGAATAGGCGTGGATTTTTTAAAAATATTTTTTTTTGAAAATTATGAATAGGGGTGGATTTTCTAAAAATATTTTTTTTTCGAAAATTATGAATAGACGTGGATTTTTTAAAAATATTTTTTTTTGAAAATTATGAATAGGGGTGGATTTTCTAAAAATATTTTTTTTCGAAAATTATGAATAGGCGTGGATTTTTTAAAAATATTTTTTTTTGAAAATCATGAATAGGCGTGGATTTTCTAAAAATATTTTTTTTTCGAAAATTATGAATAGGCGTGGATTTTTTAAAAATATTTTTTCGAGGGCTATGGATTTTCTAAAACTATTTTTTCGAGGGCTGATTTGTCTGACAAATATTTTTTCGATAAAATCTACTCTTATAGATAGGTTTTGAAATTTCTTCTATATTTTTGGATATTTTTCAAAACCCCTAATCCTCTGAAAGTTCAAGAAGAAAATAAATTTTTGTTTTAAGTTTTTTTAATACTCCAAAAAAAATGTTTCATACCGTTAAGGTCAATTCGAAGATTTTTATATTCAAAAAAAAATTGTTATTTAACGAAGAAAAAAACGTTACCAATTATCCGTAACAAAGTCAGCCGGCCGACCAGTCCAGACGACCACATGTCTAAAAAATAATATAAAATAAAAGAATATCGAATCTATTGATGATTAAAACTACCTCTATTGACCTCTACCACAATGTTGCTGCTAGTGGCAACCAGCAGTAATACTTCGTTTTTTTTTCTTTCTAAACCCTATGAAAATGATATGGGCTGGATGGATGGTGGCTTGTGCACCATTATGTTGCAACATTTTTTGGGGGTTCTGTACTTTTGTGGGCAAATAAAAATGAAATTATGAATTTTTTGAAATGTAATGATGACCATGTAAAAAACTCGGCCAACAAATGCAGTCATATGCTGCCCGTTGTGGCTATTGAAGTGGCATAAATAGGACTAGACCAGAACGAAAAAAATAAAAACACGTTCTCTTTGCTGATGAAAAAAAAAAACAACCTGGTACCTGCAGATGATAGACGGACTGACCTACCTACAACTGCTTATTGGGAGTTCAAAAGTTATGTACACATGACAGCTGATACATATTTAAATCATTTAGACATATTTCGCAAACCGAGGAACTTAATTCAAAATAAATTTAATTTTAAGAAAGTCAAAAAAAAAAAAAAATAGATTTTATTTTTTTTTTTTTTCAAATTTTAAATTAAATTAAAAAATTTTTAATTTTTTTTGGGATCTATTGTGGATTTTTTAAAAAGATTTTTTTTAGAAATATATTTTTGAGAACTATCCTTAGGCGTAGATTTTTTAAAAATATTTATTTAATGATCATCTATCCTGATTTTCATATATGTTTTATATATTCATTCATAATAATCGTAATCTTCAATATATATCGAAAGAAAGAACGGACGAACAAAAAAATATCAGCGATATTCATTTAAGTACGGTTTTTTGATTTGTCATTTTTTGACACTTCAAATAACCGGTTAGCGTAGACAACTAGAGCTGAAAAGATACGACCATCTACTATCCATAGTGTAATAATCAGTGGTGGACATAAATGAATCAAAATAAAACGTCAACAAATAATAACAATCAATGTGATTGCTTCAAACAACACCAGCAACAACAACAACACCATTGTAATAAGCGATATAAAAACAACAAAACCAACAACATCATTGAGAAATGTGATCTCTTGGTGATGCTGACGACGACGACGATGATGATGAAAATCAAAAGGTATCAATGTAATCAGATTTATTTGTTATAAGTTGAAAAAAAGGAAGGTTCACTTTTGAGGGAGAGGAGGGGGGAAATAAAGCTCAATTACAAAATGGGAGGGTAGGTATACACATCATGCGGCAGCCAGGCGGAATTATTTTTTTTAGATAATATTGAAAAGCTTATATTTTTTTAAAAAAATATTTTTATAAAGTTATCATAAACATCGATTTTGTTTTAAATTATTATTTTTAAAATTTTTCTTTTTAAGCTCCAACCTTAAACTTGGATTTCTTAAAATTTTTTCAAGCATCCACATAAGCGTGATTTTTTTTTAAATATTTATTTTAACCTAAAGAAAGGCGTGTTTATACCCTTCACCACACTGTGGCACAGGGTATTATGTCTTTGTGCATATGTTTGTAACAGGAAAAAGGAAACGAGATAGTCCTATGGTTCCTTTTGAGAATATGCATAGAATCACTTTCTGAGTCGAATTATGCATGTCCGGCCGTCCGTCTGTCCATGTTAAATTGTAAAAAAGTACAGGTCGCATTTATGATCCGAATTGGATGAAATTTGGCACAGCCCATTTATTTAGCCCAAGGACGAACCCTATTGAAATTGGGAAAAATCAGTTCAGATTTAGATATAGCTCCCATATATCTTTTCGTCCGATATAGGCAGCAAAGTCCCTACATATCTTTCGATTTGCACGAAATTTTGCATAACATACTGAATTGAGTCTAGAGTGATGTCTGCCAAGTTTCGTGAAAATCGGTTCAGATTTAGATATAGCTCCTTATATATTTTCGTCCGATTTTAGGGAAATAGTGCACCAAAGTCCTAATATATATTTCGATTTGCACGAAATTTGACATAACATACTAAATTGAGTCTAGAGTGATGTCTGCCAAGTTTCGTGAAAATCGGTTCAGATTTAGATACAGCTCCCATATATATTTTCGTCCGAATGGTGCACCAAAGTCCCTACAAATCTTTCGATTTACACGAAATTTGGCATAACGTACTGAATTGAGCCTACAACGATTTCTGCCAAGTTTCGTGAAAATCGGTTCAGATTTGGATATAGCTCCATTTATATTTTCGTTCGATTTTATGGAAATAGTACATATATCCTTCGATTTACACGAAATTTGGCATAGTGTAATGAATTGAGTCTGAAATGATGAGTGGTAAGTTTCGGGAAAATCGGTTCAAATTTCTATATAGCTTCCATATATATTTTCGTCCGATTTTTTGTAAATTGTGCACCAACGTCTCTATATATCCTTCGATTTGCACGAAATTTGGCATAGCGTAATGAATTGAGTCTAGAATGATGTGTGGTAAGTTTGGAGAAAATCGGTTCAAATTTAGATATAGGTCCCATATATATTTTCGAAAATGGTGCACCGAAGAGTCAAATTTAGGCCGATTGGCACGAAATTTTGCACACGGACTGAAATGTGGATAGCCTAAGATGTGCCATGTTTTATTGACATCGGTTCAGATTTAGATACAGCTCCCATAAGTAATTTCGTTCGATTTTTAGCAAATAGTGCACCAAAGAGTCAGATTTAGGCCGAATGACACAAAATTTTGTATAGAGTACTGAAGTTAGGATAGGCTAACGTGTGCCAAGTTTTATTGAAATCGGTTCAGATTTAGATATAACTCCCATATATATTATTGTCCGATTTTTAGTGATTTGTGCACCAAAGCGTCAAATTTAGGCCGAATGGCACGAAATTTTGTAAAAAGCGCTGAAGTTAGGAGAGTCTAACATGTGCCAAGTTTTATTGAAATAGGTTCAGATTTTGATATAGATTCCATATATATTTTATTCCAATTTTTAGTGAAATGATTATTTCGATGAGTTATAAACGGTATGGTGGAGGGTATAAAAAGGTAAAAATGTACCCGGTTATTATTCGTAGTAACCCTACAATCAATAACGTCGGTTCTGATCTAAACACATTTAATTTAGACCAATTTCATGTTAAGGGTTATTCAAAAAGTCTGTTAGGATACATCTCTTGAATATATCCAAAGTGGTAAAGGGTATCATATAGTCGGCTCCGTCCGATTTTACTACTTTCCTTACTGGTTTAAAAATATGTTTTTGGAAGACTATCCATAGACATCGATTTTTTTTAAAAAGAAACATTTTTTGAGGCCTATCCTCAGGTTTAGATTTTTAAAAAAAGAAACATATTTTGAGGACTATCCTCCGGCGTGGATTTAAAAAAAAAATCAGGATAAATCATAGGCATAGATTTTTTTAATATTTTTTAGATTATCTTCGGGTGAGGATTTTTTTCAATATTTTTTGAGTACTATCCTTAGGCGTGGATTTTTAAAAAATATTCTTTCCTTCCCATTTATCAAAGACTATCCTAGGGTGAGTATTTTCGTAAAATATTTTTTGAAAAATTTTTTTTAAGAACGAACCTTAGGTGTGTATTAAAAATTTAATTTGAAATATCAACTTTTTATTTATTTTTTGTTGTTGTTTTTTTTTTTTTTTAATATTCTTCGTAATCTCAAACCAAACTTTTTAACCATACCTCGTATGCTTGCAAGTAATTCCCCGTTTTTATTTCATATTGACAATCTGAACCATAGATATCTGGCACTAATTTTTGTGGACAAGTGGAGAGGAAATCGAGTAACGACAACAACAACAAAAACAAACAAAAAATGTTAAAAATAGAATATATTTCACTCAGTCTTGCTTAGATACGGATACCATTCATATGCTTTGCCAGCCATTGTCCACTGATTTCAATTGAAATTATGAACATAAACACATGAAGAAGAAAAAACAAATACAAATAAAAACAACAACAACAATAATCAGTTATGAAAAAAACATATATGGCCTATAAGAGTAACAACAAAAATAACAACAACGAAAAGGTGATTGGTAATACCAACAACTACTATTGATTACAAACAGAAGTATTGGCTCAGCTCTCTAGGCAACAAGGCGAAATTTAACCAAAAACAAAGACCAAAAAAAAAAAAAACCAGAGGCAATTTAGGCATAAATTCGGTTGATTTGGAAATCTTTGATTTTGAAAATAAAAAAAATATATTAAATATTGTATACGATTTTCGGGTGTTATGCTTATTTTTTGTTTCGTGTTATGCTTAATTATCTGTATTATTGTATTGTATTATCTGTCTTGTAACGAAAAAAAAAAAACACAACAACAGAAATACTGTTAATGTGTATATGCTGGGGGTGTATTATATATAAAAAAATACTTGTTTTTCGAAATTAAATTCGAAATTAATTTAAAAATTACAACTATATTTGTTATAATACAGTTGCAAGCAAAAGTAAAACAAAAATTGGTTTTAGTATGGCAAAGGGAGGACTTATTTTTTTAAGTAATGTGGGCATTAAAATTTATATATTTTTTTTGATTTCTGTATATCTGTAGGTTTTAGATTTCCCTATAAACGGTGGTCAGATCTGAAAATATTGTACATGATTTCCAAATCTTTATTTAAAAAGTATTGTATTGTTTTAAGTTTATCTTGGCTTGTATGTAGCACAGTCACTGCTTTGGCTCCGAATATATTGTCACAAGAACTGTCTCAGCTAAGAAAAAAATATTTTTTCTCGCTTTATTGCCGATAATTTTGTTTGCCACTGTAAACTAAATCAATACATTTGTGTAACACTCCATGAAGAAATCAAATAGTTGCTTGTCATTGAACATTTTTTATTTTGATATTTAATATGGAAAACTTGTCTCGATACAATTTGAAACAATGTTATTAAGACGCTGGCAAGCGAACGGCAGAACCAAATATCTACTCGTCTACTTGGTCAGGTGAATGTGTGGCTAGATTAATAATTAATAATAGATTAATATAAATGTGATACTTTTAAAAACTAGCCATGGATTGTCAAGTAGGGAAAAATAAATTTTTCAAGAGCCACAATAAGGGGGATTTTTTTAAAGTAGTTAAAAAAATCTAAGGGCTATCCTTAGCCTTAGATTTTGTAAAAATATTTTTTGGAGGCTATCCTAGATATAAATGTGATACCTTAAAAAACTGGCCATGAATTCAAATACAATCCTTGGATTTAAAAAATATATACATATTTTTGAGAACTATTCTTAGACATGGACTTTTTACAAAATATTTTTTAACGACGATCCTTGGGCATGAACTGTTTAAAAATATTTAGGCGTATATTTTTTACAAATATTTTTTTAAGACTATCAATAGACTAAGGTAAGAACAAATATTTTTTTTCAAGAACCATCATATGCGTGGATTTTTTAAAAATATATTTTAAGGGTCATACTCATGCGAGGATTTTCCAAAATAATCTTTTTGAAGACTATCTTTGGGCGTGGGTTTCTTTTTTAATATTTTGAGGACTATACTTAGGGGTGGGGTTTTTATACTCTACACAACTATGTTGTCAGGGTATTATAGCTTTGAGCAGCCCCAAGATTTTGTAACGCCGTGAAATATTGGTCCTAGACCCACCTTTAAGTATACCGATCGTCATATCTCGACTAGCTGAGCCGATCTAGACATGTGTGTCCGTCCGTCCATCTGTCCATTATATTTTGTAAACACGATATTGGCCACAGTTATGGACCAATCTTCACGAAATTTTGCATGTAGGATGGGTTCTGGCCAATGAAGACCCCTATTGTTTTTGGAAAATATCGCCTAATATTTAGGGGATGAAATGGACCAAATTCTTAATTTTTGTCGGTTTTTCTGGTCGCTCCACAAGCCGCAATTATGGCCCAAACACCGCGAATTTTTGCATGGAGAAGGGGATTGGGCCAAAGAATAAGCATTCGTGTTTTGATAGAGAGTGGTCAGTATTTAGCGGGTGAAATGGACCCTGACTTTTGTGTGAAAAATGACAACATTTGTATTCTACGGCGTATATAGTTACTCGTGAAGGACATAGATCCAAGAAGTTGATTATATATCCAAGGGAAGTGGTTGACCTTTTAATTGATACCAATTATATTATTGTATGTCCTCGGATGTGGGAGTTACACTTAAATATTTACAGGTACTTGCGTATTCATAAATTAGTTAGTAACTCATTGCCACACTAGAGGGCGGAAATATTGCGCTGATCGCTTTGAAATATTCCATGACGTTCCAGTTATGGTCAGGGACAGCGTCTATATTTTTCAGTAATGATTATTTTTTTTTTTTTTGAGTTGATCTATAGGCCATAGTAATAAGACAAACATCACAACACAACCTACGGCGAAGGGATTTTGGAGAAGTACCTAATTAGAAGGAGTGTATTGAATATTTGTAATATTCGGAAAATATTTCAGTATAAGGAAGAGGTGATATTGACCTCTAACCGAGCAAGAGGAGTGCAAATATCACGAAATATTGCCTAGGAATAAACATCCGCAGAGAGTTAGCGTTTCTTCGCTCACTGGTTAAAATAATATTTTTGTGGACTATACTTAGGCGTTAAGTTTTTAAAATAATATTTTAGAAGGCTATACTTTTTCTTGAATACTGAAAGGAGAAACATATTTTTCAAATATATTTAAACGCCTCTTTTGGCTTGAAAAAATATATTCTTTAAACCAGTAGGGATAGTAGTAAAGTCAGACTGGGCCGACTATATGATTCCCATCACCACTTTGTACATATGTATCCTTACAATATCGAAAACTGAATTCATTTTCCTAAAACTTATCATTCTAGACTCAATTTCGTGCAAATCGAAGGATATATAGGACCAAAATATATATGAGAGCTATATCTAAATCAGAACCGATTTTCAAGAAAATGTACACACATCATTCTAGTCTCAATTCAGTACGCTATGCCATATTTCGTCCAAATCGAATGATATATAGGAACTTTGGTACACCATTTACATTAAATCGGGCGAAAATATATGTGGGAGCTATATCTAAATGTGAACTGATTTTCAAGAAAATTTACACACATCATTCTAGTCTCAATTCCGTAAGCTATGCCAAATTTCGTGCAAATCGGAAGACTTTGGTACACCAGTTACCTAAAATCGAACGAAAGTATATATGGGAGCTATATCTAAATGACTAAGCAAATATTCTATAAAAAATCAACTATCTTTCGGATTTACAAAATCTATGTCCATTGATGGGGTAATAAATCGACGCCTTTCTTTCGGCTTGAAGAAATATTCTTTAAAAAATCCTCGCCTTAGGCTTGAAAAAAAATATTCTTCAACCAGTAAGGAAAGTATATATACGGGGGACTATGATACCCTTCACCACTATGGGTATATTAAACAGGACTATTAACATGAAATATATATGGGATCTATATAGACCGATTTTCTCGAAACTTGGCAGACATCACTCTAGGCTCAATTCAGTATGTTATGCCAAATTTCGTGCAAATCGAAGGATATATAGGGACTTTGGTGCACCATTTATATGAAATCGGACGAAACTATATAAGATTTTCACGAAACTTAGCAAATTGCCAAATTTCGTGCAAATCGAAAGATATATAAGTACTTTGTGGCACCATTTACATGAAATCGGACGAAACTATATATGGGAGCTATATCTAAATCTGAACCGATTTTCTTAAAACTTGGCAGACATCACTCTAGGCTTAATTCAGTACGATATGCCAAATTTCGTGCAAATCGAAAGATATATAGGGACTTTGGTGCACCATTTACATAAAATCGGACGAAACTATATATGGGAGCTATATCTAAATCTGAACCGATTTTCTCAAAACTTGGCAGACATCACTCTAGGCTCAATTCAGTACGATATGCCAAATTTCGTGCAAATCGAAAGATATATAGGAACTTTGGGCACCATTTACATGAAATCGGACGAAACTATATATGGGAGGTATATCTAAATCTGAACCGATTTTCTTAAAACTTGGCAGACATAATTCTAGGCTCAATTTAGTACGTTATGCCAAAATTGGTGCAAATCGAAAGATATATAGGGACTTTGGTGCACCATTTACATGAAATCGGACGAAACTATATATGGGAGCTATATCTAAATCTGGACGATTTTCACGAAACTTGGCAGACATCATTCTAGACCTAAATGATTAGTCTGTACCAAATTTCGTGCAAATCGAAAGATATATGTGGACTTTGGTGCACCATTAACATGAAATCGGACGAAACTATATATGGGAGCTATATCTAAATCTGGACCGATTTTCATGAAACTTGGCAGACATCATTCTAGACCTAAATGATTAGGCTGTACCAAATTTCGTGCAAATCGAAAGATATATGTGGACTTTGGTGCACCATTTACATGAAATCGGACGAAACTATATATGGGAGCTATATCTAAATCTGGACCGATTTTCATGAAACTTGGCAGACATCATTCTAGACGTAAATGATTAGGCTGTACCAAATTTCGTGCAAATCGAAAGATATATAGGGACCGTTTACATTAAATCGGTTAAATATATATATGGGAGCTATATCTAAATCTGAACCGATATTTCCCAATTTCAATAGGGTTCGTCCTTAGGCCGAATAAGTGACCTATGCCAAATTTCATCCAATTCGGATCATAAATGCGACCTGTACTTTGTTTACAATTTTACATCGACAGACAGACGGACGGACGGACATGCATAAATCGACTCAGAAAGTGATTCTATGCATATTCTCAAAAGGAACCATGTGTCTATCTCGTTTCCTTTTGCCTGTTACAAGCATATGCACAAAGACATAATACCCTGTACCACAGTGTGGTGAAGGGTATAAAAACCCACGCATATCTTTGGGCTTGAAAAAATACTCTTTAAAAACCCACGCATATCTTTGGGCTTGCAAAAATACTCTTTAAAAATCCACGCCTTTCTTTGGGTGTGAAAAAATTAGCTTAAAAAATCCACGTCTTTCTTTGGGCTTAAAGAAATTTGCTTTAAAAAATCCACGCCTTTCTTTGGGTTTGAAAAATTCTATTTCAATAAAAAATCCTCACCTTTCTTTGGGCTTGAAAAAATATTCTTTAAAAAATCCACGCCTTTCTTTGGGCTTGAAAAAATTTGCTTTAAAAAATCCACGCCTTTCTTTGGGCTTGGAAAAATTTGCTTTAAAAATCCACGCCTTTCTTTGGGCTTGAAAAGTCTTTAAAAAATCCAAGCCTTTTTTGGGCTTGAAAAACAGTCTTTAAAAAATCCACGTCTTTTTTGGGTTTGAAAAATTTCTTTTGTGTTTGAAAAAATTTGCTTTAAAAAATCCACACCTTTCTTAGGGCTTGAAAAAATATTCTTTGAAAATCCACGCCTATCTTTGGCCTTAAAAAATATTCTTTAAAAATCCATGACTATTTTGGTTATGAAAAAAATATTCTTAAAAAAACACGCCTTTCTTTGGGTTTGGAAAAAATATTCTTTAGAAAATCTACACCTGGTCTTTCTTTCCGCCTGAAAAAATATTCTTTAAAAAATTCACCCTTCCACGCCTATGAATGGGTAGTTTTTGAAAAAAAAAAAAAAATATTCTATAATAAATTCACGGATTTCTTTCAGACCTATGGATTAATGGTCGTTGAAAAAATATGTTTTTAAAAAAATCACGCCCATTTAAGGGAACCCCACCCATTCTCGATTTTAATTTTTCAAGATTTTCAATGGGCTGGTAAAACAATACCAATGCTTGTTAAGGTTTGTAACTTTGCACATACATATATATTTGAAGATTTAAAAAGGAAGAAAAATAATTTACAAAACATTTTTGTTGTTGTTTTTTGTAATTAAAGAAAAGTCATTTTTTTTGATGGCGGACATGATAACTCCTCACTGGAACATCGGAATCCGAAAATTACAACGGTGTTAGAAAGAGTACATGTCTGGCTCTCGTATGAACTTGGATTATTGACTTCGCTCTAAAATTAACAAAATGGCGGACGTTTTAAAAAATATTTTTGGAAAATCGCCGATTTTTGACCAAAAACCAAGTTAAAAATAAGGAAGATCTTCACCGATTGGCTCTATCCTAGTTCATACGATAGCTATACACTCACAGAGAAACGTAGGCCATTGCATATTCAACTGGCACTGCAAAACGTGAAATCTACTTCACAAGTTAAGCCAACCAATGAATAATCAGATTAATTTTATACTTCAAAAAAAAAAAAAAAAAAAAAAAAATAACGCCTTCATAATGCATTTCACAAGGCATTTCGTAAGAGTAACACTAAGGAAAAACAGAAACAAATTAAAACAAAAAAAATTGCAGCTTAAGCGGAAGTTATAAAACATGGAAATGCAATCAAAGGCTACGAAACCACTAAGACCCCCACTCACAAAACTAGCTTCACATAATTGAGTGGTTGGATGTAAAATTACTACAAGTCCAAAAAAACAGCAGCAACAACAAAAAACTAAAATGGAACATAACACACAAAAAACACGCTGGCTTTTGAAAATGGCGCCCAACTGCAGTGGAGAGTCATTTTTTTAGTTACTTATTAAGTTTTTTTCTGTTTTGGTTTTTCGTTTTCTTTATATTCATTCGTGTCCATTATAATTATTATTGTTGCTGTTGTGTTCATTTTATTTCTTCATTTATTTTTTAGCTTCCTCTTCCTCAATGCCGGCATTTTTCGTTTTAAAATTAAAACTAATTTATTTAATTTCGTCTAATTAAAAATATATGTATGTATGGAGGTATGTTTGCGGGCCACGAAGTGTTTGTTTGCATGCCTTATTTTTGTTGTTGGTTGTTGGTTTTCTTTTCGACGAGAAATGAGTCAACATATTTCTTTTTGAAATAAAATTAAGTTGTTGGCTACTCCATTTCTGTTTATAAAGTTTTGATTCAGTTGCGTTATGAAGAAGATGAAAAAAAATTGGAATTGAAATTATTAACCCAAAAAAATAGGTTAATTATCCATTTGAAGAGAGTTCAATGAAATTATGATGATTATTGTAGTTGTTGTTGTAGTTGAGCTGGTTAATTGAAATAACAAAAAAAAATAATTGAAATAAATAATAAAAAATCGTGAGGACAGTCAACGGACTCCCACTGGTAGCCACACTTTCAAAAAACAATAATCATACCCGACATTGCTAATTAAGTCAAGTTTCAAGTTCCAAAATTCATGATTGGTTAATTACAAAAAAAACAAAAAAAAAAAATAATAATAATAAATAATTTTGGGGCTTCACGATCATTTAATGAGATGTCAAATACAGCTTCCGCAATTGCATCGGGGTTTCTTTTCTATTCCTTTATTTTAGGGGAAAAGTATTTTGAAACGATGTAGGTTCCCTGAAATACGTAAAAAATAAATTTCGAGGAAATGAGAACCGGTTTTCCAAATTTTTTGAACCGGTTATTCAGATTTTAAAACCAGTTTCAATACCTTATATGCATATTATTAGAAAGCTAGTAAAAAAGCGTGTTAAATTTATTGAAGCGAACTATTATCGGTATCATTATGTTAATATTCGGTTCAAAAAATTTAGAAAACCGTTCCACTTGCCTCGATTTTTTTACATATTTGGTATAACTAGTTCTACATAATAAGGAATGTATACGGAATTTATTGAAATACACAGTACTTTAGTTATAAGAACTGGGTAAAGTTGAGAATAGACCATTAAAAAGTTAAAATATCGTATGAGCAACATTTTTGTAGAATATTGCGACGATTTAAAATCGCATCTTGTGATGATTGGAGTCCGGTTCAATAAATCAAGGACGAAAAGGACACACAGTTATTATGTAGAACTATCTAAAAACTTATATTGTAATGGTAAACACTCAAAAAAAAAAAAAAAAAAAAAATCGAGCAAAAATGAACCGGTTTTCTAAATTTTTGAACCGGTTATTCAGATAATAAAACCATTATGTGAATATCCGGTTTCAATACCTTATATGCATATTATTAGAAAGCTAGTAAAAAAAGCGTGTTCAATTTATTGAACCGGATTATAAACAGTTTTATTATGTGAATATCCGGTTCAAAAAAATTTAGAAACCCGGTTCATTTTTCCTCGAATTTTATTTTTTTTACGTATTTTTAATAATTCGGATGAAACCGAAACTTTTTCCAAAGAAAAGAATTAATTTACTAATTTTTTATTTAAATACATGCAAATAGGGTTTTAGTGACAAGAACCGGGTAAAATTGGGAATAGACAATTAAAAAGTTAAAATATCGATTTCTTGTCGTTGAGGACCCCACCTAAAATCTTCTGTGCAATATTTTTGTAGAATATGGCGAGGGTGAAAAATCACATCTTGTGACAACTAGAGTCCGGTTCAATAAATTAAGGATGAAAAGGATACACAAGGAATCTAGTTAGATAGACGAAATGTTCCGCAAAAAACAAAAATCCTCATTCGATTTTACTGAAGAAATGTAATCTCAAGAAGTGCCTACAATACCTACAAATGAAGATATGAAGCTATCTCTTCAAGTAAAAAAGGGTCGCCAGAAAAAAAAATGATCACGCCTTATCTCGGAACTTTCACCAAATTTTTCCTTTTAGGGGATTTTCATAATATACAAGGTCAGGTTTCATCCCAATAGGAATTTTCCATCCCAGACCATCATATCGCTTTTGTTCCACAGTATTAGTAGTGAGCTTGAAATGATCCGACGGGAGAGTCGAAATCATTAAAAAGTTAGGTATTAACTAAGAGGCACCTGGTGAGATCGTTAAACAAAATTTACTTTACAAAAGCTCAGATCTATATTTTGGGTAAACGTATTACCCCTAAGATAAAGAAGGAAACCTTGTGACAGATACAGACAGCGTGCTGAGGATCTGGAAGGAGAATTTTGAAAAACTTTTGGTATCAAATAGTAGCAGTGAAGTGGATACCCCAGAACCAATAATAGATGACGATATAGAGTGTATACCACCTAGCCAAGATGAAGTCAGAATAGAAATCTATCGGCTGAAGAATAATAAAGCAGCAGGTGCCGATGGGTTACAAGCCGAACTATTCAAGACAGGTGGTCAGATGCTGGTAAGGAGCATTCACCAGAGTACAAGCATCCTGTGTCCCGTGCACAAAAAAAGAGACAAGCCGATGTGCGCCAACTATAGAGGAATTAGCCTTCTTCCCATTACATATAAAGTGCTATCCAGTGTGCCAATGTGGCTTCAGGCCGGGCAAATCCACCATTGACCAGATTTTCACTCTGCGCCAAATCCTGGAAAAAAACCACGAAAAACACATCGACACATTCCACCTATTCGTCGACTATAAAGCCGCCTTCGACAGTCCTATCCGTTCAGATGTGTATAAAGCCATGTCTGCGTTTGGCATTCCTGCAAAATTAATTCGGCTATGCAGGATAACTTTAAGTGGCTCAAGATCAGCAGTTAAAGTCGGAAAGGACCTCTCGGAGCCCTTTAATACCGAACAAGGATTTAGACAAGGTGAGAGGCAAAAGTGAACGGAAATGCCACTCTGTACACCAAACAAAACATGTTACTCGCCTACGCCGATGACATCGATATAATGGGTCGAACACTGCGAGCGGTTACAGCCACCTTTGAACAAATTGAAAAGGAGTCGGCCAAAGTGGGTCTGCCAGTAAACGGCGAGAAGATGAAGCTGATGGTATCAACGAGCAAGACGTCCAGTAGACTCGGACCAACTGTGGAACTTGAGAACTACAGCATCGAGGTATTCAAAGATTTTATATACCTTGGTACCGCCATAAATAAAACGAATGGTCTGAGCAAACGAAAGCAAGACCGAAAGCTAGGCCACCTCCCGCCAGACCAAACTCACACTCTACAAGACGCTGATACTACCCGTGCTGTTATATGGATCTGAAGCATGGGTACTTACGCAAGCAGATGAGACAGCTCTTGAAGTTTTTGAGAGAAAAATTCTCCGACAGATCTATGGGCCGATCTGCGATGACGGTGAATATCGCCGTCGAATGAACCATGAGATGTACCAGCAATTCTCGGACATCGACATTGTTAGACGTATTGAGCTGCAGCGACTACTACCAACTGATGGTTCACGCAGAAGGGGAAGGCCAAGAATACGATGGAATGATCAAGTGGAAGAAAACATTGCCGAAAATTGTCTTTCAAATTGGAAATACTGCGCAAAAGACCGACGCGCCTGGAAATCTTTTCTAAGCTCGACTTATGAAAAGAAAGTTCTGTCACAAGACAGCTAAGTAAAAGATTTCCGACGCGCCTGGAAATCTTTTCTAAGCTCGGCTAATGGAACGAAAGTTCTGTCTAAAGACAGCTAAGTAAGTAAGTATTGCCCCTAAGTCGATATTTTAGGGATTTCGGATGGGTTTTTTGTACCGCATTGGCTATAATTTTCTATTTTGAATTATGAATTGAAAATTATTAATAATTGGTACACTTTATAGAATATTGTCCATAAAACAGTGCCCCCATTATTCGGGATTTTGGTGAATTGGATATTTTTGTCCATATTAGGTTTCAAATATTCTAACCGAAAATTTAACATGGCATAGCCTCTATACGCACGGTTTTAGGTATTTTACATGCCCACCTCATGGTGGAGGTAATACAAAGTTCGACCAACAATTATGATTTCCTTGATCAACAATTATGATTTCCTCTTTTTCTTAGATTTTCATTTAATAAATTCTCTTTTCAAAATCCTCTGAATTTCCTCTGAAACTGTTCTGAGAAAAATACTGTGAAATGAAAATTATGCTTAATAATGCTAAATTTATTAAATATTGAATATTGATAGGGGAGAGTCTTCAACAAAAATAATCCAAAATGTTGAATTCTTTTATTATAATAAATAACAGCTTTTGTTTTCCCTCTAGTGGCAAACAACACAATTCACATCCCGTAGCCCATGTTTAAAACAATGAAAAATACAATTTTTTGATATTTCAATTCCCCAAAGACCCAAAGGAAAAACCCAAGTTGCAGATGAGAAATAGCCGACGGATTAAAGTGACTGACTGACTGGCTGGCTGCTGGATAAAACTTCCATGTGAAAATGTTGGTTAGTGAAACAACTGCCAAGCCGCCGCCGCTACTACCCAGCCAACTACTACCTACCACCTATTGTTTTGTAATTGAACAAGAAATGGACGAACAACCAATGAACGAAAACGGCTATGAAACTGAAATAATAAAAACTAAATATGAAAGTCATTTTTCGAATCGTTAATATTCCAGAATTTTATATATTACATTTTTCTTTATTTAGAGGGGTGCACAGCGAAACAATATTCTGCGGCAGCAAGCAGTATTTGGAAAATTCGTTTTCTTCTATTAAATGAAACACGTTTCCATTACAATTTTGTGTTACTTGCATGGACATGCATCTGCATTTTTAATTTTATGGTATTGATTATTATTTCCAACACATCTTAATAGGAATCATTTTTACCTTTCTTATTTTTTTTCATTTCTTTCTTTTTCGAGGACAAAACTTAAAAACTATTAATTTTTGTCTTAGAAAATATAAAATATTTTAAATTGAGACATCACGGAGTGTATGATGATGACTTCTTTACAAAAAAAAAAAAAAATACAAAATACAAAATGTCATTGTAGTGTGAAAAAACGTGTAGTGTAAAAAGGATTCATTTAGTGTTTTGTTACTTCGTGTAAATGATTTGCAATTATATTCAACATAATCGTTTAGTTTTGAGTTTTTTTGTTTTTTGTAGGAGAATTACAAGTCATTTATACAAGAATCTGTTTTATTGTCTATATTTAAGACAACAATGTTTATTTTCATCATTTCCGTCGGAATTTATTTCAGAGAATTTACAGAAAAATATTAAAAGTGATATTCGAATATAATGTAAAATAAAAAAAATAAATTGTAATATTATTGTTGATAAAAGAAAACAGGAGGAAACGGCTTTTCCCTGAGGACGACATTATTTTACATTTTTAATCAAAAAACTTTCTATTTTTCTAGGGAAATGCAATATCAGCGAGTCTGCTAAAAGTCCAACAAAGACATTTTGTGCTCTAAAAAAATATTGAATCTTGTACAAAAATACTTTTTTGATTTTATATAAAAGACCTGTTGGTCTTCGATAGCGTATTCGAAGGAACAAAAGATCTTATTATTAATTACCCAAAATGTCTGTAACTGTTACTTCTGAAGCTGGGTTTCCTTGAAATTTGACAAATCGAAGTAAAAAGCAAAAAATTTATATTTGTTAGGCCGGGACGGACTGTTACAACCTCCGCCATGAGGTGGAAATTCAAAATACCGAAATACGAACAGCCAATTCGATATCTAAGATACCGCAGAATGTGAAATTTCCACATTGGTCACCAAATGTGGACGGATATATCTCACCCCACCCTTTCAATATATCCATATGGATATTTCTGTTATTAGTGTTTTGTTGTTGTTATTGTTCTATTCCATCAAAGTTTTTCCATTTCATATAATTTTTTATCATTATCAGAAGCCGTGCGTTCCAGTAGCCCATAACTACAGCTGTTCCATTATATGCTACGCTCCACGAAGTTTTAACGTGAATTTTACCGATTATCATAAGAAATCAATTTATGAGGGTAGAATGAAAATTTTGAGGAGATTTTAATTTCCTAAAAAATATATATAATTATCTTATAGAAGTTCAAAAAATTTTCCTCAAAGTATATTTTCATAAAAAAGTCTATATCTTAGCAGAAGAGCTCAAGGTTTTTTCCATGGAAGTGCTAAAGGTCTTATTCCATAGAAGAGCTCTAGGTCTTCTTCATAGAAGAGCTCTAGGTCTTCTTCATAGAAGAGCTCTAGGTCTTCTTCATAGAAGAGCTCTAGGTCTTCTTCATAGAAGAGCTCTAGGTCTTCTTCATAGAAGAGCTCTAGGTCTTCTTCATAGAAGAGCTCTAGGTTTTCTTTATAGAAGTGGTCTGTCTACTTCTTCCTCATAGAAGGGATCTACTTTAACTTTTAGAAGTGGTCTAGGTTTTCTTCATAGGAGAACTCAAGATCTTCTAATAGAAGACCAACGGTTTTTCTTAAAGGAAACGAAAGGGTTTTTGAGAAACCCGTCTATTTTTTTTAAATAAGATTAAAAGTTTTCTTATAGAAGACAAAAGGTCATCCTATAGAAGATCAAAATATCGTTTTACAGAAAGCGGTCTTCTTATAAAAGACAAAGGAGGCTTCTTTTAGAAGATCAAAGGTTTCTATTATAAAAGTCAAATGGTCTGCTATAAGAAGTGGAAGACTGAAGAAGCCTGAAAAATATCGTATATCTTCCTTTGTAGAAACCGGTGGGATTCGTAACGAAGACGTTAAGACACTCTTATTGAAGTCTTTAAGGTCTCTTATAGAAGACTTAAGGTTAAGACCTTCTTTTAGAAAAAGCTTAAAGTCCAGAATATCTGCTGATGCCTTCATTCGAAAATACACTAAGGTCTGCTTATAAAAGATCTCATAAAGACACTGAGGTGCAAAGATCCTTCATCTAAGTTATTTTCTAGAAGACTAAGAGCTAATTTTTTTGGAACCCCAAGACACATTACTATAGAAGGCTTAATTCCCATTCAAAAACCGAAAAGATCCACCGTCGTAAAAAGTTACTGAAGTTACATATTTAGAAACGCCATGGCATATATAACTAACATATCGCCAATCAACATAAGCGCTAGCCCATCACACCATCCACTACCCAGCATGCTGATGGTACACGTATCAAAAACAGCAGGAGAAGCACGAGTTTGTAAAAAAAAGTTCGTTTGATTTTTTTTTCTTCTTTTTCATTTTGGTATTTCATACTTTGAGAAATGATTTGAGAATGATTTGCCAAAAAATATATTTTCTTTCTTTGAAAGAAAAAAACAAAATCTAAATCATATTGTTGTTGTTGGGCTATGGATATGGTGGTGTTAATACTACTGCTATGGAAGCTATATCATCCTCCCCAATCCTACTGTTGGCTGATGGGTGATATGTAATTTAATCAAGAAGAAGCAGAAAACGAAAGAAAAGAAATGGCAGGCATTAGAGCCCATCTAAGCCCATAGGCCCTTTCATAGTCGCTATGGCATAGCGGGCATTGTGTTATTGGGGTGTTGTATAGAGTTTGAGTGTGTGTGTGTTTGCCAGTTGGTGGTAGTTCCCTTTGATTGCCTATCTAGAAAACCATACACACCGCTTTTTCCTTGACTCACGTTGTACATAGTGGCCATATAACACCCCATTGTGTGGCAGGCGAACTTTGATTAGATGTTTCGTTTTTCTTTTTATTTATCTTTTTTTTGTTCACTCCTGAAAGTTTGGCCTTTTGTATGTTGTCCCCCCACCAACACCACCACCCTCACAGCTAATGGAAAATCGGATAATAAAACATATTCTTGTTGTTTGTACCCCGCTAACCCCTCTCCACCTCCCCCACACTCACATACATATCAATTTTAGATCGTTTATTATGCCATGTTTAAGTCCATCCAGGCAAATGTCAGACTTGCTGTCATGTCGTCAGTTCAGTTCAGCTCAGTTTCGAATAAAAACGCACATTTTTGTTTATCTAGTAGATTTATCGTTTAGCCATATCCATTACTAAAGAAGCAAACAAACAAACACATGGACACACAAGCATATAATGTGATATTTGTGTATGTATTTTGTAGTTATATATGTGTGTGTATATCCGCTTCCTTTGTGTGACGTTTAAGGATAATTGTATTTTTGTAGATATATTAGTGGATATTTTATAAATGTTTGTCTTGGAGGCTTATTCAATAACAACGGGTCTTCATGTGGAACCCCATAAGTTGTTGTTTTAGAAGATCAATAGGTCTGCTTATACAAGATCTTCGATAAGAAGACCTTCATAACTTCCTATAGAATACCAAAAAGGACTTCCTATAAAATACCAAACGGACTTTCTATGGAAGACCAGAAGATTTACTTATAGAAGCCCAAAAATGTCCTACAATTGAAGCCAACAATGTCTTTCAAAAGAAGGCCAAAATATCCTCCTATAGTAAATCAAAAGGACTTCCTATAGAAAAAAAAATATTCCTCCTTTAGGTCCTCTATAAGTCCTTCTAAAAAGTGGTAACTTTTTTCATAGGAGAAAATTTTGATATTCGATAAGAAGACCTTTTGCATTCCTTTAAGAAGATCTTATCGTCTTTCCTCATCATGTTGGTCATCTAAACTAGGACCGTTTAGACTCGTCCTAAAATCTTAAGATCCTAAAATCTTAACCTTAATTAAGGTTTTCTTAATGGAAACCTCAAAATCTACCATAAGAAAAACTTTGACACTTCTACAAAAACAAGCAGAGTCTTCCCTAAAAAGACGCAGGGTGTTTCATAGTACGACTTGGGGGTTTCATCTAAACTAGGACCGTTTAGACTCCTCCTAAAATCTTAAGATCCTAAAATCTTAACCTTAATCCTAAAATCTTAACCTACAAAAACAAGCAGAGTCTTCCCTAAAAAGACGCAGGGTGTTTCATAGTACGACTTTGGGGGTTTCAGAAGAATACTTGTGGTATTCTATAAGGAATATATTTTGGTCTGCTATAAATAAGTCCTTGTGGTTGTCTATAAAGATCTAGATGAAGAAGACCTTGTGAGCTCTTCAATGCAAGGTCTTCCTTAATAAGTCGCAGGGTGTTCCATAGTCTTTCATAAGAATATTGTCTATAAAGAAGGCGTTTTGGTCGCCTATGAAGAGTGGAGAAGACCTACAGCTATTCTATGAAGAATACATACAGCTCTTCTATGAAGAAGAAGACCTACAGCTCTTCTATGAAGAAGAAGACCTACAGCTCTTCTATGAAGAAGAAGACCTACAGCTCTTCTATGAAGAAGACCTAGAGCTCTTCTATGAAGAAGACCTACAGCTCTTCTATGAAGAAGACCTACAGCTCTCTTCTATGAAGAAGAAGACCTACAGCTCTTCTATGAAGAAGAAGACCTACAGCTCTTCTATGAAGAAGAAGACCTACAGCTCTTCTATGAAGAAGACCTACAGCTCTTCTATGAAGAAGACCTACAGCTCTCTTCTATGAAGAAGGCCTACAGCTCTCTTCTATGAAGAAGACCTACAGCTCTCTTCTATGAAGAAGACCTACAGCTCCCTTCAAGGAAGAATACCTACAGCTCTCTTCTATGAAGAAGACCTACAGCTCTTCTATGAAGAAGACCTACAGCTCTTCTATGAAGAAGACCTACAGCTCTCTTCTATGAAGAAGACCTACAGCTCTCTTCTATGAAGAAGACCTACAGCTCTCTTCTATGAAGAAGACCTACAGCTCTCTTCTATGAAGAAGACCTAAAGCTCTCTTCTATGAAGAAGACCTAAAGCTCTCTTCTATGAAGAAGACCTACAGCTCCTCTTCTATGAAGAAGACCTACAACTCCTCTTCTATGAAGAAGACCTACAGCTCCTCTTCTATGAAGAATACCTACAGCTCATCTTCTATGAAGAAGACCTACAGCTCCTCTTCTATGAAGAAGACCTACATATCTTCTATGAAGAAGACCTAGAGCTCTTCTATGAAGAAGACCTACATATCTTCTATGAAGAAGACCTACATATCTTCTATGAAGAAGACCTAGAGCTCTTCTATGAAGAAGACCTAGAGCTCTTCTATGAAGAAGACCTAGAGCTCTTCTATGAAGAAGACCTAGAGCTCTTCTATGAAGACCTAGAGCTCTTCTATGAAGAAGACCTAGAGCTCTTCTATGAAGACCTAGAGCTCTTCTATGAAGAAGACCTAGAGCTCTTCTATAAAGAAAACCTTCAGCTTTTCTATAAAGAAGACCGTCAGCTTTTCTATGAAAAAGACCTTGTGGCAATCTACAAAGAATACCTTGAGTTCTTTATTTAAAAAGAGAGGAACAGAGCCTGAAAAATGTTTTTTTCTATTCTATATGGCTTTAATATATTTGAAAATTTGGTACAGGAAAGGGCTCACTAAAATTTTCAGTAAATCATTTAAAGGAACGAACCTGTGATGAAGTTTTTTTTATTTTCAAACGACCCCTTATATATTCTCGAAAAAAAATAAGGTAAGGAGGTATATACATACATTCCATATGGGGTCAATATTGAGTCCACAATGAAACTCTTAAAACAATTTTTAAATAACCGACTTTCACGACATTTTCGAATCGAGTTTTAAAAAATACATATGTATGTATTTATATAAAAAATATGTATGTGTATAGATATGTATATAAAAGTTTTATACATGTTTTAATTCATTACGCTTTTTCACTCCATTATTTATTCCATTTTGGTTTTTCATTATTTCGTTTTTTTTTCTTGAAATTAAAAAGCCTGTCAACCAAAACTGTCATGTTTCGTGAAGACGCACGCCAAAGGAAAAAAGTGAATGCCATAAAAAACGAACAAACTTTAGAAGTAAAGAAATATAAATTAATCTTGTCACGAAAATATAAAAAGAAATGAAATATTGAAACGTCAACGGAAGAAGAACAACAACGAAAAAGGAAAACTTTGTTGATTAAAGTCTCTGAAGTGTATAAAGAAAATACAGAAAGGGGAGGAATGTAAAATCTGTCACCAGAAAAGAAAGATGTGGTTGGATAAATTTTTTGAAGGCTTTTGATTGGTTTTCTAAGAAAAGATAAGATGGTTATTTGGAGGGAAGGGTTGAAATGACGGGGAGGACATTTTGTTTCATTAAAAATAAAAATAATTTACTTTACAAAATGACAGAGTTCGGAAATGCATGCGAGGCATGTATAAGCAAGGATGTGGAAAATCTCAAATCTACCTCATAGAAGAGTTAAAGTTCTTCTTCATAGAGATCAGGAAGAAAATGCTTTGTATGCGGTTATTGCAAATTATTTTTGCGAGGACATGTCTTCAGTCAAATCGAATGCAGAATATTTTTGTTAAACATATCCTACTTCTATGTCGAGTCTTTTTTTTTTTTCTTTGTCTATAATTTCTTGAACCATAACCTAAATATCACAATAATAAATTTTTTCATTCATAAGATTTTAGCTAAGGTCCCCACAGACAAGACATTGCTATTCGCATGTTTTCATGGTAATTTTTTTGAATTTTAAATCCGATTACTGTTCGGAAAACCTTATATATACGAACACTAATAAATTTCGTATATATTGTTGATTGCCCTGTGCGACAAACTCGAGGACAAGGTGTGAGAATGGAAAATTCCTATTGTGGTTGAAAGACCATGGTGGGTATATGAAAACTCCAGAAGGAAAAAATCGCCATAGGAAAGTTCGAAGGTTTGGTGTGACATTTTTTTTTACTGGCGACCCTATTATACTTGAAGAGATAACTTTATATCTTGATTTGTAGCTATTGTATGCAATTTTGGAGATTATATGTCTTCAGTAAAATCGAATGAGGATTTTTTTGCAGAACATTTCGTCCTTCTAACTCGATTCCTTGTGCTTTCTTTTCGTCCTTAATTTATTGAACCGGTCTCCAATTGTCACAAGATGCGATTTTTCATCCTCGCAATATTCTACAATATGTTGCTCATAAGATTTTAGGTGGGGTCTTCAAAGACGAAAAATTGATATCTTAACGTTTTAATGATCTATTCGCAATTTTACCCGGTTCACCAAACCCCTTTATGTGTTTCAATAAATTCTGCATACATTCCTTATAATGTAGAAGTGTAGGATTCTTCCGAATTATTTTCTATAATCATATATAGTTATGCCAAATATGTAAAAAACAATATATTTCCAGGAAAAAATAACCGGTTTTTTTAATTTTTTAAACCGGTTATTTTGGATAATGAAACCGGTTTCAATACCATATGGATGCATATCATTAAAAAATTAGTAAACAGACGTGTCAAATTTATTGAACCGGTTATAATTTTCGGGTTTTTATGTGAATATCCGGTTCAAAAATTTAATAAAAACCCGGTTATTTTTCCTCGAAATTAATTTTTTTTACATATTTAGCATAACAAAATATGTTTTAGAAAAAAAAAATCGGACGAATCAGAAAAAAATAACCAGGTTTATACATTTTTGAACCGGATATTTAGATAATAAAACCGGTTTCAATACCTTATATGTATATTATTAAAAAGCTAGTAAAGCGTGTCAAATTTATTGAACCGGGTTTGACTAACGGTTTTATTATATGAATATCTTATCGGTTTTATTATATGAATATCCGGTTCAAAATTTAAAAAAAGTAAACCGTTTCTTTTTTCCTTGAAATATATTTTTTGACATATTTAGCTAACAAAATATGTTTTAGAAAATAATTCGGACGAATCAGAAAAACCCGGGTTTATACATTTTTGAACCGGATATTTAGATAATAAACCCTGTTTCAATACCTTATATGGATATCAATAAAAATCTAGTAAACATACCTGTCAAATTTATGGAACCGGTCTATTATCGGTTTTATTATATGAATAATCGGTATATTGATATATATTTTTTTGATTTATATTTTTTAGAAAATAATTCGGGCAAATCCGAAAAAATAACCGGTTTTCTAAATTTTTGAACCGGATATTTAAATAACAAAAACCGGTTTCACTACCTTAGATGCATATCATTAAAAACCTAGTAAACAGACATGCCAAATTTATTGAACCGGACAATTATCGGTTTTATTATATAAATATCCAGTTCAAAATTTTTATAAAAAACCGGTGATTTTTTCCTCGAAATTTATTTTTTGACATATTTAGCATAACTATATATCTTTATAGAAATTAATTCGGAAAATTAGAAAATAATAACCTGTTTTTCTAAATTTTTGAACCAGATATTTTGATAATAAAACCGGTTTCAATACCTTATGGATGGATGTATTAAAAAGCTTGTAAACAGACGTGCCAAATTTATGGAACCGGTCTATTATCGGTTTTATTTTATATGAATATCCGGTTAAAAATTTAAAAAATCTGGTTCAAAAAATAAAAAAATTGGTTCCTTTTTCCTCCAAATTAATTTTTTTGATATATTTAGCATAGTTATATATGTTTTTTAGAAAATAATTCGGACGAAACCGAAAAGAAAATAACTGGTTTTCTAAATTTTTGAACCGGATATTTAAATAATAAAACCGGTTTCACTACCTTAGATGCATATCATTAAAAAGCTATTAAACAGACATGCCAAATTCATTGAACCGCTTTTGATTATCATATTTTTGTTATATAAATATTCGGTTCAAAATTTAAAAAATATGGTTCAAAAATTTAAAAAACCGGTTCATTTTTCCTCGAAATTTATTTTTTGATATATTTAGCATACCTTTATATGTTTTTTAGAAAATAATTCGTGCAAATCCGAAAAAAATAACCGGTTTTCTAAATTTTTGAACCGGATATTTAAATAACAAAAACCGGTTTCACTACCTTAGATGCATATCATTAAAAATCTACTAAACAGACATGCCAAATTTATTGAACCAGTTTTGATTATCGTATTTATTATATAAATATTCGGTTCAAAAATTTAAAAAAAAACGATTCTTTTTTCCTCGAAATTTATTTTTTGAAATATATAGCATAACTATATATGTTTTTAGAAAATAATTCGGACGAATCCGAAAAAATAACCGGTTTTTTAAATTTTTTGAACCGGTTATTTAGATAATAAAACCGGTTTCACTACCTTATATGCATATCATTAAAAAGCTAGTAAAAAGACGTGCCAAATTTATTTATTTTATTTATTCTAATTTATTTTATTTATTCAAAAATTAAAAAACCGGTTATTTTTTCCCAGAAATTTATGTTTTTAGAAAATAATTCGGACGAATCCGAAAAAATAAACGGGTTTTTAAATTTTTGAACCGGTTTCAATACCTTACGGATGGATATCATTAAAAAGCTAGTAAAAAGACGTACCAAATTTATTGAACCGCTTTTAATTATCGGTTTTATTATATGAATAACCGGTTAAAAATTTTAAAAACCCGATTCTTTTTTCCTCAAAATTTAGTTATGCTAAATATCATAACCATATATGTTTTTAGAAAATATAATACAGACGAATCTGACAATTCTAGATTTTTTTGAATTTTTCAGACCCGAAATATAAATAGCAAGCCCTTTTATATGTCAAATCAGATACAAAAAAATCCACACATGTGTTTCAGTCTATCATTTCACAAAAATGTTTAATAGTTGAACGAACTATTTATTTACCCCCGCCCCTCCGGCCCCCAAAATAAATATGAGATCTGCTTTAGCGCCTTTAAGTTACACCTTGCCTTGCTGTTGTTGTTGCTTTACGCGTCGCATGTTTTTCCAGTTATTGTGGTTGTTTTCTTTTCTATTACAGATAAGATTAGGGGGCTTCAGCCCTTGCCTTGCCATCTTTGTGGCCCACAAGTGTGAATGTCCCCACCACTACAATATTTATTTTTGCAAAGTGGTTTGTTTGCTTGTTTCTCTCGCCCGCTCTCTTTTATTTGTAGTTAAAAATCGTATTATGAAATTTCTAGTTCAATTTTCAATAGAACTAAATTATGATATGGATAGTGTTAAGAGAAATAATCTTTTGGGTGGTATATTAAAATTCCAGGAAATTTGTGTTAACTGATTTTGTTTGCCTTTTAAATGTTTTAATAAAAAATTATCTTAAAATATGGAAAAGAAAAACAAATAAAACTCACCAGTTTCATTATCAATGGTAAATGGTATACCAGCCCATTCATTGGCACCCAAGCCATTGGCATCCTCATCGTCAATATCCTTGGAATCATATTTGGGCTAAATGGGAAAAATTGAAAAAAATATATTTCTTATAAATAATAAATTCATAAATATAATTAAAAATCCCCACACTTATAACTAGAATATATCATATATGAGAATTTAGATGTATATACTCCTACATATTTTTTTTTTTTTTTAGATAAGATCCATTAACAATTGTACCCACATATGTGTATGCAGTTATGTTTTCAAACATGTATATTTATTTTCTTTATATATGTGTATATTATTCTGCACCGAAATGTTTACCATAGAGCGGCGACAATATCTAATAATCCCAATGAAAATAACACCGAACACCAAGAAAATATGGAAATTTCCATTTGGTAATGCTAGATAGGCTCTAGGTGAGAATATTCAAAAATTGTGAAATTCTAAATATCACAACATGTATGTTAGATGTGAAAATTTTGTTGTTCGCAAAAAATCTGCATATATAGTGGATTCATGGAATTTTTCCTCTAAAATGGGATTCTATATTTTTATACCCTCCACCATAGTATGGAGGGTATATTAGTTTTGTTTTTTCGTTTGTAACGCATCTAAATAATCATTTCCGACCCTATATAGAATATATATACAAGTTCAAAGATGGGCTATATCGGTCCACGTTTAGACATAGCTCCCATATAATATAATAATAATATATATTATATGGGAGCTATTATATAATAATATAATAGCTCCCAATTTTCGGTATTTTGGGGTTCTTGAGCGTGTTTTTCAAACGAATTCGCTAAAATTTGGTCCTTTGAGATCTTATTAAGTACCAAATCTCCCTACTAAAAATTATAAATATAGATCAATTTTTTCTGGTACCCCCCATATAACGGTACCCCTCAATTTTCGGTATTTTGGGGTTCTTGAGCACTGTGGGGGTGTTGCTTTGGGTTAAGTTGGAAGTTATTGAAATTCGTACTAAATGGTACTAAATTTTGTACAATTTGAATTTTAAGCGGACCAATGGAGCTAGAATCAGAAATTTGGAGTCAGGATCATTGTTGAGGTGTAAATTGAGATATGCAGAAATTTGTGCTAATGTGTACTAAATTTTGTACAATTTATGTTGTGGCTGAAGCGATAGAGTTGGAATCCAGATTTACGATCACTGTGGCGGTATTTATGAAGTTTTGGAAATTGGTACTACTGTGTACTTAATTTGGTACAATTAGAATTGTGGGTAAACAGATAGAGTTGGAATACTGAAATTTAGATTTTGGAGCACTGTGGTGGTGTTTTGTATGGGTTAAGTCGGAAGTTTTTGAAATTCGTACTAAATGGTACTAAATTTGGTACAATTTGAATTGTGGGTGAACCTATGGAGTTGGAATCCTGAAACTTGTATTTAGAATCACTGTCGGGGTGTAGGTTTGGTTTAAGTAGGATTTTTTTGGAAATTATACTACTAAATTCGGTACAATTATAATTGTGGGTGAATTAATAGAGTTGGAACCCTGAAATTTGAATTTGGAATCATTGTGGGGGTATAGGATCGGGGTATGCAGAAAGTTTCGTTAGGTCGTTGAGGAGGGATATGTTAATACATTTTGAAATATTTCCCACATTCGCTAACGAAGTTGCGGGCATATGCTAGTTTTATATAAGAGAAACATGTAAATCTGAATCAATTTCAACAAAACTTCACACACATCAAACTAGACTTAATTCAGTATGCTGTTCACAATTATTGGGAGTTTGTTGCACCATTTACATAAAATCGGACGAAGCTATATATGGGAGCTATATCTAAATCTGGACAGATTTCAACAAACAAACATGACTAAATTCCGTACGCTGTGCAAAATTTTGTCCCAAAAGGGCAAATATTTCCAGTTTGTTGCACCTTTACGAAACTATATATGGGAGCTAAATATAAATCTAAATCGATTCCAACAAAACTTTGCATACATAAATTAGGACCTAATTCAGTATGCTGTGCAAAATTTTGTGATAATCGAACTAAATTTGACTCTTTGGTGCTCCATCGGACCAATATTGGGAGTTTGGTGCACCACTTACATAAAATCGGACGAAACTATATATGGGAGATATATCTAAATCTGAACCGATTTTCATTTTCGTCGTTGGGTCAATTAAGTGACATGTGCATCGGATCATAAATGCGACCTGTACTTTGTTCACAAAAAAACATGGACGTACGGACGGCCATGCATAAATCGACTCAGAAAGTGATTCTATGCATATTCTCAAAAGGAACCATGGGTATATCTCGATTCCTTTTGCCTGTTACAAACATATGCACAAAGACATAATACCCTGTACCACCCTGTCCAGTTCTTTTTGATTTTGTCCAGCTTTTTCCGAATCGGAATCTGTCAACCCTAGTTGGGATATAGGTGTAGATCGTATAGATTATCGCCCAATTTCATATATTCGTTAACAAAGTACAGATCGAATTTATTACCTAATTGTTATGACATTTTGCACAGCTCATAGAGTTGGCCCAAGGACAAATGACATTAAAATTTGTGAAAATGGGCCCGGGTTTAAAGATAGATCCCATCAATATTTTCGTCAGGGTTTTTTTTAATGTAAATGATGCATTAAAATCGCGTCGTTTGTTTGCCAACAAATTTTGCAAAGGAGACGGTTGAATGTCTACATTGACGAGGGTCAATTCTGATGCAAATCGGATGTCGATATAGCTCTCATATATATATTATGGCTCGATTTTATGTATATAACGCGCTATTTGTTCTACACATGTCTGAACAGATTGAAACTTTGCACAGCCTATCTAATTTAGTCTACAATTACGTCTAAATTGGGTCCGACTCTATATAACTGGAGCACGAAATATCAGCGATTTTTCCGCCTGGCTCCAATGTAATGGGACCTCCAGTAATTTTATATTAATTAAATTACTGTGCAATAAGATTTCAGAGGGTTGAACATTTCTTATGGGGCTGGGCGAAAACTTTAAAACCCAGAAGAACAAATTCGCTATAGGTCAATTTTTTGAGTTATGACGTGATGATTTTTAATGCATTTACGCTCTAAAGTTGTCGAATAAAAGGCTTCATAGCTTAATTTGTACTAATTTTAGGTTATTTTTGAGCTGACATATGTTCTGTCAAATCTAATGAGGAATATTTTTGAAAAAAACATATCCCCCGTTTATATATGGGATACTTGTGCATCTTTTTCGTCCTTTGAACCGTAAACTAAATATCACCAACAATTACGCTTATAAGATATTAGATTGGATCCCCAAAGACATGAAATCCTTGCTTCGAAAACCTATAACCTACGTACACTAATAAATTTCGAACTATCAGATTATGACAGTTTGTGGAGGGAGTACCTTAAATGATGGACCTATATAGCCGATAGTTGCACTATATTTATGATTCGTATAAATATAAAGGTCTGCCAAGCTTAGATCACATTTTCCATCTTGGAACGCAATCAAGCTATTGATTTTTTGACAAAATTGAAAGATTTAAAAGTCGAAGACAAAAATCGAACTTTCTAAAAATCGGCTTTTTGGCCTGTCCTACTTTTGGTATTTTTCTATCGAACTATGAATGTAATTTGACATTCCAGATTCCTGGTGACTAAAATGCTTCTTCCCAGAAGATATTGTACAATTTAAATTATACAATTTTCTGATTTGAATGTTCGATATTTTTTTTTCGGATCACAAACAACCTTCTATGCCACAATGTAAGAACATAGACCTTTAAGCTGCCAATCAATCTAAGAAATTTTGAGTAAAAACTACCTGTGGATATATAGATCCGCCAATTTTTAGTTATTATTCTGCAGTTCGGTTTCTTAGCTTTAAAATTCTATGTTCGTCTGTCTGCTGAAATCACGAATATTTGAGAAAGTGTATTGAAGCTTTACACACAATATCGACCCAGCCCGTACTCCCAAATATTCCGTATTTTGGGCAATTTTTCAACCATATGAGCTGCAATTCGATATTATGAACTCTTAGTGGATTTAAATGTTACTACCAAAATTTATCAATATTGGTCTATTTTTTAGGGTACATATTGAGAATTTGGAAAATAGTTGTTTATTTGGGATACCATTTGTATTTTGTTTTTGCAAAATAGTCAGGCTGAATCCCACTTTGTTGTTTTTATAAAAACAACTATTTATTAACGGGGAATGTATGTCATTGTCCGACTGTATTGTTCTTAAAAAAAAATCATACCCAAGCTAAGTACTAGCGAAGTACTTAGCTGACCAACGAAATAAACTGCATAAGAATTTCGCTGGTGCCTCACTTCGAGGTTCACAAAGGCATTTTGCTTAGGGTCTACAAGTTCTAACGGTAATTTTATATTGGTATGTAGTCATGCGTGGAAATAGTAAACAATTTTTTTCAAAATCCGTTTATAGTATCCAGGTTTGTTATTAATTTCAAGAAAGAATTCTCGAACAGATGTTTGCTTCTTACACTCAGAAATTGACTTCAGAACCCAATAATTGCAGATTTCCAAAGGGCGACTGTATTGCCTTTTTACTGTATTGTCTTCTCAAAGAAATTCTATTCTAATATTTCTAATAAATTATAAAATCAAAATTGGCTTTAATACATAAAATAATATTAGTAATAAACACACACACACACAAATTATAATAAAAAACACAATTTTAATAATTAAAACACAATTTAATGGTAATAAATAATGAAAAAAAAATGCGTAAATATGTAACCAAATTTTTTGTTTGTTGTTTTACTGATGATCATGATGATAATGAATTACAACAACAACAACAAAATACATTTCAAACTTACATTATCCAATTTGAGAGCCTCGAGGGCTTTCAACTTTTCAATGTCGTCCTCATTGGTGGTGGCATTATCCGTAGCACTGCTACTGCCAGCGATTTCGGCCAATTGGGCTTGAGTAAGGCTATAGCCCAGATCGACATCTTGCTTCCAAAGAACTTCGACAATTTCACTTTCCTACAGCGATGATGATTATGTGTGAAATAATTAATTTGCCAAATATATTAATTTTGAATTTGTAAAGTTGTAATTTGTATAATTTTTGTAATACGCGATGCACATTATTTAAATGCAAAAAGAAAATGATAAAAAAGGGAAAATAAGAAAAAAAAAGAGAAAATAATGGAAAAAATTATTAATAGAATTTGACGGCTATTTAAACAAATGTGAAGCGGAGGAGAGAGTTTCACAAAAAAAGAGAATTGCAATTTCACTGGAGCGGGAGAGTAAGAGAGTTTAATTTGTTTTATTATTTTTTAATAATTTTTTTTTTATAATAATTTTAATATTATTATTTTTTGTATAATTTTTATTTTCTTTTTGTAGCACCTACTTTATAAATATAATGTCGCATTTTTTAATTCTTGTAATTTAAAATATAATTTCAAAATTTTTTATTATTAGATTTTTTGTTGGGTAATGTTATGTTTTTTTTTTCACAGTTCTTGGTTGGTTGTTTTTCACAATTTCTGGAGTTAAGAAAAATTCACAAGTTTTTTTTTTGGACACAAATTTTGTGGTTTTATGACACCATGGATTGACGTAGTTAACAGTTTTTCAATTCCGTTTTTTTTTTGCGTTATGACTCGTCGTTTATGTTGTTATGGAAAATAACACCCAGAAAGTAAAAATTACAGCACGTCTTTAACTGATAAACGTTTTAATGAGACTACTAAAAATTCAGAATCTCCCGAAAGCCATGTCGTGGAGACCCCTACCAACGAAACCAAAACAAACTTTATCTTGTCCTCTCTTACAAATAACGATCGAGTTTCATATTTGTGGCATTAAGAGAACCCATTTGCCTAGCTGACAGCCTGCCACTGCCCGCCCGGCTTGTATTCTTCTTATTATGCATATTCATAATAATTTTTTTGTTTTTAGCAAAAAAAAAAACTGATAAGTTGTCGCTGGGAATCGTCGTAGAAAGTCAGGCAGGCAGGCAAGGCGAGGTACGGCAGTCAGGCTAGCAAGTGCTAAAAATGTTAAAGATAAGAATAAGTCGTCTATAATTTCATTTTTGTTCTTGTTGTAAATTTATTGTTTGTTGGTATTATTTTTTTGTAGATAACAATAATTGCTGTCTATAAATGTGCGTTTTTTTTCTTGTGGTAATGTCTTAACAAAATTTCGATTAACATGGTTAACAAGTGTTTGATTATTTCGAATACGATTTGGATTTGGGGAACACAAAAAAATAAAATTGAGAATTGGTTTAACATAAATTCATAATTTGATGTGAGTCATCAAAGGTGGACCGAAGCCCTATTGGTAGATCTTTTAGAGGTGGAATAATAGAAATATGTTTTAGTGCCTATGTTTAGGCGTGGATTTTGAAATATTTTACAGGCCTAATTATAGCAGTAATATTTTGAAAAATATTTTAGACGTAAATGTTCAATTTAAAACATATTTTATTTTTAATGCATACTTTTAGGTGCGGATTAAAAAATTGTATTCCTAGGCCAAATCGGATTTTGAAAAATTATTTATGGGCGAATTATAGGGGATTAAAAAAAATATTTAGTTTTATTTCCAAAATGTTTATGCCTAGTGGTTATTAAAGTCGATGATTTTTAAAAGTATTCAAAAGTATGAAAAGGACTGTTTCTAGAATGAAGACAAATTTGAATTTAATTCGCATATGCAAGTTTTGCATCAGGGCGGAATAAATACAAGTTATAAACATACGAGCTTTGTAAATCCACATAGCCCAATATGCCCGATGAGCCGCTCAATCAACGGCGAAGCGCGTATCATAATGGTGGGTACGTAAGTTCTTCTCCTGGCTTTCCTTTTCATTGCAAAACTTATATCATTAAGCTCGAAAGAGTATCTATACTAATAAAAGAGTAAAGTGATTGACTGACTGACTGACTGATTGACTGACTGACTGATTTAACGATTCATCAACGCCCAGACGAAACGGCTGAAGCTAGAATCTTGAAATTTTGGGTGAGGGTCACTCTTGGCCCAAATGTGACAGATAAGGCTGGGTTTTTGGAAATTCGTATTAGAAGGGTACGAAAAGTACTAAAAAGTACTAAATATGATATCATTTGTATTTGGCGAACCAGTAGAGCTAGAACTCTGAAATTTGGATTGAGGGTCACTGATGGAGTGTAGGATAGATGTACCAAAGGGTTTTTGGAAATTCGAACTACAACTATCCGAAATGTACGAAAATGTACTAAATTTGGTACAATTCTGTAGCATGAGAACGGATAGAGCTAAAAACTTGAAATTTGGAATGCGAATTAGGGTTGGGAAGTAGGGTCGATATAAGGAGATGGTTTTGAAACCGTGTACTCATGTGTACGAAAAGTACTATATGGTACTATATTTGGTACAAATTTGATTTGGATGTACAAATGGAGCTAGAATCCTGAAAAATTAAAGTAACATTACCGTCGGAGTATAGGATTGTGATATGTACGTAGTTTTGGAAATTTGTTACTTATGTGTACGAAAAGTACTAAATCGTACTATAATTGGTACAATTTGGATTTGGGTGAACCGATAGAGCTGAAACAATGAAATTTGGATCATTGTAGGGGTGTAGGATTGGGGTCAGGACTCAGTTTAAGACAATATTACTTATGGGTACTAAATGGTACTAAATTTGGTACAATTTGAATTTTAGGTGAACCAATTGAGCTAGAAGCATAAAACTTGGAGTCAGGATCACTGTCGAGGTGTAAGATTGAGATATGTGAGAAGTTTTAAAATTTTGTACTAATGTGTACTAAATTTGGTACAATTTAAATTGTGGGTGAACCGATGGAATTGGAATCCTCAAACTTGGATTTAGGATCACTGTGGGGGTGTTGGTTTGAGTTAAGTAGGAAGTTTTGGAAATTCGTACAACTGTGTACTAAATTTAGTACAATTTGAATTGTGGGTAAACCGATAGAGTTGGAATCCTGAAATTTAGATTTTGGAGCACTGTGGGGGTGTTGGTTTGGGTCAAGTTGGAAGTTTTTGAAATTCGTACTAAATGGTACTAAATTTGGTACAATTTGAATTTTAGGAGAACCAATAGAGCTAGAATCATGAAATATGGAGTCAGGATCATTGTTGAGGTGTAAGATTGAGATATGTAGGAAGTTTTAAAAATTTGTACTAATGTGTACTAAATTTGGTACAATTTAATTTGTGGGTGAACCGATGGAATTGGAATCCTGAAACTTAGATTTAGGATCACTGTGGGGGTGTTGGTTTGAGTTAAGTAGGAAGTTTTGGAAATTCGTACAACTGTGTACTAAATTTGGTACAATTTGAATTGTGGGTGAATCGATAGAGTTGGAATCCTGAAAACTAGATTTTGGAGCACTGTGGAGGTGTTGGTTTGGGTTAAGTTTGGAGTTTTTGAAATTCGTAGTAAATGGTACTAAATTTGGTACAATTTGAATTTTAGAGCTAGAATCATGAAATTTGAAGTCAGGATCACTGTTGAGGTGTAAGATTGAAATATGTAGGAAGTTTTCGAAATTTGTACTAATGTGTACTAAATTTGGAACAAGTAAATTGTGGGTAAACCGATAAAGTTGAAATCATGAAATTTTGATTTAGGATCACTGTGGGGGTATAGGGTTTGGGTATATAGGAAGTTTTAAAAATTTGTTCTAAGTGTACCAAATTCGGTACAATTTAAATTGTGGGTGAAGCGATAAAGTTTGAATCCTGAAATTTTGATTCAGGATCACTGGGGAGGTGTAGGATTGGAGTATGTATGAAAATTTGGAAATTGGTACTAATGTGTACTAAATTTGGTACAATTTGAATTGTGGGTGCAATCCTGAAATTTTGATTTAGGAACAATGTGGAGGTGTAGGATTGGGGTATGCAGGATGTTTTGGAAATTGGTACTACTGTGTACTAAATTTGGTACAATTTTAATTGTTGGTGAACCGATGGAGTTGGAGTCCTGAAATTTTGATTTAGGATCACCGTAGGATTGATTTAGGGTATGTAGCAAGTTTTGGAAATTGGTACTATTATGTACTAAATTTAGTACAATTTGATTATTAAGATTTTATCTAATTCATGATTTTAATTGGATTGCATGATGTAGATAGTAATGGAAATTTTTACTTATGTGTTCTAAGTGGTACTAAATGTGATACAAATTTAGGTGAAGCGATAGAATCCTGAAATTTGGAATTAAGGTTGGGGTATGTGGGAAGTGTTTGAAACTCGTACTTATGATTTTTAAAGTACTTATGATTGTTGATGTGCACTAAATGATACTCAATTTGGATTTGGGTGAATCTATATTTGTTTTGAAAACATACTATGGCAGAAAATACGTACAAAATGTTCTAAAATAGGGTTTTAAATACATCCCACATTCGCTAACGAAGTAGCGGGTATATGCTAGTAATATATATATATATTCTGTTATTTGTTCCATGTAATACCGCACCTTTTATCTCTAAAACTGGCATAGAAAATAATTATTTTACATAAACAGGGAATGGAAACAGGTTTGTTTGCGCTACGATGTATAGATGGCGCCAATAACTCATTTATAAATTAAACATTATTTTCATGTTAGAATGAATTGTTTGTGTTATATATAGAATATAATGAACATTAAAAATGATAATAAGTGACATAGATGCGATTTTGGGTATATTTTTTAAAACATAAGTATAAGTATATGGATACAAATTTGTGTACACATGAAGTACTCATTATTACCTTCCACCATATATATATATATAGTTTGGCGATTTCTTCGCGATACCGATTTTTTATTTCATAAAACGTATAAATTAAAATACAACCTAAATAAGAACTACGAGCTACATTTGAAAATTAAGGTTGGAGTGTAGGATTGATACATGGTGGTAGTTTTGAAAATGTGTAATTATGTATTTAGTACACATACTAAATTTAGTACAATTAGGGTTTGGGTGAATAGATAGGACTGAAATCATGAGGTTTGGAATTTCTATTGTAGGATTGAGTTTTGGAGACAGCTTTGCAAATTCGGATTTATATGTACGAATGTGTACTAAATGGAGTGTGTACTAAATGTGAGTGAACCGATAGAGTTGGAATCCTGAAACTTGGATTTGGGATCACTGTGGGGGTGTAAGCTTGGGGTATGTAGGAAGTTTTAGAAATTTGAACTAAGTGTACTAAATTTGGTACAATTTAAATTGTGTGTGAACCGAAAGAGTTGAACTGAAGAGTTGAGGTGTAGGATTGGGGTATGTAGGAAAATCTGGAAATTGGTACTACTATGTACTAAATTTGGTACAATTTGGATTGTGGGTGAATCGATAGAGTTAGAATCCTGAAACTTGGATTTGGAATAACTGTACTAAGTGTACTAAATTTGGTACAATGTAGCGATAGATAGGGAGAAGCGATAGAGTTTTAATCCTTAAACTTGGATTTTGGATCACTGTGGGGGTGTTGGTTTGCGGTAAGAAGGAGGTTCTGGAAATTCGTACTACTTTGTACTAAATTTGGTACAATTTGAATTGTGGGTGAACCAATATAGTTGGAATCCTGAAATTTAAATTTGGAATCATTGTGGGGGTGTAGGATCGGGGTATGTAGGAAGTTTTGGAAATTGGTACTACTGTGTACTAATTTTGTACAATTTGGATTGTGGGTAAACCGATAGTGTTGGAATCCTGAAACTTGGATTTAGGATCAATGTGGGGGTGTTGGTTTGGGGGTAAAAAAGAGGTTTTGGAAATTCATACTACTGTGTACTAAATTTGGTACAATTTAAATTGTGGGTGAACCAATATAGTTGGAATCCTGAAATTTAAATTTGGAATCATTGTGGGGGTGTAGGATCGGGATATGCATGAAGTTTTGTTGGATGGTTGAACAGGGTACTTATGGAAATAATGTGTGCTAAATGGAGAATGAAATTTGGTACTAAATGGTACTCAAATTTAATTTATGGTCGATATTAATGTGTGAATTGGATTTTCTGACATATGCAGTTTGTTGTGAAAATAAAATAATATGTTAATGCATGTTTAAATATTTCCTACATTCGCTAACGAAGTTGCGGGCATATGCTAGTATATATATATATATATATAACAAAAATAAACAATATTTTTTCAATGCCTAATTAAATACTTTTCAATGCCATATTTTAGCCGTGGATGTTTAAATACATATTTTTTCTTCTTTGAAATGCCGATTTTATTAAAACTATTTTTAAATGCCTAATTGTAGACGTGGATTATTTAAAAATGTTTTATTTACCTAAACTTAATATTAGGCGTGGTTATTTTTAAATTATTTTTCTGAGCCTAATTTTAGGCGTGGTTTTTTTTTAACCAACGGCGAAACGCGTCGCATAATGGTGGGTACGTAGGTTCTTCTCCTGGCTTTCCTTTTCATTGCAAAATTCAGATCATCAAGCTCGACTCGAAAGAGTATAAATAATCACTTAAAAAAGAATTTTTTCTAAGCTTAATTTTAGGCTTGGTTTTTTTAAAGCATTTTTTTCTAAGACTATCTTTAGGTCTGCATTTTTTAGAAATATTTTTTCTATGCCTAATTTTAGGCTTGGTTTTTTTAAACATATTTTTGAAGCCTAATTTTTTGCCTGTATTTTTTAAGAATATTTTCCAAATATTATAGGCGTGTATTTTTAAAAATACATTTTTTTCAAAGCCTAACGATGGGCCTGGATTTTAAAAAATACCTTTTTCCAAAGCCTAACAATGGGCGTGGATTTTTAAAAACACTTTTTTTCAAAGCCTAACAATAGGCGTGGATTTTTTTTATTATTTTTCAAAGCCTTATACTCTTAGGTTTTAAAAAAATTATGAGCCTAACAATAGGCGTGGATTTTTTTTATTATTTTTCAAAGCTTTATACTCTTAGGGTTTAAAAAAATTATGAGCCTAACAATAGGCGTGGATTTTTTTTATTATTTTTCATAGCCTTATACTCTTAGGTTTTAAAAAAAATTATGAGCCTAACAATAGGCGTGGATTTTTTTTATAATTTTTTTCAAAGCCTTATACTCTTAGGTTTTAAAAAATTATGAGCCTAACAATAGGCGTGTATTTTTAAAATAATTTTTTCAAAGTCTTATACTCTTAGGTTTTAAAAAATTATGAGCCTAAAGATTGGGCATGTATTTTAAATCCTAACATTAGGCGTGTATTTTTAACAATATGTTTGTTCAAAGCCTAATAATAGGCGTATATTTTTTCTATTTTCATGTGTAGATTTTAAAAATATTCTTAGGATTAAAAAAAATATATATATATATATATATATATATTTTTTTTTCCAGGGGTAGGTCGGTCATCAAGGCGTGGATGCTAACAAATACTTTTGAAAGTCTAATTAAAGTTGTGGATTAAAAAACATATTTTTAAATAAAGTTAAAAAAATTAAGTTTAGTTTTAGACGCAGATTAAAAAAAAAAAATAATAAAAATTTTCAAAAATATTTTATTCAAGGCCTACTTTTAGGCGTTGATTTCTAAAAGTATTTTTCAAGGACTACTTTTAGGCGTTTGCTTCTAAAAATATTTTTCAAATTTTTCAAAGCCTAACAATAGGGATTTTTTCAGGCATATATAAAACATATTTTTTCTAATATCTAATTATAGTCTTGGATTAAAATATACAGGGTGAGATAAAAAAACTGCAACAAAGTCAAACGCCATAATGTTTAGACTTTCTTTTAATTTTATTGAATGAAACAAAAAATGTCGAAAATAGCGTAACATTTTAGAATAAGTTTAGATTTGTTTGAATTGGTCACCTTTGACGCGAATTATGGCCTTCAAAAGGCCCTATGAAACCATCACACGCTACCCGATTGTTGCTCTGCGGTATTTTGGCCCATTCCCGGCGAAGCGCTTCCTTGAGGTGATCTAAACTTTGGTATTTTTTAGTGCCAACCTTGCTTTCCAAAATACTCCAGACACTATAGTCCAACGGATTGGTATCAGGAGATGTTGGTGGCCATTGCGCGCTGGAGATGAAGCAAGAAACGTCATTTTGTAACCATTCTTTGGTGGCGCGTCCATCACCGCACTCAGGATGGTCATGTTGGAATGTCCAAGGTCTGCGGCCAAAGCGTTTGCGTGCCCAAGGCTTTTATACACCTTCTAGAATATTTTCGCGATAATATTCAGCATTTATTCTGATGATATTCGATTGATACGAGCGGAGAGCGATCGTCAAGTGTTATGGCGGTCCACACCAATACCATGGCCGGCGCTTGAGTTTTGGTGGCCAACCAAAGGTTCACATTTTCATCTGACCTCTTTGGCAAGTAAACACGATCATTTTGATTGTTTACAAACTGCTGGACAACGAATGTTTTCTCATCGAAGAAAACCAAATTCGGCAGTTCACTATTTTCGGTCATGCTCTTTAGCTCTTTTCAGCCTATTTTATTTCTGCTCCATCACGAATAACTTTTTTCTGGAAAATTCTTACCAAAATGCTTTTGTACGCTTGTAAACAATATAATGAGCTGTCACTGGAAAACTTTTAACAGCTTTCGGACGAGTGGCTTAGAAATGACAGCAGTCTGAAGTTGGTTGCAGTTTTTTCATCTCACCCTGTATATATATATATATTGAAAACATTTTTCAATGTCTACTAATAGGCGTTTATTTTTTAAAATCATTTTTCAATATTTACTAATAGAACTACATTATTTTAAAAATGTTTTTATAAATAGCCTTAAAAATGTCTAAAAAAAATCAGGCATTAGAAACTATTAATTAAAAAATTCACGCCCTAAAAAATATTTTTTCCAAATCCAACCTCTACAAAATAATTTAAGAAAATTCACGCCTTAAAAAAATACGAATTTTAATCATTTGTCTATAATAATTTTTCTATAGAAGTTTGGTTCAAATCGGATACTACGTATATGATTTTAAGTAAGTGACATTTAATAAACCCTTTTACAAATATGTTAATAAACCAGTGAGCGACGCAGTATAGTCGGACGGGGCCGACCATACGATACCCTACACAACTACCACGGAACTCGGATGTTTATTCCGATTCCCTTCACGGTGGGTTGTGTTGCCTATATTCGACTAGAAAACACACAAAAAAATTACGTTTTTGGTCCTCTTCATCCCAAAATTTTAATCAGATCATCATCGAAAATTATAGGCGTTGTCTTTGACCATATTTGGAACATCATGGAAAATTTTAAAGGAATCAGCGCTATATTTCCGCCCTCTAATGAGGTAATGGGTTACTAAATAATATCTGAATACGTACGTAAGCACCTGTAAATATTTGTGTGTAACTCCTCCCACATTCGAGTACATACGACAATGTTATTGGAGTCATTTTGAAGGTCAACCATTCCTATTGGATACACTATCAACTTCGCGGATCTATATGCTTCACGAGTAAATATATACGCCATAGAATATAAAGTTTGTCATTTTTCACACAAAAGTCAGGGTCTATTTGACCCGCTAAATAATGACTGATCTTTATCAAAGCAGGCATGCACATTCTCTTTCCCATTCCTCTTCTCCATGTAAAATTTCGCGATGTTCGGGTCATATTTGCGGCCTCTAAAGCGACCAGAAAAACCGACAATAATTAAATATTTGGTCCATATCATATTAACGGATCTTTACCAAAAACAATAGGGATCTTCACTGGCCAAAACCCTTCCTATATGCAAAATTTCGTGTGGTCTGTATCGTGTTTACAAATTATAATGGACAGACGGACGGACACAAATGTCTTGATCAACTCAGCTAGTCGAGATAAGACGATCGGTATACTAAATGGTGGGTCTAGGACCAATATTTCGCGGCGTTACAAACTCTTGGGGCTGCACAAAGCTGTAATACTCTGACAACATAGTTGTGTAGGTTATAAAAATCTCTTGAAAATTTATATTTTTTTTAAATCCTCAAAATATATATTTTTAAAATACCCCTTGAAATGTTTTCTATCTATTGAAGGCCTCTTGAAGGGTCTTCCATATCTTGAACAACACTTCAAAAGTCTTCTGTCCATAGAAATCCTTTTAAAAATATATTAAAAAAAAACTACAATAGCTCCAAAAAAGTAAGACATCTAATAAAGTAATTCCAATGTAGAAGTGGATTTTTTTCACAAATTTCCAATTGATTTCTTCTTTTTGTGTTACTCTCTTTTCAAAAAAAAAAAAAAAATCGAATGTCTACTCATTGAAACTAGAAAAGAACAAAACATATAGCATGCCGGCCATTCAGTCAATTCATTCATTCCAATATTCATTTTCGAACATTCGGTTTTTGTAAAATGTCCAACAGTAACTGCAGATGACGTTGAGGATGTTAAAACGACAGCGGATGGCTGTAGTGATGAAACATTTTAATTAAGGCATTTGTGCTGAGTCCTCCTCATTGGACAGACCCCAGCCAACCAACGCAACCCGGCAATAGTTTAGCATTCCAGCAGCAGCAGCAGTAGCAGCTAGCTGCGAAGTCATTATTGTCACAAAACACACAGAGCTACCAACTGTCATTGTGACAGTTTTTTTTTAAACAAAACAACAGTTTTTTTTGTACTGTCATGCTAAAGCTGTCAGCTATTTAATTTTTTTCTTCATCTTCTTCTAACTTCTCTTTTATGCTCATTTCCATTTGCCGGTATTTCTATGGGCTGTTGAGTTTCTTAATTTTGAAAATTGTGTTTTATTGTTTGATACCTTTGACAGTTTCTATTCAAACATTTAATTAAATGAAGACATTCGAGTTGTTTAATTTATTTAAATGTATTGTAGAAAATGTCAAACACCACCATGGAATAACAACTACCCTTTTACCAAATATGACCGATCAACTACCTGTGTTCTCCTACAAAACATTTTACAAAATCCTCAGCTCCTCCTCCACCTCTCGGCCAAAAGTCATTTCAAATTTGTCCACAATTTTGTGGCTCATCCCACTAATGGCTGTGATTATCTTTGGTTATCTCTCAACACGGATCAATCGCTCGCTCACTCGCTCTCTCTTTCATTGATCCGCTCATATATATTTGTTGTGTCTTTTGTGGCGATTAACTATTTAATCCTTTTGCTTGTGTTTTTTCCCGTTATATCAGGTACCTGTTTGTCTGTAGATATTTTGTCAGAGATTTGAAAACGTAAATCCCGCCATAATCTGATATTTTGTCCGGCATTTATGGCATTGTTCCTCTTTTGTTCTGCATTCGAAGTTACAAAATTTTATTTATCTTTTTTCAAGTTGTTGACTTGTCAAAGGATTAACATATCCTTGTTTTTTTTGGTCATCTTCCTTTTGTCTTCGAGACCAGTCAGACCACATCATCATATCGAGGATCGTCATCGAACAAGAATTCAAGTTCCATGAAATGCATTTTATTTTAGTCAAACCGAGTTCTTTCTTTTTTTTTTTTGCAGGGAGGGGCGTTATTCTTGACCGGCGTTAATAATGCATCATTAACGCTATAATTTGACTTTTAACATGATTAAGCAAGAAACACAATGATGGAATTTCGCAAACAATTTTTACTGAACATGGTGGATTTTGGGATATAAAATTAACAGGTTTGTATTTCAAATGTGTTGAAGATTCAACTGAAAACTTTTTCTTTAGAATAAAAAAAAATAGAAAAGCTTAATATTTTGTAGTAAAATTTAATTCAGCTCAGCTGAATTTCAAAGAATTGCTGGTAAAATTAAATTAGATTATCTAAAAGTCATATTCAACTTAGCTGAATTAAAAAACTTCTACCAAAAAAAAAATTATTTTGTTAGAATATCATTTTTTCTTTCATATATATTAAATTCAGCTTTGCTGAATTGCAATTTTGTACTAAAAAAAACTTGCTAAATCATACTTTTCACCCAAGAAACATAATTCAGCTTTGCTGAATTTCAGTTTAGATACTAAAAATAATTTATTTTTTGTTTTAAACATTCCAATTAAGCCATACAAATTTAATTCCGCTCTCTGAATAATAAAATGCAAAAAAAAAATAAAATAAAATAAAATAAAAATAAATAAATATTTTGTAATAAAATACAATTTAGCTATGCTGAATTACGAAAACATCTATTAAACATTTATTATGCTATCTAAAATCCAAAATTCGATTATAAAATTTGCTGTTGCCTAAATTTTACTTCACATAAATAACATTCAGCTTTGCTGAATTGCACTTTTTTGAATAAAAACTATAGTTAACACTTGCTGAATTACAATGTTGCCCGAATTCCATTTTTTTTACTTCACATTAATAATATTCAGCTTTGCTGAATTGCAGTTTAAAAAAATTATGTTTAACACTTGCTGAATTACAGATTCAGTCTTGCGAATTACAAAAAATTCCAATTCAGCTAACTCAATATAATTAAAAAAAGTGTAAATTTCAATTTATTAGATTATACTGTTATTTTGTTGTCTGGCATCCAATAAAAATTAGTTGAATTACAATCCAGCTAACTCAATATAATTTAGACATAAGTAAATTTAGCTAAATTGCATTAATATTCAATAAAAAATTGCTGAATCGCAATGTGGAACCCTTGAAATCAAAATTTCGACGAATTTCGACTTAAATCAAAGTTGCTGAATTACAAGAAAATCGAATTCAGCTAACTCAATATAATTAAAAAAAGTGTAAATTTTAATTTATTTGATTGTACTTTTTTAATTGGTGTCTGACATTCAATAAAAATTAGCTGAATTACAATACTTTTCAATAAAAATAAATTAAAAATAGCTGAATTTAATTTCATTGCAATATGAATTAATTCAGCACAGCTGAATTGCAAAAACTTTATACATCTTTAAAAAATCATACTCAGTATAAAAGAAAATTGCAAATCTCACAATTCAGCAAATAACATAAAATTAGAAAATAAGTAAAACTTCATTTGTTTCATTAAATTCCATTTTTTGCTTAAGAAAATGTCATTCAGCTTAGCTGAATAAGAAGTTTATGTAATAAAATCCATATCAAAATTTTCTGAATTTGTGTAGATTGCAAGGGAATGCAATTCAACCTAGCTGAATTTCAATTTTGTATATTAAGTTCAATTAAAAAATAACTAGTATCACATTTTGACTTTGCTGAATTAAAAATATTGGTGAAATAATGATATTCAGTAATGCTGAATTATAGATTATAAAATATTTATGCAATAAAATTTTATTTAACATTGCTGAATTACGTTTAACTGTAAATAGTTTCAATTCAGCTACGAAAAAGAATAGATTAATCTTTGCTGAATTAAATATTTCCTTAAAAAGTCTAATTCAGCTAACGACAAACCTTGTTGAATTATAGGTCCGCTTGAAAAAAGTGTTGCTGAATTTAAATTTTCGTCAAAAAAATTAAATTGAAAGCTGCTGAATTTTTTTAATTTTTTTTAATTCAGCTAAATTTCCTGAATAAATATTTCCATATGGCTTTTAAATATATTCATTAAAAATCCCCAATCAACCGTGCAATCGAATTTAATCGAACTAAATACATACATACATATATACACTGGAAATGTATATAAGCGGCGGCCGGGATAAAAGAGGCTCAACGGAATATGGAATTAAAACGAAACGAATAACGACAACAACAACAACAACAAAAAGAAAATTCGAATAAAGAATAAAAAACACGATTATAAAAGCGAAAAAAGTTAGTAATCAATCATTTGCAATGTGGAACCACGCCTATGCTACCCTCTGATTAGTCAGCAGAAAAATGGAAGATGATGAAAATATGGCCAAATGGTGGTGGTGGCGATGCTGATGGCGGCGGCATCATTGGTCTCAGCAGTCGACATTCACTACTGTGTGTATGGAGGAGAAAAAGAAGAAAGGTGGTGTGGCAGCATTTGGTAATAAGGGATGGATAGTAAATGATGAAAGGATACCTATGGAGGAGAGTCTGTGAAGATGCAGGATTTCACACAAACACACACATGGAGAAATTTTTCGCTCGCTCTTTGATGTCCTGCGCGCACAATACGAAATTTTTGGGGTTGCTATATAGATTACACACACATAAAAAAATCCAAGCGCTATATATATTACAATATAGAGGCTGTGATGATATATACAATACTCACACACTCACCGATACATGCAGCATATGTACCCACAGGTTTTAACTCTCATCGATTTAAAACAAAAGGATACGCATGTGTTCCATTGGAAAATTCGAGTATATGAATATGTGTGTTACCCCCCTCTCGGCTCCTTTGCCGATATAATAGCATCATCCTCACCGCCATCATCCAATGAATCCATCTCAAATCGTTAATACTCCATGCGAATGGAATAGGGCGTCGTCGGCATATTCATTTAAATTTCATTAGAATTCATGTCAGTCTTTGTTAAGTGCATCTCGCTCGTCTTTTGAGTTAGAAGTTTTTAATTAATATTCTGATCACAGCCGTGAAGTAGTATTTGAAGGAAGGAATATAAATTGCCATTTATTTTCATTGATAAATTATTGGAAAATGCGATTATGACAAGGTGTCATAAGCGGAATTAATGGCGATGGTGGTGGTGAATATCATTGAGGATTACATATATAATAAATGTTTATCAAATGGGAAAAGTTTGAGCTTAATGTTATTTCCAGAGACTTGAAAAGTGGTTTCAAAAAAAAAAAAAAAAAATAAATAAAATAAATAAATAAAAACAAATAATATAATAAAAAAAAAAACAAAAAATTTTAAACATTTGGAAAAACTTGAAGTAGAGCTGATTTAGGGCTGGTGGTAGTGCGGCGAGAGGTAGTTAAAATCATTTTTTCCCGATGACGTGTTTAATGACTGTCGCACGAGATTATTCAAAAACTCTTAATACTATTGCTTCAAATTCGACATTTTTGGTATGAAGACTTGATACACAAAGAGGACTCAAAGTCAGGGTGCGGAGAATGAATAAAATACACTCTTTCTCACGAATGCTTACGGCGATAATTCGAATGTTTTTTAATTTATCGCGAATGATAAAGTTACAATGAATGAACAAACATATGCACTCCCTTGCGAATGTTCGCATTACACGAAAAAATTCACGAACGATAAAACTTCACTGCAAGCGTCGTCGATTCAGTCATTCGCGAGCATTCTTTGCTGAAGAACATTCTTTTGAAAAACTCAAAAAACAAATGTTCGCGAATGCTCGCGAGCTCCGTTAAAAACAAACACAAACAAACATCATAAAAAAGTAAACACACACAACGAATGAATATGTGTGTAACAGAAAGTGTGTGTAATAACAAAACACATGTCCAACAACTATTGCGTTCACGAACGAGTGTTGTTATTGTTGATGCTGTTTTGAGCATTCGCGAGAATTCGGCAATGTTTGTTTTCATTCGTGAAAGAATGTCAGTAAGAATTTCAACCACCAAACGAAACGAACGATCTTTGTTGTGTGCTCTCACTCGTTTGTTATGTGTGTGCGAACATTCTTTCACGAATGCTCGTTTGGTAAAGAATGTACCGCCATAAATTCATTCGTAAAAGTGAGCACAAAACGAAAAGAATGTATTTCAATTCATTCGCGAGCGAATTTTTGCACACCCTGCTCAAAGTACATCCTTATGGTGGCGAGTATAAAAAGTTCTTATTGTCGACAGATTTATATCCTGGATTGCTGAAGTCAACGGAATTACTGCCTATTATTAAGGATTAGCATTTTCTTTTATTAAATTTATAATTTTCAAGGTAGTGCCCCCCGATATGATGGACCTAAAGTAAAAATTTAAAGTATGCTATGTTTACTATTCGTTTTATATAGGGTTATCTATTTCGTGGTTTCAAAAGTACGGGACTGGTATAAGACATCTGTCAAACAAGGTTGTTTTTTTTTTCAGTTGAAATTTTGATATTGACGAAAATGGATCACGTAACGATCTCGTAGTGCGTAAATGTTATCAACGTCTACAACAAAAGTCGGTCGGGATATTTATATGGCGACTATGGTGTTTTGTTATATGAGGTTGTTCATGCTCATGTTTCAAATTGCAGACATTGGAAAACATAAACGGACTTTTTTAATTTATTTGTTATTAACCAGGAATCCGCGATATGTCAAACTTTAGCCACTTCCCTGGGAATATTCGGTCAAACATTTATTAATAACGAAAAAGAATCGGAACTCTTATGTTGTGTTATATTAAAACTTCTACCTATATTCACACCGCACAAATTTGTATATAAGTCAGCCTTTCAGAACCCTTTACAATCCCATCGGCTGGGAAATGCAGCTAAAGTCTTAAAAATACCAAAAAACGAGATGTTAACATTCTATGAGAACTATACCAACTCGTAAACTGACATTGATAATTTTTGACAGAACGATTTGATAAATCAAATTAGAGCGAATTCGGTTTAAAAATAAGGAATAATGATCGTATTCATTTTTGTTAGGGTCATTTTCTACTCAATGAGATTCCAAAATATTGAATTGTTCTCACGTGCTAATGATCCCCAAAATACCGATCATTGGGGTGTAGCGTTGAATGGAGGGCTTCCTAAAAAGTGGGCCAAAATTAAACCAAAAAATAACAAATTACAACCAATTGGGTAGAAATATGTGCCTAAAACCATCAAAATACCGAATGTTGCGTGGAGGCTGCCACGAATCATAAGACTCATAAGTCTCTATCGTGATTTCATCAGACAGACAGAATAAATATACTTTATGGCGTCTTCGGTGAATATTTCGAGACGTTCAAAATAATATAACAAATTTTAAATATGTTCCTCCCACGGTGAGAGGTTTGGGATTATGAGGGATTAACGAGAGGCCATTACATCCAGAAAAAAATTCAGTGTTTTTTGCGCTCTTTGGTCTGAAGGTGTGATTGGACCTTAATTTTGATGAATCGATATTTTTGCCTGCTATTGAAGAATAGGATATATCTTGAAATCTTAATCAAAGAGTTGACCATCTGAAGGGATGTAGCAGAAGAAATGGCCCTAAAGACCCCATCTTCGAATTGAATGTAGGTTTGGTGAAATGGATTATATCGTATACTCCATTACTTCCACATAAAATTTCCAAACTTTTCGAACTTTGTCACTTTGTGGGCTCTGTTTTCGGATTTGATCTAGGCTTGGTAAAAAATATTACGATGTGTAAACTATGGATGAAATATTACATTCCATTTCCAAGATATTGGATTTAAAACATTTAAAAATGTTGACCTTTTGTGGAGGAGATACCACAACAAGTAGGCTGATGGGTCCCACTATATGCACTTAATGGATCAAATCAGATATTACATTCGCTTCATATCAAATTTTCAATACAAGAAGTGCACAGTTTAGATCAAATTGTGCATGCCATTCGCATATTCAAAATTTTAAACTTTTTTTGGGATGTAACAAAAAGAGGTGGACCAATTAAACTCATTTTTAGACTTGATGTAGATTTGGAAAATAGTACTGCGATGTGCAAATTTAGAATTAAATTAGACTTTTCAATCACTTGATATTGGATTAATACATTTTCAAAATTTTGACACTTCGTGGGGTAGGTAGTAGAAGTAGTGGGCCGAAGTGTCTCATTCATATGAGCTTTACAAAAATTCCAAATTTTTTGAACCATTGCTGGGTACTATAAATAGTGGACCGTTTTCCAACATTATAAAGGCTTGATTAAAATATTAGTTGTATGCTCCGTTCGCATAAATACATTTTCTGCACAATTTATATAATTTTGTGTGGAATGTACTAGAAGAAGTGGACCGATCTTAACCATCTTCGAACTTGATTTATAAGGAATGACATCGGTCACTCCTTTCGAGTGTTATATTATGCGCAAATAAATAGACTATAAATTGTCTGTATAGATTTGTTCCAAAGAACTTGGAGTCTAAAGCCAATATTTCGATTAAACAATTTTTGCCCTCAGACAAAATAACTTCAAGGCATTTAGAAAATATTCTGAAATATGATAGACGAATCTATGGAATGGTGCACCCCTCTGTCTGCATTGACTTATAAAATCTTGGTTTAAAATAGCTTTTGGAGAATATACATTTTTGTATATGGCAATTTTGAATGGCAATCAAATGTAAATCACTTTGGTTTAAGTCATTTTATGTTTTAAAAAAAATTAATGAGCATTTTTTAATTTTCGAATATTTTTGTATATATTTTTAATAAATAAATGCATTTCTGATATATACGAATACAATACATATATATTTGAAAGAAATGTCCGATTGGCACGAAATTTTGTATAACGTTTTGAACACTTTGACTTTCAAATTACTGTCTCGAATCGGTCGAATCAGAAATACGATTTGAATTCTTAATATTATACTGATTTCGAGCTGAAAGGTTTGAAGTTATATTGTGATTAAAAGCGTAGAGTGATTCCTGTCTTCAGGTTCTACAATGGTGAAATTATATTTAGAAAAATATTTAACGTGTATTAAAATACTAAATCCAGTAACCGATCTTTAACATTTAAGATATAATTAACTTGAAACAAACAGTTAGCATATAATTTGTCCGAAAAAGTATTAAATTGTTGTCACATGCGAACCATGAAACAATTGGAAGATTAAAATCACACATGCAAATTAACAAAGATGTTTCAGAGAGTATATCCGAGACGTAACCTATTATATTGGCATGTCTGTTATATATCTCAATACTCGAATTGGGACCTTACGGTTATATATTTTAAATGTCCTCGTCTAGGGCTGTCATAGCTTTTCATGATGCCGTTTGTTTTACAATTTTCACACTATCATCAAGGATTCTACAACAACAACAACAACTGATAATCCTGATAGTATTTTACAAGGATAGAATGTGGAGTATATGGGGTGTATACTTACATGGGGAGTATCTATCCGAAGTCCCTCTATTAGCAAAGGTTCTAAAATGTGTTTCTATAGACACCTAAACATTTCTACAACCCGATATAGACTGAGAAGGTAGATTATCTTAAAAATTGGCAGGGATATTTAATCGGTCCGATATATATATAGACGGGCGGACAAATATTTTTTTTTAAATTGTTTCGAAACTACTGGCAATACCAAATTATAATTGTGGTGATATTTCAAAAAATGGACTGTGAAATACAAATAGTTTAACTGTCAACTCCAAATACATTCATATAAATACATATGTACATATATTTTAAAACAAAGTTTTACAAATACACCATAATTATAGGTTATGGTTACATTTCCCAACAACTTTCTTCAATTTGAAAAAAAGTTTTAAATTTTATATTTGCAATGGTATTCATAAACACATATAAATATTTGCACGCAATATTAAATGCATACGGTAGCAAAGGGTTACCATAGTGTATCTTTGAAGGTGCAGGGCGATTTTCAAATACAACCAAAAGTAATTTCGAAAGGAGGATGTCCCTTTGAGGACATTCAGACGAAGAAACAAAAACAAAAATCATTCGCTACTTTGGAATAGCTGCCGTTAATTTTCAATTAAATATCTATTCGCTTAAAAATTCAATTATTTTCGAATTAAAGAAAAATATCAAAATATTGACATTAATCGAATTACCAAAATAAAGAAAACAATTGTACGATTTTCGTAATTTGAAAATAGACTAAAAATTTCCCCAGCTACATGCATGCCTGTCACATTACGAAAGGAAAAAAAAGGTGTAATCAATGACGTTCTTTAAATTTGTAGATTTTATCGGAACCTGTAGAAGGCCTTTACGAATGAAAGGCGAGATTCTATATCAATAGAAGCGCTTCTTAGCCACGAAGATAAATGTATTTTTGATCAGACGCATCAATGAGACTTTTCGACTCTAATTTCATGTTTTTCAGATCTAAGGCAAAGCAGTGCACTTTGCGGTTGTAATACCCGGTCGGTCTCCAATATAACCTGACTCTCTGATGATGGATTTAATTTCGATTTCTTGTGCGGAGTTTTTGACAAATAGTGTTTTGTGGGATTTTTAATTTTTCATCGGTTTCTATTCTAAGGAGAGATAAAAGGGAAAACCACAAATAAACTATCAAAGGGAAATGGAAAACGCATATATATATACACACATATATTAATGGAGCACAGTGGGCAGAATAAGTTGATAATGTGGTCTACAATGTTCTATGAATTAGTAGACGTAACAATTGTATGAATGTTTTAAATAAATACAAAACCGTTCAGAAGTTATTTTCATATTTAGAGGAGCTTTCAGAAAGAGCCTTTCAGAAGCATAGCTAAGCTTCTGAAAGGCTCTACAATATGACTTTCCAAATGGTCTTCTTCAGACAGATAACCCCTCCTAAAGGATCTCCAAAAGAGGAGCTTATTGGATGATTCTTCTGATCATGCAGATATCTTTTTGGTTATATCTGTTTATATAGGATCCTATATAAACAGAAGACCTTTGGAAATGAAACCTTTAATATGTCCTTTTATATGCGGAATACCTTTAAGGAGGGTTTGAGGAGGATTTCACAGAAGTTCTTCGAAAAGGACATTTACAGACAGGAGAACTTTCTGTAGAAATAGGATCCTATATAAACAAAAGGCTTTGGAAGTTAAAACCTTTGAGATGACCTCCTATATGCGGAATATCTTTGAGGAGGGTTTCAATACACTTAAGTTCTCTTAGAAATTCTTCAATACACAGAAGACATTCGAGAAGGATTTTTTTTACACAGGAGAACTTTGAAGTCGAATGAAGAATTTTCTAAAAGTGCAAATAAAGACAGGTTTACTTCTTAGTTTTTAAAAATCATTTTTTATATTTTCGTCCCACTGTGCTGAAGTAAAAACAATGTTATCTCTTGACTACCACAACAATATTGGTCCAGAAAAATTGTCGACTCATTGCAATAATGAGCTCGTTGATTGTGTACAAGTGTATGACCCCCACACACACACCAGGTCATCGGAGGTGAAATGAAAAGAAGAAAAAAAAAAACAAACCAAAATCCGAAAGCCAATCTGCACTGGCATTGCGGTGGCACTAAGAAGGTGTAAGGATCATTAATAAATGAGATGACTGCTGGACCATTAAAAAAGCATCATTCATCAAAACCACAATATGGATCTTGTCGATGACACCTATACAGCAAATCTTAAAAAAACTGCACCACTCTCTTTCTGTGTCTTTCGTTCTCCGGAAAAATCATTAAGGAAGAAGTTGAACAACAGCTCCTCCACCGCAGAGGACATTTTGTAAACAAGGAAGATTAATTGTCTGTCACATGCTCACGCATAGTCAAATCAGTGTCTTATTTGTTGACTTGCCACCACCTGTGTGGTATGTGCATCACCGTGAGATCACTGTCGGATGCTTTAAAATTGTTTTTTTTTCTCATTTTGAATGTTCTTCTCAGTTGTTCCGTTGTTATCCTGATCAGATTTGTTTACATTAATTACATTTCGGTTGCCTTTATTTTGACACAAATTAAACGAGGAAACAAAAGCATTTAGGGTAAATTTCATGTAAAACAAAACTGTCGGATCTTTCACAAATGGAGGGCACAGAGCCGAAGATCTTACAAAAAACCTTCCAACTATTTTCTACAAACGGATGATGTGAGAGATAGATGACCATTCCTTCAAAGGGACCTTTATAGAGAAAGCAATTTTCAGTTAGAGAAGCGTCAAAAAATTGCAAGGTTCCGGAAACCCTATACAGACGTAGGACCTTACCTTAACTTCCCATTATCCTCAACAGACAGAGGTAATTTATAACGTCTTCTATAGACAGAGAGGTTCTCAGAAAGGACCTTTCAGCTGTTCCTTTTTCAGAAGATATTATATAGACTAAATATTTTTAAGACAGATATTTTTCATAAAGTTATTCTATAGACGTAAGAGGACCTTTAAAAGCATCCTATACAGACAGAGAACCTTCCGAATGATATTTTGTGGACAGGTAACCCCTCAAAATGTCCTTCATAGAAAGATAACCCTTCAAAAAGTCTTTCATGGAAAGATAACCCGACCGACAAATTCCAGAAGATAACCGGCAAAATGCAGAAGCTCTGTCAAAACACAAAAACATCTGAGGAGATCTTCTGCAGGCATCAGAACTTTCAGAAGCGTTCTATTTAACGGAAAAAACTCTGATGTCTTTTACAGATATAATACATTTTAGGAATATTTCTAAAGACCGATGAGAAGGTCTTGAAATCCTCTCAGAAGGCTCTTATGAGAAGGTGTTTTATTGCAAAAAATATTTCATAGAAAGTCTTCAGTAGACTGAAAAATGTTCCTATAATTTCCCCTCAAAATGATCTCCATTGAAAGAGAACCCTTTAAAAAGTCTTTCATGAAAAAAGACCTACAGGACAGACATATAACCTTTCGGAGTAGATCACCTCTAGGAGTAGATCACCTCTGATAAGATCTATAGAAATAGGATCTTTCGTAATAGGATACTGTATAACATGAGGAGCACCTTTAAGGAGGTCATGTATTACCAAAAAGCCTTTAGAAGGTCTTCGGTTGTCAGACTATCTCTTTTAGGCAGTAAAACGGCCTTTGAGAAAACTTCTAACATCAGGATGTATTTAGAAAGGTCTTCATAAGACCTCTAAGTACATCTTTTATATCCATAGAATCTTTAAGAATGGTTTCATAAATCGAAAGTGCTCTGAGGAGGTCTTTTAGCCAGAAGGCCTTTGAGATGGACTTCTATTGACTGGACATTATTGAAAATGACTTCATAGACAGAATGCCTCTGAGAAGGACTTCTATAGTCAATGGCTTCTGAGGTCTTCTAGTAGACAGTAGACTTTAGTAAGGGCTTCAATAGAGTGAAGGTGCTGACACGATATTCTATATATTGAAATTCTCTGCGAAGACATTCAATAGACAGAAGGTGTTTAAGAAGTTCTTCAATGGACAGAACGTCTTTTACAATACCATCTACAGACATGGGATATTTGAAAAGGACTTTCATACACAGAAGGCCTCTGAGAAGGACTTCTGTAGACGGATGATATTTGATAAGGTAATCTTTTGCCAAAAAAAACTCTTAGAAGGTTTTAAAGACTTGCCTATGTCTAGGCATCTGAGAAAGTCTTCTGTAGGCAGTAGCCCCTTGAGAAGGTCTTCATGACCCCTGAGAAGATATTTTTCAAACAGAATGCCTTTGAGAAGGACTTCTATAGAAATAAAAACTTTGAAAGGATTTTTCTATATCCTATGACCTCAGAGAAGGTATTCAATAGACCTCTGAGAAGGATTTTTTGGCCGAAGACTTTTGAGAAGATATTCTCTAGCAAATAATGGACAAAAGGCCTTTGAGAAGTTCTTGAATGTAGTGAAGACTTCTGAGTAGGTCATTTATATACTGAAGATCCTTAAATAGGACTTCTATAGACGTAAGATATTTGAGAAGACCTTCTCGGAGATCTTTAGAAGGTCTTTCATAGACAGAAGACCCTTGAGAAGGTTGTTTATATTTTGATAGTATTTGAGAAGGTTTTAAATAGAATGTAGACCTCTGGGGTGTTCTTTTTTAAGTAGAAGACCTTTGAGAAAGCATTCTATTAAAAAATACTTAATAAAAGGGCTTCAATAGACAGAAGACCCTTAAAAATTTCTCCAATATAGTGAAGACTTTTGAGAAGCTACTTTATAGACAGACGACCTTTAAAAAGGACCTCAATCAACATGATATTTTATCCAGGACTATTAAGACGTGGATTTTTTATCGAATATTTTTCAAAGGACTATCGGGGCGAAGATCTTTAAAGAATATTTTTACAAGGACCAAAAATGCGTAGATTTTTTAAAGAATGAGTTTCAAAGGACTATCAGGGCGAAGATTTTTTGAAGAATATTTTTATAAGGACCAAAATGGCGTGGATTCTTTTAATTTTTTTTTTCAAGAACCAAAGCAAGGCGTGGATTTTGAGGAGTTCTTAAATATATTGAAGACCTCTGAAAATCTTTGAAAATAACTTCTAACTGCAGAACACTTTTCAGAAAGTTTTCTACAGAAAGATTAGAAATAATGAGACCTTTAATAAACAATAGACCTTTGAGAAGCTCATCTACAGAGAGAAGACATTCGAGAAAGTTTTCTATAGACAAAAGAACTCTGAGAAAGCCTCCTATAGACATGAGTGTTTTAAGAAGGTCTTCTATAGACATTAAGCCTTTGAAGAGATTTTCAATAGATAGAAGACCATTGAGAATGTCTTTAATAAACCAAATATGCCTGCGGAGAACTAATATAGACAGAAGCCCCTTTAGAAGCTCTTCCAAAGATCTTCTTCTAAAGACAGATGACCACTGAAAAGTAGATTTTTAAGAATGCATTTTATAGAGGTTTAACCAGGTCTTTTGTAATCAGAAACCCATTAAGAAAGTTTCCTGTCGCCATGAGACCTTTGAAAGGCTATTGTAGACAGATGGAAGATTTTTGATAAGAAATCCTGGAGACATTTGAAAAGAACTCTTTGTAATAAAGTCTTCTATAATCATAGGACTTCAAAAGGCAGAAGATATCCGAAAAGGTCTCTTATGGTCAGGAGACCTCTGAGAAGGTCTTATAGAGAACATAATGTATTGAGAAAGGTCCTCTATAGGTGAAGGACATTTTAAAAGGTTATCTCCGGCGTTGTAATCCATATAGGCATACTCCTTTAAAAGCGCATACCCTTTCAAATGCAAAATGGCAACCCATTTAGAAAATATTAAAAAAAAACGATGGTGTGGTGTGGCAATCAAGCCATCAGGCAATTAACGGAACTTTTTTAACAAATGTCCGCAATAAATTGTAAAACAAAAAACCACAAAAAAAAAACTCCATGATTGCTGGGTTGAAAATGGCTTGGCTACCGAATTGCGCACAAATTATAGAAATTAATAATTAAAATCTTCAACAACAAAAACAACAGTGGAGAGATATCAAATAAATAAAAAAATCAACATCAAGCAACAACAAAACGCACACACATTTGCAATAATTATTTTTACAAGTCATTGTCATTCGTACAGTCAAGTCAGTCACCATAGGTCCCACCGCGTGCATAGAAGACGCAGAAGCCAAAGAAGAGGCGTATTTTTTCATTAAACTTTTGCCACTGGTAGGATGGATGGAAAAGCCAACACCACGCGATTTTTTATGTTGTTCAACCATAACTCCAACAAAATGTTATAGGAGGTAATTAAAGATTTTTTGCGAAATGCATTTGTTTTTTTTTTTTCTTATGATTTGTTTTCTTTTTTTACCGAGAGATAAATGTGCATATGTTTGTAATCTTCACTAATACACATATTGAGGAAAATAATGTTTTTCTTAATATTTTTATAAAAAAAATGTTGTGTCGTTTTCAATCGCGTTTCTGTTAAGACTGATTCATATTTGCCTATTTCCATGGGGATCATCCATGCATCTCTACAAATATTCCTCATGTGAAATGCATTCTGGATTTCACAATTGTTAGCAGTAGACTGCCGAAGGGTTGTTGAAGATCCAAGAGGGGTTTTTGGTTACGTTTGAAAAGTAAAAAACATTTTTTTATTTATTTAAACGGCAAAACAAAAAATTCTGATAAGAATGTAATAAAAAATAATAAATTTTTGCTTGTAATTTAATAAAAAATGATAATTTTCGTCAAGTATATGGTTGATGTAAATATGTATTAGGGTAGAAAGTGAAATCAATCGGAAAAATAAAATAAGATCTCAGTAACGGGTGAGTATTTATAGAAAAAATAAGGGATCGAAGTCAAAGGTAGAATATTTTAAGGGGATGTTTTATATGACAGAAGATGCAGTCTCCAATGAGGGTTTAAGGCTTATTATTGGTTTTTCCACGAAAAACCTATACGAAGTCTTATTTCTGTAGAGCAGTTTAAAAAAAATCGGACCTAAATGAACGTCAAAGGGACCACCATTAAAAATTCAAACTGAATTCCTCTAAATTATTAGCAGGAAAATCGACCCAAACCATCGAATCAAATTAAAAATGTATTTATTTTACGGTGCAAATTTGGTCGGGAGCTCCACAAAAACTTCTTCAGACAGAAAATCTATTTCTTTTTTAAAATACCATCTACAAGTCTTAGGTAGACAGAAGACCTTCAATAGGTCTTCTATAGACGATATCTACAATAGACTTTTTATAAGGCTTTTTATAAGGCCTTCTACAGATAGAAGGACTTTTTCAGGCAGAAAGGTGATTTGAAAAGGCCTTCTATAGACACAAAGTCTCTAAGAAAATATTCCTTTGGAAAAATACCTCCCAGAAGGTCTTCAATCGACACGGAAGACCTTGATGTGGCCATAAATAGGCAGAAGTCCTCTGAAAGGTATTTTTAGAAGGACTTCAGACATTAGATCTTTGATAGGAGAATGTTTTCAAGAGAGAGAAGACCTCTGAGCAGGTATTTTATAGTCATAATTTTATGGTCATCTATGAGTCCTATAAAGGGTCTTTTGAATATACAATAGACAGAAGATCATTGGAAATAACTTTCACAGAACCTTCATAAATATTTTTAATAAACGGGAGGGGATACTGTTTTCTATAGACAAAATACCTTAAGAAGTGCATTAAGGGAACCCCACCCATTCTCGATTTTAATTTTTCAAGATTTTCAATGGGCTGGTAAATCAATACCAATGCTTGTTAAGGTTTGTAACTTTGCACATATATATTTGAAGATTTAAAAGAGAAGAAAAATAATTTACAAAAAAGGTTTGTTATTGTTTTGTTGTTGTTTTTTGTAATTAAAGAAAAGTCCTTATTTTTGATGGCGGGCATGATAACTCCTCACTGGAACATTATTGACTTCGCTCTAAAATTAACAAAATGGTGGACCTTTGAAAAAATATTTTTGGAAAATCGCCGATTTTTTTTTACCAAAAACCAAGTTAAAAAATACGGAAGATCTTCACCGATTGGCTTTATCCTAGTTCATACGAGAGCTATACACTCCCAGAGAAACGTTGCAAAATTTGGAACAGATTGGACTATTAGTTTTTGAGTTATTGTGCCCGCCATTCACAAAAAAATGTTTAGAGAAAAACGCGTTTAAAGTTTGAGAAGCCCTTCAGCCGTCACTTCATGGTGACACAATAAATCGGCTATATCTTCAAGAGCTCTTGAGATTTTCACTTGAAATTTTGTAGAGACATTCTTTAATCAGTGTAGATTCGAATTATATCAACAACAATTTTGACCCCGAGAATGGTGGGGGGTCCCCTTAAATAGACAGAAGGCTTCTTAAAAGGTCATTTATAGACAGAAAGCCTTTCTGAAGATCCAATACAGAAAAAGGACTTTTATAGACAAATATCATCTGAGGAAGACTTTTGTAGAGAGAAGATTTCTATAAACATAGACCGATGATTTTAGGAATATTCCCAAGAGAGAGGGAGAATAGACCTTTCCCTATTGATATTGCCCTATGTCGACAGAAATTTTGTTGTGAAGGTAAGAACGAACGTTTTCAAGAGAGAGAGAGAGAGAGAGAGAGAGAGAAGACCTTTGAATAGGTAGTTTTTCATATGGCCTTCCATGAGACCTATAAAATGTCTTCTGTATATACAATAGACAGAAGACCTGTTCTGTATATAGATGATAGAAAAAAAGTCCTTCAAGAAGGTCTTCAATGAAAAGAAGCCCTCTGAAAAATCTTTCAAGAAAGCCCTCGAACAAATGATGCTGAAAAGGACTTCTTTGGACAGTTGGCCACTGAGAAGGTTTTCTATAAGCATACGATCTTTGAGAAGGACTACAGATACATGGGGGATGAAAGGGGCTCTATCGACAAAAGATCCTGAGAAGGACTTTTAGAGAGAGAAGACATCTTGGAAGTAATTTATTGCCAAAAAAAGACCTTTTATAGGGTCTTCAATCGACAGAAAGCATATACATATAAATCGGAAGAAGACCTCTGAGAAGGTTCCTTATAGGCAGCAAGCATTGAGATGGACTTCTATAGACATAATATATTTGATAAGGTGCTCCATAGACACCCGATGACCTCTGAGACTGTTTTCAAGATAGAGAGAAAACCACTATATGACACAAGAGGAGGTATCCTATAAAGCCTATAAAGGGTCTGTTGCATATACAAATGACATAATAGTTATCTTCTACGGACAGAAAAACTTGTTAGGTCTTTCTTTGGGTCCTATGTAGGCAAAAATACCATCAATAAGTCTTATATAGACTAGTGTTTATGGACAGAAAATCTTCACAATGTCTATAGACGTTCTACACAAACATTCAGAAAAACGTCTATAGCCAGAAGATATTTCAGAATCTCTTATGTATATAGAAGGACTTTTATAGACGGAATTTCTTTCATTGGGCTTCAGGAGATAGAAAACAATTTGAGAAGTCTCAGTTACACAAAATATATTCCAGAATATCTTCCAAACGCAATAGATCATTTAGAATGTTTTTTATAGACATATGAACATTTAGAAGTTTTTCTATAGACCTATTGGGAGATCTTCTATAGACTGAGATACCTTTAAAATGTCTTCTACCGACAGAAGCCCTATGGGAAGTTTCCTCTAACCAGAAACCCTTTCTTCTATAGGCAGAAACCAATTAAGATCGCCTTCAATTGACAGAAGTCCTGTGAAAAGGGTTAGGATAGTCAGAGGAATTTTTAGAGGCATAACTTTCAGATGGCCTTCTGTTGACAGAAGTCATTTGAACCTTTCATGGTTTTTATTGAATTGAATATTTTTATTGAAGTAAGAGTACAAGGTACAATGAGGTATTTATATACAGGAAAAATATGAATGCTAAGGTTGCTTATATAATTACAAAATATTAATTGTTTAAACAAAGTACTTCAACAATTTTCTAGAAACCTTTTGAGAGATCTACAGATAAAATAATTTTATACGGCCTTCTAACGACATATTTCCTTTTGATGGCCTTTCACAGACAGAAGTCCTTTCAGAGAGGTTTCAGTCGAAAAAATACTTTTCATAAGATATCCGATAGGCAGACATTTCTCGCACTGAAGGCAAAAGACATTTTGAAGGCCTTCTATTGACAGAAGACCAGTGAAAAGATTTAGAATATATCAGAAGACCTTTAACTTGCTCTTTTATCGCCCGAAGTCCTATGATAAGGTTTTTGATGAACTTCAAAAGATCTGAATTAGGATTTCTATAGGAAATCATCAATTCAGCTTGGCTGAATTAGAATTTCTATAGGAAATCTTCAATTCAGCATGGCTGAATTAGGTTTTCTGTAGGAAATCTTCAATTCAGCATCGCTGAATTAGGTTTTCTATAGGAAATCATCAAATCATCAAGAATTTATTTATACAATTTCCCAATTAATTCCATCTCCTTCCATCCCACCCTAAGAAGAAGTCCTTTCAGAGAGTTTTCAGTCGACAAAATACTTTTCATAAGATATCCGATAGGCAGACATTTTTCGAACTGAAGGTAAAGGACATTTTGAAGACCTTCTATTGACTTCTATTCTATTGAAAAGGTTTAGAATATATCAGAAGCCCTACACAGACAAAAGACTTTTCAAAATTTTTTTCTTCTTATTATAGACAGAAGGCTTATTTCAGAACTCATAGGACCTTTCAGAAGATATTCTATAGTCTGTGGAAATTTAGGTCTTAAACTGACAAAATATGCTTGAGACCAAATGACCTTCTATAGATTGAAATCCTTTCAGAGGGATTATATTGTCTTATTTCACATATTTCAAGCAACCTCAGTAGATCAGGAAAATCCTAGCTGTTTGCCGACATTTCCTATCTTCAAATCTGATTTCAGTTTGGAAGAAATATTACGATATTGATATGTTGTATTAAATCATTAACTCCCTTTGGAGCTAACGTACATTTGTAATGCGACTTTAAATTGTCTAAAGTGGATATTTTTCGATGAGGCACATTATTGTCGTATCAAAGGGTTACATATAAAAAATAGAAATTCCAGTAGTTAGTTCCCTATATGAACAGGTATTTTATTCTCGGTAAAACCAAATATAACAATCGTGTCTGCATTTCTGAAATACAAAATTTCAAAAAACATTGGTTGGAAAATATTTCTTGGACCTACAGAATACCTCAAATGAACGATTCTTTTGAATGACGTTCCGATGAAGGAAATTTAAATTTTTATTCATATTCACAATCTAATATTTCGAACAAATTGTTGTTGAATTAGTTACTTTTTTCCATTGTAACATATCAACCAAACAATGCTCCCTCTACAATGCTGCCATCTACTTTACATTCAACACAACATTATTTATTTCACCACCGGATGGTTGGTGTATCCACTAATCAATTTCACACACAGCTCAATGACTCATTCTCGTTAGCAACATGTTGCCAAAGCAAAGCTCTCTCTCTCTGCGTTGTAGTCACCACCTTATCTCTTTCCACGTTATCTCATTCGCTCTTTGACCGATTCTATGTTTTTTTTCACGACGAAGGCCAACGAGAAAAACCTACCACAGATAATTTCGCATTGAGGTTAACAACAACAGCAAGAAGAAGAATACAAAAGGGGACGACGAATGAATAACAACAAAACACAAATAAAGCAATGCAGCAAGAGTGAAATTAGCCGGTAAAAATCAGATGTTTTGTGGTGTGGTGACTTTTTACGGCGAGAATGACAACCAGCTGTTGTCGATTGGTGGTTTGGTTGGTGTGCAAGGAAAGTCAAAGAAGGCAAGGATGGTGAGTTGTTGTGAGGTTTGTTTACATTTTGTTGACAATTGTATGAATTGTCATATAAATCACATGCGATGGTGCATCGTGCTTTGTTGCTGTTGTCGCTGCAGTAGCAGCAGCAGCAGCAGCTGTTGTTGTGTCAGATAATAGTCGTTGTATTAGCGTTTTTTGAGCCATAAATTGCAAATGAAAATAAAATCGTGACCCTATTAATTTTTTACTTTTGATTTTTTCGATTATGTAGAATTTGGTAATTGCATTTGTATGTGTGTTTATATTGGTCTATATGACGTCGTGTGTTATTGTAAATATTATAGATTGGGAAAAGTCGATTATTCGTTGCAACAAAATCATCATGACAAGGCAATTTATGTTTGCAAAATTCTAGATTATGTGTAAATTTAGAATGGGTGTAGTTATTTAAAGACGAAATTTAAATCGCACAGTGTTCCAAATTATGAACTCAAAAATAAAACAAGTTAATTAATTAAAAAAAATAAATTTAAACTGCTAAAGACAGAAACCATATCAGAGGGATTTCTATAGTAAGGGGTCTATTCTTTAAGCATAGGACTTTTCGAAATGGAAATCTTCAATTCAGCCTGACTAAATTAGGATCTCTATAGGAAATCTTCAATTCAGCCTGACTAAATTAGCATCTCTATAGGAAATCTTCAATTCAGCCTGGCTAAATTAGGATTTCTATAGGAAATCATCAATTCAGCCTGGCCGAATTAGGATTTCTATAGGAAATCTTCAATTCAGGCCAGCTGAATTAAGATTTCTATAGGAAATCTTCAATTCAGCTTGGCTGAATTAGGATTTCTATAGGAAATCTTCAATTCAGCCTGGCTAAATTAGGATTTCTTTAGGAAATCTTCAATTCTGTCTGGCTAAATTAGGATTTCTATAGGAAATCTTCAATACAGCCCGGCTGAATTAGGATTTCTATAGGAAATCTTCAATTCAGCCTGGCTGAATTAGGATTTCTATAAGAAATCTTCAATTCAGCCTGGCTGAATTAGGAATTCTATAGGAAATCTTCAATTCAGCTTCACAGTGACCACAAAATTAAAAATATCTATCCACATGTTTCCAATTAATTTCTTCTCCATTTAACCCACCCTAATATACCACGCAATATCTTAACATTACAATAAATTCGTAAGTCATTAACAAAAATTTATGACTTTCTATAACCAAAAAAATAGTAGAAAAACACAACAAAACAAAATACAACAATTAATAAAAATAATGAACTAGAGAAGAAGACGAAGAAGAAGAAAGAGTTACCTCAACCATAAACTTCAAGTGTTAAATGACCAAACTAGATGATGAAGAAGAAGCAGCAGAAGATTTGCAAAATTGGAAATGCCCACACGCCAGTCAGTCACACATCCAGCAATAGTTCGTAGGGGGGCCAAACATACAGGCACACAACTACAACTAGGCAATATCGCGTGAGTTAAAAAATGTTTTTTTTTTTGTTTGCATTAATTTAGCGTCGTTGCTGTTTTTCTTCTTCTTCTTCATCAGAAAATAAAATTAATAACAAAAAACCTAATCAGCAAATAAAAGAGATAGCAATAATAATATTGTTAAGAATTAGAAAAAAATAAACTATTGGAAAAAATCAACAACAAAACAAAAACATCATTTGCAAAAAAAGAAAAAAATCACAGCTAACAAAATTTATTGCCTCTCTCAATGAGGGCAATGAAGTTTAGTTTTGTTTTTTTTTTCGGTTATTTGGTATGAGATGATAAATCCCCATGAGTAACAGCTGAGAGGCAGAGAGAGTAGAAACACAATTGAGTTCAATGATTCACATTTGATGTTTGCTTAAAAAAAATGCGACAAAGACATTAAGTAGGCGATATATATACGAACTCGTATAAATCTGCAAGCATTTGGGTATATGAGTAGGGAAATTATTAGAATGGGTCGCTCCTGTGAAAACTTATATTTTGAAAATAATTAGAATAAGACAAAAAAACATAAATTCTGCTACTGGCAGGACCTTTAAAATTGGATACTTCATGTCCCAAATGTTTATGCCCTGTAAACCCGAAATAGTAAATTACCTATAATGAGACGGAATTTGATATGGGTCCACCCAAATCCTATCTTTAAATTTTATATTTTTCCTTCAAGCAGGTAATTTACTCTTTCAGAATCGAAAGTACCAAATTTCAGCTACATATTTTACTTGTCCAAAACTGAATCCTAATATGAATTCTATTGAAATTTTTCTGAAAATTCGAAATATTAGCACTCACCCACTTCGGTTGTAAAAAACGACTTGGTTCTAGACGGTACCTACAATACTGTAACACAAAATCGAGCTCATGATCTGTGAAGAAGGTAAATTCCTAATGGGCATGAAACCCCTTGACAAGAACCCAGAAGGACAAATTCGTTATAGGTACAACCGGTACAAAATAGAATCTATGACCATAAAATCCGCTTCAAAAATTTGAGATGCGGATCTTTTTCTCGCAAATAAATGTTACTAACGTGAATCACATTGAGATATCTTGTTCTGGTAAATATTCCAGACACATTCTTTATAGTACAGTGCTACAAAATTGTCTGGGCGATGGAAAATTTCTATTGGGAAAAATTCGCCATAGGTCAAAATTCGGATATATGGTATGATAATTTTTTGTTGGCGAATATATTGTGGTTTTAGTGACAAGAACCGGGTAAAATTGAGAAGAGGCGAATACAACGTTAAAATATAGATTTTTCGCCTTTGAAGACCCAACCTAAAATCGTATGAGCAACATTTTTGTATAATATCGCATCTTGTAATAACTAGAGTCCGGTTCAATAAATTAGGGACGAAAAGGGTAGACAAGACAAGGGGGGTCAGGTTCGAGTTTTTTTTTTTTATCAAGATAACCTTAGAAAGCGAAATGATTACAACCGATGGCTAAAACGTCTTAGAATTTCATAATTTGTAGGGTAAAACTGACTATTTCGAGTAACGATTATCCGTTATACTATGGTAGAATACGACCCTAACTATTTTAATATAAAAAGGGGGTTATATGGGAACTAGCCATAAAACGGGGGCGAATATAAATAATTTTTGGTAGACAGATTTTTTATCATATGCGATTACAAAATACCAAATTACAGCGAATTCGCTCAAGAACCCTAAAATACAGAAACTGAGGGTGTCTTTTATGGGGGCTATCCGAAAAAATTGCCCTATATTTATAAGTTTTAGTGAGGAACCAAAATTTCACCGAATTCGGTTCAAAGACGCGCTCAAGAACCCCAAAATACCGAAAATTGTGAAGGCTACCCGAAAAAATTGGCTATATTTATAATTTGTAGTCGAGAAATTGGATACCCAATAAGAACACATTGTACCAAATTTCAGCGAATTCGGTTGAAAAACGCTCTCAAGAACCCCAAAATACCGAAAATAGGAGGTGCCCTTTTATGGGGGCTAGCAGAAAAAGTGGACTGATATTTATAATTTGTAGTGGAGACATTTGGTACCTAAAAAGAAACCAATATACCAAATTTCACACAATTCGGTTGAAAAGCGCGCTCAAGAATACCAAAATACCGAAAATTGGGCGGAACCCTTATATGGGAGCTATGCCTAAACGATATAGCCCATCATCGAACTTGACCTGCCTACAGACAAAAGACGTTCCTATGCAAAATTTTGCCGATCTATCTCAATTCCTTCAGAAGATAGCGTGATTACGGACGGACATGGCTGATCGTCTTAGAATTTTACCCTGATCAAGAATATATAGGATCGGAAATGAATATTTCGATGAGTTACAAACGAAATGAGAAAATTAATATACCCTCCGTACTATGGTGGAAAGCATAAAAAAGCATACAATAGCTACAAATGAAGATGCGGATCTCTCTCTTCATGGATGGACAGCAAAAAAGTGATCACGCCATATCTACGAACTGTGATCTGTGTCGAGTTTTTCCTTCTGGATTTTTCATATACTCACTTAATAAGAATTGTTCATCCTCCAAATTCTTGTCGCACAATGTAATCTACAATTTCTTCGAAATTTATTAGTGTTCGTAGATTAGGGATTTCTGTGAAAGAATCGGGTAAAATATACAAATATCGATTTTTTTTTTGTCTTTGGAAACCCCAAATACCCCATTTACATAAAATCGGACAACCCTATATATGGAAGCTACAACTAAATCTGAACCGATTGCAACAAAACTTCCATAAATGCAAGCATATATTAATCTGGACCTAATTCAGTAAGCTGTTCAAAATTTTGTCTTAATCGGACAAATATTGGCAGTATGGTGCTCCATTTACACAAAATCGGACTATATATGGCAGGAAATTATGTATGGGAGCTATATCTAAATCTGAACCGATTTCAATAAAACTTCACATACATCAATCTGGACCTAATACATTACGCTGTGCAAACTTTTGTGCCAATCGACATAAATTTGGTGCTCTTTGGTGCTCCATTTACAAAAATCGGATGATGAGCTAAATTTGAATCGATTCCAACAAAACTTCGCATACATAAAAATGTCATCTCAATCGGACCAATATTGGCAGCATGGTGCTCCATTTTCCAAAAATCGGATGAAATTATACGTGGGAGCTACATTTGAATCGATTCCAACAAAACTTCACATACATCTATCTGGACCTAATTCAGTACTTTGTGCAAAATTTCGTCTCAATCGGACCAATATCGAATCATAAATGCGACCTGTACTTTGTTCACAAAAATACATTTACGGACGGACAGACGGACATGCATAAATCGACTCAGAAAGTGATTCTATGCATATTCTCCATAGGAGCCATGTGTCTATCTCGATTCATTTTGCCTGTTACAAAAACATATGCACATTATAAATTAAATTTGTATCAAAATTTGAGCATTTTGTGGGGGAGGTACCTGAAAGATGGGAACGATATTCCTCATCTTCAAACTTGAAATAAGTTTGGAAGACATATTACGAAGTGCAAAGTTTGAATGAAATCGCTTACTCCCTTCGAGAGTTATGGTACGAACCAGCCAGCAGGCCAGACATACGGATGGGCATTTGCAAATCGACTCCAAATTGTTTGCAACGGATTTGATTCAAAGAAACACGGGGTCTTGATGAGACACATTTTTCCCGCATTAAAGTGTATATACCCTCATTAGCCATACGGCTGAGGGCTTAAAGATTCAAGCTTCTGGACGATCCCCTTATATATTTTTTAAGGTTTTCCTTTTTGATTTTTTTTTTAACATTCACACATTAATATGGTCTCCGAAAATTTTTTGTTTTAAATATTGCAAATAATTATTTTACGACACCCCTCTAATATACGACACACTCAGCAACATATGCGAATGATACAAAAATCACTTGTCTGCCACATCTCGTTTGCCATTTGTTTTAAATGGTTTGCTGAAAAAAAAAAACAATTAAGTCATTGCTGTTATTGGCAATATGTAAATTTTTTGCTACAAACATTTTTTTTAAGATTTTCTATTTAATTGTCAAAAAACACACTTTGACATATTCCCACAATAAAAAATAATTTTAAAGCAAAAACACACACCTCCTCCTTCCATCCTAGATAAAAATACGAAAATAAAAAAAAAATACTAATTGTCTTCTTCAAATCTGCATTGGCTGTGTAACATGTTATGGCAGACCGGTTGTTATTTTTTAAACATTACAAGTTACGTCGTTTTGTTAACGTTAATTATTTTTTATTTTTCGGTAATTAATACACACAGACACAAACCCAGACTCGAGTTTTTTTTTCTACTTGTAGTACAGTCAGTCAGTAAAGCAAAAAATGAGAAAAAAAATAATTGGGGAAAAAGAGACACAAACGAACAAACCAAAAAAAGAAGAAAAAAATGCGTAAAATACCTTCTTTAAGTTACGAAGTGTTTTTTGCACATAAGGTCATCGTTGACGTTGAAAAAAAAACATTATTAACAAAAATGTTAGTCAGCGTTGTTGTTATTGTTTATGTCAGTAACACACATAAAAACAGGCAAAGTCAACAACTTAAACATTTTTTTAGCAAAAAATTATTGTACATTGACAAATCTTTACTGGAGTTATGTCTAAAAGAGAGTGTGGTTTTTATCCCAGCATACCAAATGTTGAAAATTACACAATTCGGAAAAATAATATTTATAATATTTGTATCGGGCCGAAGAGTAAGCATCCCTGTTTCGATAAAGATCGGTCAATATTTAGCGGGTCAAATAGACCCTGACTTTTGTGTGAAAAATGACAAAATTTTTATTATATATTGTGTACCCCTGAAGGACATAGACCCGAAATGTTGAGAGTATATCCAAGAGGAGTGGTTGACCTTTAAATTGATGCGAATTATATTGTCGAATGTACTCGGATGTGGGAGTTACAAGTAAATATTTACAAGTGTTTACGTATTCATATATTATTTAGTAATAGAGGACGAAAATATAGCGCCGATCGCTTTGACATTTTCCATGAGGATCCAGGTAGGGCCAAGGACAACGCCTATAATTTTCGGTGATTTTGGAATGAAGTGGACCAAGAACTTAATTTTTTGTGTTATTTTCGAGTCGATCTATAGGCCACAATTGAAAGCCGAACCTCACAACACAACCCACGATTAAGAGGGTGCAAATATTGCGAAGCTCCGAATATAGAGCCACACAAAGTTATATTTTCGTGGAAGTTGTGTAGGGTATCATATGGTCGGTCCCGTCCGAATATAGTCTTCCGCTCACTGTTTTTTTTATAATTTTCAGAATGACTAAATTTAATACTGGTAAGAACAGATGTTTGCAGGTGTCTCATTTTGGAATCGAGTGTATTTTTTTGAAGGGAACACTAGAATTATTATGATTTTCACAATCAGTGTAAGAAACAAATAAACTCCGATACACGTTTGTTTAATTCCCCTTTAGAGTTCTGTTATGGTAGCTATTTCTTTCTATTCAAATTTAAATATTTCTGATGTGTGTTTTTTCGGAAGCTACCTGTAGGATAGTATAAGGTTGGGCAATAAGAATCCATTCGGCCGGTCGTCGAAAATGTCGATAAAATCGGAGAAATGATCGAAGTTGACCGGCATGTTAGCAGTCGCAACATCGCCCAGGAGCTAAAAAATCGACTATAAAACTGTTTTAAACCATTTACACAAAGCTGGATTCAAAAAGAAGCTCGTTGTTTGGGTGACACACCAATTAACAGGATAAAATAGGATGGATCGAATTTCCATCGGCGAAGCCTTGGTAAAACGTAATGAGATAGACCGACTAATTTCATAAACGGATGGTGAATGGATATGAGACATGGATTACATACGGATAACCCTGTGCGAAAACGATCGTGGTCAAGGAGCGGTGAAGAACCTCAAACGATGGCCAAACTAGGAATAACGGTCAGGAAGGTTTTGCTATGCATTTGGTGGGACTGGAAGGGAATTATTTATTATGAGTTGTTTCCATATGGTCAAACGCTAAATTCTGATCTCTACTGTCAACAACTGGAACGTTTGAAGATAGCAATTGACCAGAAACGGCCAGAATTGGGCAACAGGAGAGGTGTCGTGTTCCTCCTCCAGGACAACGCTAGGCCACACATATCTACAGTGACTCGCCAGAAACTTTGGGAACTTGGTTGGGAAGTTTTAATGCATTCGCCATACAATTCTCACTTGACAAATAGAGAGCAGGACTTGTATGAGAGAGGCATTATGAAGTTAATTTTAAAATGGCAACACATCATACAAAAAACGGTGCATGTTTGGCCCAAATCGGACATTCCGAAGCATGTTAAAGTCCTATAGTTCATATAAAAATAATGGATTTCTTTTTCCCCAAACTAATATATTGTACATGTTTTTCTTTCGTCTGGGAACAAGAAATAACTCACTAAAGATAGAAACAAACAATTAACAAACCTGTCCGTTTCTATCTGTTCTAGGAGAAAGTCATTTATCATCTTTGTGTGTGTGTGGTATATTTTGATGTGAAGAAGGCGATGACCTACAAATTTGTTAAAAGCAAAAACAACAACAAATAAAAATAATGAATGTAACAAAAAATATCGTATTTCTGTGAGACCAAAATAATACACTGGTCTCTTATAAGAAGTTCTGATCTTATATAAGAAGGCCCAACGGTCTTCTAAGAGGATAACTTCGGGTCTGCTAAAAGAAGACATTCTGATCATCTATAAATGATTTACTGGATATTTAAATGAAGACCTACTGAAGACCGAATGGAGTTCTATAAAAAGACCAACCGGTCTTCTATAAGAAAACTTTCTGCTAGACAACCAGAAGACGCTCGGGTCTCCTAGAAGAAGACCTTCTGGTCTTTTTCAAGAATATCCTCTAGTCTGCTAGAGAATACCTTCTGGCCTTTTAGAAGACTTTCTGGCCTCCTGGAGGAAGACTTCCAAAATACGACATCTTTGTCCACCATTATGGTCTTCTAGAAGATTTTTCTGGTCCCCTAGATGAAGACCTTCTGGTCTTCTAGAATAAGGCCTTCTGGTCCCCTAGATGAAGACCTTCTGGTCTTCTATAAAATATATATTCTGATCAGAAGGTTCTGGTCTTCTCTATAAAAATAGGTTCTATTATTCATAACATGATCGTCTGGTATTTTAAAAAATGACTTCTGGTCTTTTGATTTCCTAGAAGAAGACCTGCTAGTCTCCTAGAAGAGCCGCTGGACTGCTAGAAGACCCTCTGGTCCCCTAGAAAAAGACGTTTTGTTTTCTAGAAGAAATCTTTGTGATCTTTTAGACTTTTTAGAAAATGGCTTCTAGTCTATGATCTGGTCCTCATTAAGAATATCTTCTGATCCTCAAGAAGAAGATCTTTCGCCTTCTAGAAGAGGATCTATTGCTCTTCTAGAGCAAGAACTGTTGATCTTCCAGAGGAAAACCTTTTAGCATGCTAGAAGAAGGCCTGATAACCCTCTAGAAGATAACTCTCTGGTTATCTATACGACGGTCTTCTTCTCATCCTTTATAAGAAAGCTTTCTATGAGAAGAATTATAAAAGACCCTCCATAAGAAAACACTATAAAGTCCTGATATCTCTCCATTACGAACGTCTTCCTACGAAATCCTTCATATCTTCTTTAAAAATGCCTTTAGTTCGTGGAAGAACCAATTCGAAGAATTTTAAAAGAAATGGTAAAATATTTCTTCGTCAAAACTGCTCATTATCAACTGTTTCGCTTGATCAACGTAGTTGAATGGTACTCTACAATTTGTTTGCCGAAAGTCCTCGGACTACTTCGATGAAGAGAAGACGAAGTTTCACACACTGACTCATCCGTCGTCTTTAGTCCGGTATATTCTCCACATAAAGAAAAAATACGTAATCAAGGACTTTCATGACCAGAAGATGTGTTCAAAAACAATAATTCTGAGGTGTTTCAATCGATGTTGAAAAAATGCTTCGATAATTGGCTTGGTTTGAGACTCCTTGAACAATTTTGGTGAAAAATATGATCAGCCTCATCTGACTTTTGTGTTTGGGGTTTTGATTTAATCTCTTCCAGAGACCCACTGAGATTATTCAATTGCAATTTCACCTGTTAATAATGTTTACAAACATATTTTCCAAAATTTTTTGCTTTGTTTTTATTTTTCAAAATCAAATACAAATACCATTTATTCTTGGTCAATGTCAATGACATCAAACACAAAATTTGAAAATTGATATTCATGAAATGTATAGCAGAGCAGTAAACGAGTGAGTGAAACGCCCTACAAATGAATGCATAATAAACCAACAAACATTTGAAACAAATCAGAGCAAATATCTCGAACAACAACAAAACACGTGTATCGCCGCCCGCTAGCCAGCCACACATAATTAAAAGCCCACAATGTATAGCAACAAAACCCCTGGAACTAAACCTGCAAAACCGCACACACCATATTTTAAACGATAAGAAACGTATTTTTTTATTTTAGTTTATCATGGTGTGGAAACGATTGAACATTCAAATCAAAAGTTAATTTTGTGATTTACATATCTGCCACAAATCAATTGATCAATTAGCAATAAAAACAATAAAAGGAAAAAAATCGGAAGAAAAAACCTGCATCAAATCGCAAAAAGTCGGTCATAGCAAAGATAGATATCACCGAGAAAATGTGGCAGGTGGTAATATGATGATTGTGGGAAGTCTGTTAAATATATACACCTGCGAAAAAATTGTCGGAAATTGAGGGTAGAAAAAATAATTGATTTATATGATACCCTTCACCACTATGGGTATATTAAACAGGACTATTAACATGAAACTGGATGAAATAAAATATGTGATATTTATCTAAATGTGAATCTACTCAGATCTATCCATAAACATGTCATTCGTTTGTTACGATGGGACAAAAGTATGTAAATCGACTTCTAACAAATATAAATAGGTCATCTGTTGGGCTATATCTGTACTTCTAGAAAACGCAACTACGTAATTCTATGCTTAATTTGATGTCAATCTGACTAACATGAGGAGTTTAATGCCCAATTTACTTGAAATCGGGCGAAAATATATATGGAAGCTTTATCCAAATATTAAACGATTTCAAACAAACTTGTCACAGGTTAGGCTATACTAATTTCAGAACGTTTTGTTCCAATTGGTTCCTTGGTGCGTCAATTACATAGAATCAATCTATAATAAAAGGGAGCTATATCTAAAGGCACCATTACATGAAATCGGACGAAACTATATATGGGAGCTATATCTAAATCTGGGTCGATTTTCTCGAAACTTGACAGACATCACTCTAGGTTTAATTCAGTACGTTATGCCAAATTTCGTGCAAATCGAAAGATATATTGGGACTTTGGGGCACCATTTACATGAAATCGGACGAAACTATATATGGGAGTTATATAGAAATCTGGACCGATTTTCTCGAAACTTGGCAGACATCTCTCTAGGCTCATTTCAGTACGTTATGCCAAATTTCGTGCAAATCGAAGGATATATAGGGACTTTGGTGCACCATTTACATGAAATCGGACGAAACTATATATGGGAGCTATATCTAAATCTGGACCGATTTTCTCGAAACTTGGTAGACATCACTCTAGGCTTAATTCAGTACGTTATGCCAAATTTCGTGCAAATCGAAAGATATATTGGGACTTTGGGGCACCATTTACATGAAATCGGACGAAACTATATATGGGAGCTATATAGAAATCTGGACCGATTTTCTCGAAACTTGGCAGACATCTCTCTAGGCTTAATTCAGTACGTTATGCCAAATTTCGTGCAAATCGAAAGATATATAGGGACTTTGGTGCACCATTTACATGAAATCGGACGAAACTATATATGGGAGCTATATCTAAATCTGGACCGATTTTCACGAAACTTGCCAGACATAATTCTAGACCTAAATGATTAGGCTGTACCTAATTTCGTGCAAATCGAAAGATATATAGGGACCGTTTACATTAAATCGGTTAAATATATATATGGGAGCTATATCTAAATCTGATCCGATTTTTCCCAATTTCAATAGGGTTCGTCCTTGGGCCGAATAAGTAACCTATGCCAAATTTCATCCAATTCGGATCATAAATGCGACCTGTACTTTGTTTACAATTTAACATGCACAGACAGACAGACGGACGGACGGACATGCATAAATCGAATTAGAAAGTGATTCTATGCATATTCTCAAAAGGAACCATGTGTCTATCTCGTTTCCTTTTGCCTGTTACAAACATATGCACAAAGACATAATACCCTGTACCACAGTATGGTGAAGGGTATAAACATGCCCAGAGGTGGAAGATTTAATGCAATAATCTCTCGATCAGACATATCTCAAGTCCTGTTTTTTTTACAGAAAATACAATATTATCTACCTATCGAGAAATAATATAGGACATTTATTGTTTTTATTGTTCAGAAGTACTCCAGAATTCGTTCAGCTATATCTGAGCTCTCAATATTCACACTTTAATATAAAATGAAATATAGAAATCAAACGATTTTAAAATAAATTTATAATTTGAATTCATAGTAAACCTGCAAAGAACATTTATATTTATATAGAATAACATTTAAGAACCAGTTTTCAATCTGATGAATATTCAATTAGATATTTCTCAAAATAAATCTATTACGACATTTTCAGGAGAATGAGCATTTAGTGTGATTGTCTTTTGTTTAGTATTAGGTTATTAAAAGCTAATTTAATTAAATGCACGGAAAAGTTTTGAAATTAGGTTAAATGTAACGCTAACAATAAGAATTATATGTAGAGGAAGGAAATTGAAAAACTGATTTCATTTTATATGTATATTTAAATTACATTGAAGCTATGTTAAAACCAGTAAGAAAAGTAGTAAAGTCGGACTGGGCCGACTATATGATACCCTTCACCACTTTGGGTATATTTTACATATGTATCCGAAAAGACGTCGCTGTACTGTTTAAAATTTAATCTCAATCAGACACCCATTGAATATTTGGCGTACAATTAACATAAATAAGTGTAAATTATATATGGAAGCTAAGTTATATCTATATCGGAACCGATTTCAAGCAAACCTGCCAGAGATCCATACCATAGTCAATCGAACTATGGTATGGATCTTTAGTGTACAATTTGCTTAAAACCATCACATCATTCTAGACTTAATTTAGTATGCTATGCCAATATTCTTGCTAATCAAAAGATTTGCAGGGACTTTGGTGTACCATTTACCTAAAATCGGGCGAAACTATATATGGAAGCTATATCTAAATATGAACCGATTTTCACGAAAGTTAGCACACATCATTATAGATCTAATTCAGTAGGCTATACCTAATTTCGTGCAAATCGAAAGATATATAGGGACTTTGGCACACCATTTACCTTAAAACGGACGAACCTACATATGGGCGCTATATCAAAATCTGAATCGATTTTCACGAAACTTAGCACACATCATTCTAGGCCTAATTCAGTAGGCTATACCAAATTTCGTGCAAATCGAAAGATATATATGAACTTTGTTACACCATATACCTAAAATCGGGCGATACTATATATAGGAGCTATATCTAAATCTGAGCCGATTTTCACGAAACTTGTCACAAGTCATTCTAGACTTAATTCAATACGCTATGCCAAAATTCGTGCAAATCAAATCATTTTCAGGGACTTTGGTACACCATTTACCTAAAATCGGTCGCAAGTATATATGGGAGCTATATCTAAATCTGAACCAATTTTCACGAAACTTAGCACACATCATTCTAGACATAATTCAGTAGGCTATACCAAATTTCGTGCAAATCGAAAGATATGTAGGGACTTTGGTACACCATTTACCCAAAATCGGGCGATACTATATATGGGAGCTATATCTAAATCTGAACCGATTTTCTCGAAACTTGGCACAATATATTATAGACTTAATTCAATACGCTATGCCAAAATTCGTTCAAATCAAATCATTTTTAGGGACTTTAGTGCACCATTTACCTAAAATCGGTCGCAAGTATATATGGGATCTATATTTAAATCTGAACCAATTTTCACGAAACTTAGCACACATCAATCTAGACTAAATTCAGTAGGCTATACCAAATTTAGTGCAAATTGAAAGATATATAGGAAATTTGGTACACCATTTACCTTAAATCGGATGAAAATATATATGGGAGCTATATCTGAATCTGAACCGATTTTTCCCAATTTCAATAGGGTTCGTCCTTGGGCCAAGTAAGTGAGCTGTGCTAAATTTCATCCAAATCGGATCATAAATGCGACCTGTACTTTGTTTACAATTTGACATCAACAGACGGACGGACATGCATAAATCGACTCAGAAAGTGATTCTATGCATATACTCAAAAGGAACCATGAGTCTATCTCGATTCCTTTTGCCTGTTACAAACATATGCACAAAAACATAATACCCTGTACCACAGTGTGGTTGTTATTTATTTTGGACACAGGTACTGACCACTGCATTGTGTTATAAAATTCGCATATGTATTTTTCAAATTATTTCGATATAAATGCCATTAAATGCAACAAGTGTTGATATGAGCAACAAACTCAACCGAATGTTTTATAACGAACATTTTATATGATCGCTCAATGACGAAGACGAGAACAAATGTGAGGTAAATAAAAGGAAATGAGTCAAGGCATAACGAAAAAGAAAGCATAAATCCAAAATAGAAAAATGAAAACGACTAAGAATTTAAGTGCATAGAAAACCGGTCACCACCACCAAATATACTACAAAGTGTTTTTTTCACTCTCTCTTTTTCTTAGACGAAATTAGTATTTAAAGTTTTATGAATTGCATTCATAAAATGCAGAAATTGCGACATTGGCAAACCTTTCTGAAATCTATTCATATATTAAGGAATTATTTTTTTGTGCAGCCTTATAGCTAATATACCCATAGGCTACGACAAAAATGTGCCTCATCGTAATATTGGTTCTATGGACCAAATTTGTTTCAGCCAATACCGAGTTTACTAACAAATGTGCCTTCTTCTGGCTGGCTGGTGTTATGATAACTCTCGAAGGAAGGAAGGAAGGAAGGAACCGATTTCATCCAAACTTTGCACATTGCAATATTGCTTGCAAACTTATATAAAGTTCGAAGATGGGGAATATCGGTTTACTCCTTGTGGTCTCTCCCCAGAAAATTTCAAAAAAATTAATTATACCCTACACAACTATGTTGCCAGGGTATTATAGCTTTGTGCAACCCCAATAGTTTGTAATGCCGCGAAATATTGGTCCTAGACCCACCTTAAAGTATACCGATCGTCATATCTTGACTAGCTGAGTCGATCTAGACATGTGTGTGGACCAAATACTTAATTCTTGTCCGTGTTTCTGGTCGCTCCAGAGGCCTCAGTTATGGCCTAAACCTCATTTTTACATGGAGAACGCGATCGGGCTAAAGAATAAGCATACCTGCTTTGATAAAGATTAGTCAATATTTAGCGGGTCAAATGGTCCCTGACTTTTGTGTAAAAATTCCAAAATTTGTATTCTATAGCGTATATATTTAATCCTGAAGAACATAGATCCGCGAAGTTGATAGTATATCCAAGAGGAGTGGTTGGCCTTTAAATTGATACCAATTATATTACTATAAATATTACACTTAAATATTTACAAGTGTTTACGTATTCATATATTATTTAGTAACCCATTACCCCACGAGAGGGCGAAAATATAGCGCTAATCGTTTTGAAATTTTCCATGAGGATCCAGGTATGGTCAAGGACTACGCCTTTAATTTTCGGTTATGATCAGATAATAATATTGTGATGAGGTGGAACGAAAACTTATTTTTTTGGTTTTTTTCGAGTCGATCTGTAGGCTACAATTGAAAGCCGAACATCACAACACAACCCACGGTGAAGGGAATCTGGACAAGTAATTAGAAGGACTGTGCTGAATATTAGTAATATTTGTTGGCCCCTGGTCGGCCAAGAGGGTGCAAATATCGCGAGATATTGCCCAAGCTCAGAATATAGAACCACAGAACGTTAGATTTTCGTGGAAGTTGCGTAGGGATAATATGGTCGGCCTCACCGACTATACTGCTCCGCTCACTGGTTTTTACAATATAACTGATTTTTATAATATAACTACAATCGGAACTGATAATGCAAACTGCAGCTTCATGATATTATTTTGGAGGGCGACAAATAATGAAAAACCTGTGATGGAAATATCTCTTTGAATCTATATTTCGACCCACTCTAGGGTACGAATATGTGTATCTCTTCATACCTATATGAGTATTTAAAAAAAATCATGATTTTGCTTCATTTTTTTGTTTTGATCAATGCAATGAAAAAACAAATACAATTTAAAACAAATAAATTTTAAAATTGCTTTCATTTTCAAAACAATTACCAAAAATAAATTTTCAAATAAAAATGCATTATTTAATGGTCGTGTGGTGTGTGTAGAGCAAAATTTATACACTAGACCTGGCAATGTAAAATAAAATGATTTCAAAAAAATTGAACAAACAAATTCATTAAACTGTTGTTAAAAAAAATCACAAAAAAATAGCAACAACATTTTCACAAAATAGGCATAACAAAAATATGAAATGAAAACTGTTTCCTGTTAAACATCTTAAAACTGGATGATATTGAATGAGTGACGGCAGGCCGACATGAATGAATGAATTAATGAACGAACGATTTTTTTTTTTTTTTTGATTGTCATTCGTTGAAAATATGTCCATGGTTTTTGTTATGTTTAAAAAGTCATTTGTTATTACTAATGGCAACAAAAGCTATCTGGCTACTAAAAATTCTCCTATGGAAGAGATTGATCACATATATACACACAATATGTATGTAGTATATGTGTTTGTCTTAATATATGTATGTTTATATATATGTTTTTCTAAAAATTGCATTTTTTTATTTTGCAAAATGACCTCGATTGTTATGGTTTGTTTGTTGTTGTTTTTGATGTTGCTTTTTTTAATATAAATTCAATTGCATTTGATCCAAAATGATCGGCGAGTGTATACACCGACATCCGTATATATGTATATATATTGTGAATTATACAATTGCATTTCTATGCTTATGATGCAATTTTGTTTTGTGCTTTTCGCCATATTTGTCACCACTTCATTTAATCATCGATTATCGATGATTATTGCATTGTATTGCTGATTAAGATTTCATGGCGTCAAATCACCTAAATGGCGATTGTAATTGTGAGTCAGGTGGAACTCACAATTCGAAAGAAAGTTAAGGTAAGAAAAAGTAAATAAGAGGAAAAATTGTCTTCTATAAGAAAATCTATTGGCCTGCAAGAAAGAGAGAACCGGGTTTCAAAAATTTTCAAAGTGATATTCAGAAAATAAAAACGGTAACGAATTCAACAACAAATTTTTTGAGTGCTTGGTCATCAGCTTTCTAATGATATTCCCATGAGGTATTAAAACCGGTTATGTATTGTTCGAAATTAGTATTTTGACGGTTTTCTAAATTTTTGAACCGGATATTCAGATAATATAACCGGTAATAGTATGGTTCAAAAAACTTAAAGCGTTTGTTTATTAACTTTCTAATGATATGCACATATGGTATTAAAGCCGGTTTTATTTTCCGAATATCCGGTTCAAAAATTTAGAAAACCTGTTCTGTCTTCCTCGAAATTTGTTTTTTTTTTCGAATTTATACGTTTTTAGTAAATAAATTTCAGTATTAAATAATAAATAATGTATACCGAACATATTAGGTTGGGGAAAAAGAATGGTTTAAAACAAGTATGGTCGATTTTTAGCCCCTGGCCTACCTTTGCGAGGTGCATCTTTAACATCAAAAATTCCAGAACGGAATCTACGAAACCAAAAGTACACATAATTGGCTGTTAAAGTATTGGAACCATAAACACCATTCATAAATTTAGACTATTGCCTTGCATTTTCGCCTTTCGATACTTTACGAGAAATCTATCAGTACAGCTATCTGCCGACAAAAATAATGGATTTCTTTTTCCCCAACCTAATATTTAAATACATAAAAATAGGGTTTTAGTGACATGACACGGTTAAAATTGAGAAAATACCATTAAAAAGTTATAATATTGATTTCATGCCGCTGAGGACCCCATATAAAATCGTATCAACAAAATTTGTTTAGAGTATTGCAAGGACGAACAAATTGCATCTTGTTGTTATTGGAATCCGATTCAATCAATTAATGACGAAAAGCTCACACAATTCATGGAGATAGAAGGACGAAATGTTCTACAAAACGATTCCTCATTCGTTTTTACTAAAGAAATGTAACCTCTTATAAATATATGAAGCAATCTCTTCATGTATAATGTCAACAAAAGAAATTGTTACGCCATATCTCCGAACTCTGACTTACAGCGAATTTTTCCTTCTGGGGAACATCTCTTTGTCAACCACACAGGAAGACATGTTGGTCTTCCCTTCAAAAAAAAAAAAAAGCTTGCGTCGATGCACCACTATCGAGACGTTTATTAGATATTGACATAAAATAAATTACAGACCTATGCGTTTAAATCCAAAAACCACCGGTCGTTTTAATTTTTCTATTTTGATTTTATGTTTTATTCTTCTTCTTTATGTCTTGTCTCGTTTCTTCTTATTTTCGTACATGTTTATGTTCTGCGTCATTATCGAAATAACTTGGAAAATACATATGCGAATTATGTAACACGAATGAAGAGGCCGGTAACAATAGATCGTAGTAGGAAACTAGTTGTAATATGAATGAAATGATGAAAATATTCTTTTATTTTTTGTTCTGTGTAGGAAGTCAATTTTTAGTGCAATGATTTCTAAGTACACAATTTGTTTGTCTAAAGTCTTCGAAATTCGAAAAAGAATTGCAACACATGAGCCCTCCTGACTGGCTCAAAAACTATAATTTATGGTTTATCCACCGTACAGCGCTGCCTGATACTTAAAAGATTTGTTCTTATACCTGCAAATCAATGACAAGTGCCAGATCCGTAGTCTGAAAATTTTGTTGAAGCGTTCAAAAATGTTTTGGAGTACTTCGAAAATTGGTGGGAGACATGAAAATGTGTATAAATCAATCTGGGCCTCGACAATGCATGCAAATAACCTGGAACTCGACCGAAAACTCATCGTGACTGATGACGTCCATTTTCACTACGGTGGCTTTGTCAACAGACAAAATTGTCACATCTAGGACTTGGAAACAAGTCATTATTAAGATACTTATCCATCCTCAAGTTGTGACTGTTTTGATCAGCAGGGTCATTCGTTCCCAAGACTCATTCAGTGTCGATTTAGAACCACAAATATAGAATTCGTGTGGTTATCGAGGACAAAGGACAGTGCCATCTACTTATGAAAAATCTGATAAAAGGATAGGGTCCGACCAGCTATCTCAATAAAATATAGTTAGAAGATCTTCCGCATAAGAATAATTTCTGATATGCTGTAAAATATATTAGGTTGGGGAAAAAGAAATCCATCATTTTTTCGGCAGATGACTGTACTGATAGATTTCTCGTAAAGTATCGATCAAACAATTTCAGATTTATGCTTGTTGGAAGGGTGACATTAAGCAGTAAAAAAATATATTTTGCTGTTTTTTTAGTTGTGAGTTACAGGGTGTTAAAAAATGGAAGTGAACAATGAAAAAATTCGGTACATTTTACAGTTTTTCTTTGGCAAAGGCGAAAATGCAAGCCAAACGGCCAAAATTGTGAATTGTGTTTATGGTTCCGATACTGTAACAGCCAACTATGTGCAATATTGATTTCGTTGGATGTTAAAGATGCACTTCTCACAAGTAGGCCGGTCGTCGAAAATGTCGATAAAATCGAAGAAATGTTCGAAGTCGACCGGCATGTTAACAGCTTTTTCCCCAAACTAATATGTTGCTCCTCGAAAATAATATGTCTTCGGGAAGAAGTAATTTCTATTTTTAAAATGTCTCCCAAAGGTCTTCTAAGAAAGCAACAATTTATTTCATGCAAAAATATGAATTGCATCACACTGTTCGAAATTATTCCTCGTTTGTTTGGGTCTATTACATCAATAATATATTTGTAACATTATCAAATTGTTTTTGTTATTTCATGCGACAAAACAATGGGCCACAGTATTTAGTTGCAGTTCATTGACTTATTGGAAATAATAATGACATTCTAGCCAAATGCAATCAACCAACCAACCATTGTCGTCAAAATAAATATGAACCACAAATATTTTTGCTAATCTAATCAAAAAGTGTGAATTAAAAAGTACCTATATATCAATTTCGATTATAGTGAAAATCAGACCACTGAATACAAAGTGAAGGTGTAGGTGTATTTGTAAAACACTTCAGCTTCTAAATAAATATATTTATAGATATTATTTAAGGTAAGTGGGGTATGTTTTTTATTTATTCAGTATGAACTTAGTTGGGATATAAAGACATGCATGAAAAGTAATGATTACAATGGGTATTAAAGATAATCAACTAAAAATTTGCATACGATCCTCAATTATAAATTTGTGTCCGTAATCGGAACTGAGTTATTTTTTCCACAAATCTTTTAAAGAACTGGGATCAGCTGACTATCGCCGAGCTGGCAACTCTGGATATAACGCGGCTGAAGTAACTAACGTGGACCTTACTCTCAATTGTCACTTTCTAGAGGATCTCATATTTTTGCTTGGATATGTCAAATAGTTCTTTTATTGAATCATAGTATCACGTTTTGTAGCCTTCTAGAAGTCTTCCTTGGTCCGATAGAAGTTCAATACGCACATCAATTAAAATTTAAATTAAAATGGAAAAGGAGTAGTTACCATAACGGAACCCGAAGCTACACTGTAGATACCATAACAAAGCCCTAAATACATCGGAGTTTATTTGTTTCCCATTTCCGGAAAAACACACATTAGTATAAATTGAAATTCGAATAGTAAGGAGTAGCTACTATAACTGAACTGAAAAGGGAATTCTACATTAATGTATCCTTTTACCTTCTATCTTGACAACTCTTTCGTAGAAACAAAGTTTAAACCATACCCAGCATCAGTGTGGAATTAAATTTTGTATAGAAAGGAGTAGCTACCATAACAAAACCCAAAAGGGAATTCTACATTTTTGTTTCACATTTTTTTACGGGGGAGTTACCCAACTTATTTGATTTGAAGGTAAGGATCTGTTCTTATTATCTAAAGAAACATAATTTGTATGAATAACAGAAGGAGCTACATTAACAAAAATAGAAGTTGATAGGAACAGCAGCCGAAAAAGAAGCCAAAGATAAGCCACCTCCTTATCTTCCTAAGGTTGTACAATATGCAGTTGCATACCATTGAAGAAAAATATTGTAGTCTGTATGGAAAAAAAGTCCATCACTACAAGAAAAATCTGCTCTGAAAAGGAATGCTCTGGTGTGATGCCAAATGTCCGAACCTTGACACGGTTGAATTTAATTCGTAGATGGAATTTCGCAACAATAGTCGACATAAATACAACTTATGAAGTAAAGACATTTGTAAGTCACATTGCCCAATATGCCTGATGAGCCGCTTAACCAACGGCGAAACGCGTCGCATAGTGGTGGGAATGTAGTATCTCTCTGGCTTTCCTTTTCATTGCAACTCCGATCATGTAGCTCATCTCGAAAGAGAAATTAATAAAAAGATAAGAAGTTTAGTTGGCAAAAATTTTCGAGAAATTCATTTTATGTAACGCCATTTATCTGCTACTATATTTGACGAGTTATGTAATAAAAATCTACGAAGTTACACAAGAATTTCATACAATAAACGCTGATTATATCTTCCTCTACGGAAAATGATCAGAAAATTTAGAATTATGTCGTTGAAAGGAACGTCTGCAATGTGAGAAGAACATGACGATAAGTTATTTTCCCGAAGAGAAATTATAGGCAGAAGATTTTGCTGAGATTTTCTTTCTGGGTTTTAGAAGATAAGTTGAAGCCTCTGTATATATGTATTTATGTAGGCTCCACAATTGGTAGCCACCAAAAACAATTCCCAATGATCGTATGTGCAATCAACATCCACAAAACAAAATATCAATTTATGTTTACGGAGTCCCAACGTGATTGAGAATTATATCCCAGTGGGAAAAGTGAGAACATATTACATTGAGAATCGACTAAGTAATATATTATTTATATTCGTCGAAGCTTGACCGGAACTTCTTAAACAAATGTCCAATAGTTTCTTTGTTGTAAAGATTCTGTAAGGAAGATCCTGATGATAACTTACTCTCCTTAAGAGTTTGAGCACAGAGGAGATGTGATCTATTTTAAGAAAATATTACTTTATCGAACACGGTTAGATAGGATACAGTAGCTGGAGAATATTAAATAAGTAAGGAGCATCGGAGAATTGCTCCTCTGCAACATTCTACAATAATGACCGATAGTTTCATCCTCTTCAGAGAATTATCATAACCATTTCATATTACCAGAAATGGATTTCAACATTTTCAAGCTATAAATTAATAGAGTTTTAAACAACATTTTGGGGATAAAATTTCATACTTTTTTTCTCACTAAATGTTGTCACAGACTTTGGATCGATTTACCCCCCTTAATAATATTGTAATTCTAATTTAAAAATTAATTTTCATTTACCTCTTTTATCACTTCGGCATTGCTTATGAATGGACTTAAATCCACTTCTTCCACTTTCACCGTACTAACAACATCTTCTACCCCTTCATCTGCTTCTTTTTCCTTTTTAACACAAGCTTGCGAAATATCGGTTGCATCCGAAGTCAATGTGGAACATGTTGCAGTCCTTGTATCCATAACACCCACCAATAAGGTCTTATCATCTTCATCATCCAATTGTTCCAATTTAATGCCAACTTCATCATCTGGATTTGGAAAGCTGCCATTTAAGGCAACAGCTCCTTCCGACTCGGTATTTAAAGCATTTGCCGAACTACCAAAGGTGGGTAGGAACACATCTAAATGGGGTAAATCAAAAAGTGATGCTGAATCTTGCGCCTGTTGCCCATCTTTTAGGGGTAAATTGCCATAGTGGCTATTCATAATGGGTAGATCATTGAAATCACTGAGATCTGCGAGATTTTGTTCCCATACCGAACGTTGATCTTGCATGGATTCCGAGTTGAGGAATAGTTCAATTTCTGGGGTGGGGAGGTTGTGGATGTTGGTGTTGTTTGAATTACCCGCCGCATGGACTATGGAACTAACTGCAGCCGCCGTAGTGTTGCGAACATTATCCAAAGTTATCGATCCACCCGATGAGGGCGAAGATGATGACGTGGCAGATGTTGCTGAGCCTGACGAACCACTACTTGGGGTTGTGGCGCCCGACGGTGGAGGTATGGCTTGCATTTCTTGCATGGCCGCCGTTTGATTGACACCTTCATTGGAGACATTCAGCAAATAGGCGGTAATATTGTACTGCGTATTGGCCAAACTCTCACTCTGATGATCGTACAGTATGAGATCTTCGATGAGCGGCATCATTGACTTACGATTGGCATAGGGATATTCAACCATGGGCACAGCCCGTAACATTTCCAGTTCCCAGCCATCGCCATCCCTTAGCTCCAGCTGGGAATCCCAGTTACGCAGTCTTTGTTGTAGATAGTCATCGGGATTGACATGCAATAGGCTTAGGGCCAGGGCCAATTGTAGCATTTTCATGGCATAGGATTTTTTATTCGAAATCATTTTGAGCGGGTGATGATGGGGGTGGTGGTAATGAAGAGGCTGAGATGAGAAGTTCTAAATGTGAAAATTGTTATTCACGATAAGGTGGCTGACTGAGAGGGGGGTTTATGGAGGTGACGATGAATGCGATGATGCGGATTTGTTCTTGGCCAATTCTTATATGCAAATATGTATTTATGGTTGTTGTTTCAGTACAATTAATCTGTTGTAACAACAAACAAATTTGTTGCGTGTAGGCGGGAGATCACAAGCAACGGCAAGGAAAGATATGCACAAATAACCCCACCTCCTACCCGCCGCCGACCGCCACCACCTCCTTTTGTTAATGCAATTGCCGTTTTTGTTACAGTCCAGCTGTCGCGGCTTGTTTTTGCAGGCTGATTGGCTGCCTGGCTGGCTATTTGCTTGTGACAATGAATCCAAGAACCGATGCTGATGCTGATGATGCTTTTCAACAGTTCAATAACGCTTTGGTGGTCGTCGCCACGGTCTCCTTGCCTTGTTTGGTTTGCTTGGAATTTGTATGCACAATAATGCCGCCTCCGTTACAATTGTTGTTCTTTGTCTTAACAAAATATACAGCTACGCAATTTTCCAACTTCCTAAAGCGTTTTGGACGTTTTGTAGCTGTTTGCCAACGTGAACGTCTGTTTTCTCTTCTTCGTCTCCGTCTGCTTGCTATGATGATGGACTTAATTTATTCGATAATGACCTCGTTCGTTGGTTTGGCCAACTAAATGGCCCCGAGCGGTATTGTCTTTCTGTTGCGTCTTTCTTTCGCTGAGGACGTATAGTTCGCTATATATCTCACCGAAATAAAAAAACAGAATTCCGAACGCTAACCTAACAAAATCTGAAAAAAGAAAAGAAGAAGACAAAAAGTTATTAAAAAGCCATCGACAAAAGTTTCGACAAACATAACTCTATTCATAATTAATGTTTGATGATATTTAATATATGGATTTATGTTAGAAGAAGAATCTGTAGACAATAAAAGAAATGAAGATAATTATAAAACAACGGAGCCGAAGAAACAAAAATGGAAATGAGGTGAAATAAATAAAACGCAAGCTTTCAGAAATGTTTGAGGAATGGGTGGTCGAATATTATTTACCTTATAATAAATAACCTAGTCAACTTTAATATGAAAATTCGGAAGACCACGGGCGCGGAACCAGTAGACCGAAAAGTATTTACTTTATAATAAAATATCCAGTCATTTTTGTAATATAGGTATTTCCTTGAACACTCGAAGACATGGCGGAATGGTCTTTGTATCGTGAGCCAAAAAATATATACCTTATAATAAAATACACAGCGCGCTGTAAACAAGAAAAAGTTAAATGTTTTGGAAACTTCCATCACTGTTAAATTTTGTTTCGATCTGGCAACTCCTTCATATAGAAACAGGTGTTAAAAAAAGACGCATCCGCAATTTTTTTTACAATGAAATAACGCATTGCTAATTTTTCCATTGTAAAAAATTGCGGATGCGTTTTTTAACACATGTTTTATAACATTTGCTTTAAACTATTGGCTCAACTTGAAGATGATAAACATATGGAATATTTCTGTGAGCACCCTCGACCCTAAAGTTATTTACCATATTCGATCCACAATCAATACCTTTGATTCAGACCCTATACTTGAAACGAGAGTAGTCACACTGTGTGAAACTATAATACCGAATAGAGGACAATGGAATAGCGGAACACTACACATTTTTCACATGTTATTCAAAACATATCAAATGTTATTCGAGAATTCCATTTGTAATTCACAACACACAATTTGCAATTCATAACATATCAGTTGTAATTCGAGAATTTCATTTGTAATTAATAGAATACCTTTCGAAATTCATAGAATTCCATTTAAAATTCATAAACTTCCATTTGAAATTCCAAGTATTGCATTTGAACTTCATAAAATTCCATTTGAAATTAATAAAATTCCACTTGGAATTTAAATAATTCCATTTGAAATTCTTAACATTTGATTTGAAATACATAACATTCCATTTGTTTTTCATAACATTTAATTTTAAATTCGAAAAACGTTATTGGTAACACAAAAGGAATATGTATGAATTTGAAATGAATTGTTATGAATTACAACTGAAATTTTATGAATTACAAGTGAAATGTTTTGAATTTCAAATTGGATTCTTTGAATTTCAAATGGATTTCTTTGAATTTCAAATGAAACTCTACGAAATTCAAATTGAAATATTCGAATTACGAATGAAATTTTTTAAATTTCAAATGTAATTTTTTGAATTTCATACGAAAAGTTTAAAATTACAAATGAAATGTTGTGAATTACAAATTACATACTCGAATTACAAGTGAAATGTTATGAATTGCAAATTGAGTTTTCGAATTACAAACGAAATTCTCGAATTACAATTGAAATGTTTTGAATAACATTTGAAAAAGGTGTAATTACATACTCGAATTACAAGTGAAATGTTATGAATTGCAAATTGAGTTCTCGAATTACAAAAGAAATTCTCGAATTGCAATTGAAATGTTTTGAATAATAATTGAAAAAGGTATAGTTCATATGCCTGCTAGCAACTGTTGCTACACAGATGGCTCTCGACTAGCTGGAAAGACTGGACTAGGACTTTTTATTGAAGAGGTGGGAACAGACATTTCTCTTCGCCTTCCAGATGACAGCACGATCTTACAGTCGGAGGTTCAAGTTATAACATAGTGTCTCAACTGGTTAAGTTTAAACATAGGACGAAATACAACAAATATAATTATGGATAGCAAATAAGCTATAAATGCAATATCCTCCAAAGCAGTTAAATCCAAAACGGTAACGAGCCACACAGGAGTAATAGGCAACGAGGTAGTCAACCAGAAGTGTTACTGCACTACCCACAATAGATGTGAGCAATGCCAAACGCTTTAGCGCAACACGTCAAGAAATGAGGGCATTGCGAAAGAGACCCAGAAAATTCTTCGATAATGAGGGGATAGGAAAGATCACAAACATTTTATGGGTTGATCCAAATGAAGACAAAACTAAGCAAATCCCAAAGCTAAAAAAAATAAGGAGACTGGCGTGTATTTTTACGGGACACCTCAGCCTGAAGGCACATCTACTCAAGATTGGATGCGAGGGCAGCAGCAGGTGCAGAGAGTGTGGGGAAGACAGTACAACGAGGGAACATTTTTTTTTTTGCCACTGCCCAGCATTTGCAGGCCTTCGATGTGACACTATTCACGGACTAACCGATCACAGGGAGAAGACTGAAGGAATTCTCAAAAAACACAGAATTCCTGAAATCATAGGGATTTCAAACCCCAGATGGTTAATCTAATTTCCCTAATTCTAACTTTCTTTTCATCTTTAGAGTGCAAAACAGTACTCTAGTGGATTTAATATATGTCGGTTTATTTTGTTGGACATGTGGTGGTAGTGTAACTTCGGGTTATGTTAAAGAGTTTAGAAAACTCTTTAAGCGATGTAGTATACCTCCTCGCAGAAATGTTTATAATCTGGGCCATTTTACGTGGCCCACATTACCCGACTTTGAATTATTTTATTTAGAAATTATAATTATAAAGTTTAAATTTACTTTTAGTTGTTTGTTTATTTTGAAGCCTATTCAGCCTATTTGACACCATATTATATTATGACCCGACAACTCGTATTCGATTGTTTTTATCTGCAATCTATTATGGTCACTGCTGTATACATAACATATTGGATTTTCACTATTTGAGCTTCTCATGACTTAGCATGATTTGTAGTCCACAGATATCAAATCCGAAAGAATATCAGAAGAACTGCAGGGACTTTTTAAATCAATGTTAGCATCTCTAACTACAATAGATGCTCTTCTGCAAGGGCAACATAAATCATTTTCAAGATAAATAAATATGTTAAATTTCATTTTAGAGACCGATAAAAATTGATAATTTTGAATGGGATATCAAAAATTCGTTTAATGATATGTGTATTGCTTCAACATAGTTGTAACTCTCACAAAGTTCCACTGTCTATGTCAAATTTTTCCGCGCATATAAAGACACTCCGCCATATCTATCCTTTCGACAGCAGTGTATTAACTTTAAGATGAAAATATTTATATGTTGAGAATTCTATCTGAATATTTATTCCGATTCACCTATATTACTTCCTGATTATCATAGAATGTATTTTCATTGTCTTAATACAAATATTTTATTTCCTATTATCTTCCGCCAGACGACTCATTCATGTATGACAGCTTTTTATCGTCTACTTCTTTGGTAGACGAATGCGCTTTACGGATGGATGTGCAAAAAAGAAAATCTAGTTGGTGATTGACGGTTGTCTATGTGAGTCAGTATCCATTAAAGTATCGTATAACACATTTCACTGCTTCTCAAAATGCTTACAAAATATGGAGCGTCAGGACGAGATAGGTATCTCCGGTATCCGTTTTTGATTTCTAAAAATCGGAGTATACGCAGAACTACAGTCTTTCATTTAGCGAATCACGAGTACGCATTTTTTCGCATTCCGGCTTAGGACCTCTCCAATATATTTCTTTCTAGTATTTGTTCCTTTCTTCAGACAATCGTTTAAGTTAAAAAAAAAACATTCTTAACTAATATCAGTTGTCGAATGTCACACCAAATACCTTTTGTCGGATTTTGAGCGCAATCGATCTCTGGATATTCCTCAATTGGGAAAATTCTCGGCAATCTAACTCCATCGACATTAAGTCTAAATACCTTCGCCTCAGCAGCGAATCTTGGTCTTATTTCAGGCTTTTACCCATGAGGTATATTCGAGTTTTTTAGAAAGTCTTTTCAGCTACCCGAAGATATGGAGTATTGACAGCTCTAGAAAGCAGCTTTCACAACTCCGGGGAGTGTACGCCTCAGACTTTATAAAGTCGCCGTGCAAATCACGTAATTCATTCGAGACATCATTTTTAAACTATACATTGCTATGGAGCGATAATAAGTGACTGTGTGGAAAGGTATTTATTTTCACATCCGCTTCTCGTCTCTATCCACTGGTTGTTCCGTTGTAGAGACTGCAGCTAGTAAGTCAAATAGTAATAGTTTAGGCTTCGAAAACGTGAAGAGGTGTGTCTGTGGATGAACATAGAAAGACAGGAGTTTTTGTCTTTCGTCCAAAATGTTTGTGACCGATTGGTTGACGCGTTTTATTAACTACAGTAGATATCGTATATAAGCACATCTCATATAAGAAAAAATCGAATATAAGAAATATTATCAAAAACACCGAGCTTATACTTATACTTTCTTTATCCGATAATTCCATATAAGAAAAAAACGCATATAAGAAAGAAATCTCCGTTTTTTTTTTTGAGTTTCTTATATCCGATATCCACTGTAGTATTTAAAACACCTTGGGATAAAAGCGGGTAGGTATCCACGCACTTTAAATGTGTGAGTACCCTACTGGTCGTTATATAGGAAGCCTTCCTAATTAGTAAGATTATCTGAGCCATAAAAAATGGAAAATACGACATTCAGTTCGGTTAGTCTTTTGGTGGACACGGCGAAGTTCAGATGAGCTGATCAATAATTTGCCAGTTTATGTAATTTATGTATCAGAGTACCATGACCACGTCTACCGACTTGTTGCTAGATCCTGGTGATATTCAGAAGCCCTAAAATTCTGATAAGTAACCTCGGAATCAACACAAAATAGTAATGACAGATGCTAGTGCCACCTAGAAGCAACAAATGGCAATACAAAATAAGCAAGGACCATTAAAAAGCTTCAGACAATCCGAAAACCATTTCGCAAAGGCTTACATCCCTGCAGAAATTTTTTTTCAAAGAATGACGCCAAATAGAATGGACAGGATATAGCGCCACCCAGAGGAAAATGGCAACACTAAATAAGTGCACAGACTTTTTTGGGGAGCTGCTTGTAGGCAACGAAAGATGGCAGCACTATCACCTAGAATAGGCTGAACCAGATCAATAATCTACTTAACAGAAATAAAAATAATTAGAGTTGGTTCAATCCGAAACGGACGGTTGGTTCAGAAGCACTTCTCCGAAAAAGGAACGATCAATTAGAGTTTGTCGTTACAAAACGAACTGGTTCAAAAGAACTAGTTCCGCAAAAGGAAAAGTCGGTACTAGGCCCGGTTACTTCGTTCATAGAATTCCTCATTTGGTTTTAGTTCTTCCCGTTTAATCTCGTTCACCTAATTCCTTTTGATCTCATCTCATTTTTTGGCCGAATTAATTGATTGGTTAAAAATGAACGATTGAACTAAAAGAAGGTATGGAACTAATTTAATGTATTGATTAATTTTGCGAAGTGAACCTATCTTTCGGTTATCTTCGCAGAATTAATCAATTGCTTAAGAAACGCGATTAACCAACTCTAAAAATAGTAACTATTCAAATTAATGTAATGACTAATCAAGCTCTAAGTTTGCTACAGAATAGCAACACGAAATAAGCAAGGACCTTAACCCAAAAATTCGATAAGAATTTGTTTCTAGGCAACGATAAATGGCATCCTTATCACCTATGAATGCTAACATCAGACCGTTTGATCCGGTCTGATTTAAAGGAATTATTCCAAAAAAGGAATGATCGGTGCTTGGTCCGGTTCTTCAGTTGCTTTCGATCACCTAGTTGCTTTTGATTACATCGCTCAACTATATCTTAAAGTAGTCTTGGGCAATCTCGTTCAGTTCAGTGATCGAACAAACTAGGTAATTTTTTAAAAGTGAACTAGGTCGTTCACATCGTTCAAATGATCACTCAGTTCAATTCGTAAGGCAGCACATTGCTTTGCTTTTAAATGTTGGTTAAATTTATATACTGACTATACCTGCATTTGGCCTTTTGAGCTCCGCATTTCATGAAATAAGATCGGAGTGCTAATTTTATTACACGTACCTTATTTCAATTTAACAGATTTTCTATGAAATTATTCTTGACTAACGCCGTTCAGTTTGTCAATGTCGGTGCGCCTGTGAACAAAACAAAAGGTGTAGAGTAAAATTTAATGTTGTTCTGTGACCGACGATGTTTATTGAGCAAAGTCGTTCAGTGACCGACGACGTTCATTGAGCAAAGTCGTTCAGTGATCAACGTCGTTCAGTGACGGCGTTTTGTAAAGAGAATCGTTCAGTGAACGACAATAATCAACATTGAACGATGTCGTTCACTCGTTCAGTGGACTGACTCGTTCAATTGAACTAGGTCGTTCACGAACGACACAAGACTATCTTAAAGGTATTATGGAAGTAAATAAATGACCTAGTTACTTTTCGGAACTCTTCCGCAACCTTAAAAACAATGACACGATTAATGAAAAGTAAAAATAGCAGAAGTAGAGTCACCAAGAGGTAAATGGCAAAACTAAATAAGCATGAACCCCAACCGCACGAAAAATTCTAGGTGGCGTTGCTACTAGGCAGCGTTAGACGTCAGCCCCATCAGCTACGAAATGTTACAGCAGACCTGAAGTAACTAGTCCAAAGAATCTATTCCACAAAAAGAAGATCGGCACTACGACCGGTTCCTTAATTCGTCTAGTTACATTTTGCTTTCGTTCATCTAGTTCCTTTTGATTCCTCCGTTCATCTAGATCTTCCCGCACAGTGGCCGGATGAACGGACGTGTAAAAACGAACTATGGAACTAAACCATTACATGATTAACGAAGGACTAATCGAGTAAGATGACGATGTCTTGTCGAAGGCCTATGCTCCCAAGAGAAGTAACAAGAGAATTTTGGCGACATTCAATTGCGCATTTAAATGAGATTTATGTGATGCTGAAGATGGCAATAATATTTCAGATGACCTCTAACCTCAATGAATGGGTGGATGGATGGAAGACAACAGTTACATTTGGTATACATTTAAACAGTGAAAATGTGAAAGAGTTCACTTACCTTGTTGCCTTGAAAAACGATTCTCTGGAAATGGCTAAAAAACGGCTGACATCAGACGTTGTTGAACTCTTTTTCATTGACGGGAAAGGAATTCTGTTTCAAAGGAGACAAGGTTAAAGAGGTTGGATGTTGATAATGGCGATGGTGTTGATGTCTGCAAGGCTGTTGGATGATGTTATTCGCCTGCTGATGTTTTATTCTTGCTGTTGTTGTTGTTATTGTTTTTCTTATTTAATGTTATGGTACTTGGGGAGGTATTTCCAATGTAGGATATACACAAGTCCAAGAAATTGCGTTGTTAATGTTTTCACTTTCTTTGTTCTTTGTGGATAACAAACAAAAAAAAAACTTTTCTGTGTAAAAAAATTAAACGATTTTCTCACGGAAATTAACAAAAAGAAAAATTAACACATTATTGTAGTAAATTAATGGAATTATTTTTAGCCATTTTTTGCCCAAATGCATAAAGAGGCGAATAATTTATTTTTTGTTTTTATTTTTTTAAAGGTGTATTTTTAAATCACTTTAATATTTTTTTCTTTTTTTTTGGAAATATAAATAAACATCACTGATTTAGTTGAAATAATTTATTGGAAATATTTTCGTTATTTTTTTTTTATTTTTTATATCTTCTCACTGTTTATTTATTTTTTATTTTTAATTTGTTGTATGTGTGTTATTTGGTGTCCTTGAACTTGATTTTGATAATTTGCACTTTGTGCAATTTAAACAACAATAAAAAATAACACTGCGAACGGGTTTTTCATTTGGCAAAGAAAATATTTGTTTGGCGGAGGGATTGATTTTGTGGGTTTTTATCATGACGTTGGTAAAGATAAGCACGGTAGAGGTTTAAGATAAAATTTTGTGGTAATTTTTTTTTAATTGTTATTATATTAAAAATAAATATCAAAAATTTTATTGAATAAAAAAAATTTTTCGCGCCCTTTATCGCTCTACGTTGACCACATTTTTTTTTTTTTGCAAAGCTTTGCCTTACAAAGTCGTAGACCTTGTTTAATACAAAGCACAGAGAGAGAGAGAGTATTAACAAGAGAGATAGCATATAAACCAGCAATAGATAGTGAGCCTCTCTTCTGCGCTTTTTTACACACAAATTCCTCTCAAAGAGAACAAGCGTGCGGTGTTTTGCCTAGTGCTGATATAAATTCCAATTAGCTCCCCTTAGTTCCAATGTGCGTAATGTGGTTCGTATGTAGTGTGCGGTTCATGCAATTTTATAGTCACCTCGTTTACACAAAGCGAAATTAAAAGAAACAAAAAATACCCTCCTCCCAATCCCATATTTTGTTGACATTTTGACACATTGTGAAACTCAGTCAAGTCAGTCTTGCATCCATTTAGGCAAATGTAAAGGTAAAATGAATCTAAGGAATTAAAAACTAGGTAAACAAAAATCACGGAAGTCCATATTATTGATTAACATGGCGTGCTTACATATACAGTAGGGGCTTGGTAATGAGAACAGCCAAATTATCAATCGGGTAAAATGCTATATATCCTCCACCATGGGGCTATGCCATATTTTGAGCAAAAACAAAGTTTCACGGAAATCGCTCAGGAACTATTGAACATCGACGGTCTTAATTACTGTGCAAAAGTCAAGTTGGCATTATGTCTAGACATCGATAGATGCAGCTATATCAAGTAGGATATGCTACAAGAGAACAATCATCATTGTAGTTATAGAACTTATTGGTTCAATGTAACTATTTCGTAAAAGGAACGATCGGTACTAGGCGCTATTCTTACGTTCATCTAGTTCCTTTTACTCAAGTCGTTCATTTTGCGCTATCATTCCCCAAGTTCCTTTTGGGAGTTGGGTCCTTTCGGACCGTACTGGTTCAATGTAAATATCCCGCAAAAGGAACGATCGGCTCTAGGTGCCGTTCTTTGGCTCAACCTCATAGCTATTGACGAAGCATGGAAACGTCCAAAAGAGCCAATAAAACAAATCTACAAGTTGGAATAAATGTAAGGTTTTGCTCTCCGTTCACTTTGACTCCAATGGCGACGAGGAAAACCACATTGAAGTTATGCGAGGTTTGTGCTAAAACAACGTCTCATGGACATCACGCAAAAGCTATTGAACATCGTGAACGACGATCCTACTGACTGCACAAAATTTAAGGTGTTATTGTTTCTAGACAACCATAGATGGCAGTCACATTGACTTGGATATGCTATATCATAATACTCATCTACAATTCCGCAATAAAAACAATTAGAATTGGGTCGTTACGGAACTTACTGGTTCAATGTAACTACTCCGCAAAATGAACGAACGGTGCTAGTTTCGGTTTTTTCGTCCATCCAGTTCCTTTTGATCAAGTCGTTCCATTTGATCTGTCGTTCATTGACGAATATGTACCAAGTTTTTAAAATAATAACCTCGAAAATGTCATAACTGTTGACCAAACATAGATGTATGGCTACGATTTAAAACCTAAGCCTTATCATCCCTATGGAAAAGTCCAGAAGAGCCAATAGAAAAAAGAATTCTACAAGTTCGATTAAATGTGAAGGTTTTGCTCTCAGTCCACTTCGAATGCAGTGGCAACGAGCATTATGAATTCCTGCCACAAAGTCGTACGGCAGTCAATAAGGAATACCACATAGAAGTTACGCGAGTTTTGTGTGATGCACTTCATTAAAGAAAAAACACCCTCGACTATCGAACCCCATATGGGGTGCTAAACAATGTCTCAGGAGCTATTGAACATCGTGAACGACTACTGACGGCACACAATTCAATGTGCCATTGTTTCTAGACAACCATAGATGACAGTCCCATCGACTAGGATATGCTTCATGAGAAAACTCTTCTATTATTACGGAATAAAAATAATTAGAGTTGGATCGTACCGGTTCAATGCTAATATTCTGTAAAAGGAACGAATGGTACTAGCTTCGTTTCTTTCGTTTATCTAATTCATTTTGCTCAAGTCGTAGCATTATGTAATATTTTTCCTAGTTCTTTTTGATTCCACCTTCATCTAGAACTTTCAGTAAATTGACGAATATGTACAAATGCACGATTGAACTAAAATGAACTATTGAACGAACATTGTGACAGTTCGTCTAAGCGAACCACTTTACGAACTTTCAACATCGATGCTTGTTGGCGAAGATTTTGCTCAACCGCAGTTTTTACCGGACTTGAATCTCGCAAAATATTTGTTATTCCCAAAAACGATTACACCTATTGGAGGAAAGTATTGGATGGACTGCTAAGAGGATAGGACTACTAAGAGAGGTCGTAGAATATGATGAACCAACCTAGTCGGAAAAATCTTTGCCAGATATGAATCAAGAAATATTGATTCCTTGTAATTAAAAATTAATCTATAGGGCTCCCCTTAACTGTTAAAGTAAATATCAAGAAATTACCCTAAGAATGCGGGAAAAAGTTAAATTCTGACAGAGGTTTTACCAGTTGACTCCAACAAACTAATTACCCTGATAGCTACATACAAATTTACTTTATCCGAGCGAGCTATGTTACAATATATATGAGGATTTTGGGTGTAAGGTATTTTGACATAACATAGACCTAAATTAAAATGAATGCCACTTCTAAAAACTTCGAAATACCAAAAACGGGACGGAAACTTTATGTGAAGACTAGTTCAAAGTATTCCAAAAATTATGCGGTACTATATCAAGTCAGGGGGTAGCGCCAAGTAATAGGAAATTATTGGGGGTAACTCTGCTAAAACCTTCAAACTGTCGAAAATGAGACGGGAATTTATATGGGACTTATATTAAACCAGTGAGCGGAGCAGTATAGTCGGACGAGACCGACCATATAATATCCAACGTAACTACCACTGAACTCTAACATTCTCCGGGTCTACATTCCGACCCTGGGCAAAATTTTGGCCATATTTGCATCCGATTGGAGGTCAACAGCTCCTCATTCTTAACCAGTAGTTTTTCACTTACAAATCTTGGTTCATTTGATTTGAATAATGACCGATTATCATGAGAAGATTCATGCTTGTTCTTTTATCAGATCCCTTTCTCCGTATGATGTTCGGGACATAATTGTGGTCTCTACAGCGATCAGATTTTGACCCACTAAATAAAATATTAACCGATCATTAAACGACCAAAACAACTGGGTTCTTTATTGGCCCGAAACGGACTTATATGCAAAATTTCTTTGCCTTTGGCCTGTAATTTATTTACAAATTTTAATGTACAGATCGATGGATGAACAAATTTGTCTAGATCGTCTCAGCTAGTCGAAATATGGCGATAGATGTAGTAACAGGTAAGTCTTGTCTCTTTGGCGACCCTGAACGCCAATTCGGTGAAAAAAATATTCAAGATACCAAAAACATAAACCTACATTGACATTTTACTCCATAGACGTTTTGTAACCCTGAATGCCAAGCTGAATGCTCCAGGAACCCTGAATGCCAAGCTTCAGCTACTTTGGTAAGAAAATGCTGCTCAAAACCCAACGAAATGCCAAAATGTGGCTTGAACTCTATATTAAAATTATGTCTAAATGGATTCATATCAAAAGTTTCTAAATTAGATTCTTTTCGGCTCCCGAAATGCCAAAAAAACAGGCACTTCTGAGGCTTATATTAAAATTTAAACCTATATCGACATTTTTCTGTGAAGATGTTTTTCACCATCGAATAACCCGGAATGTCAAATTACAGCCACTTTGGTAGAAAAATGCGAAAAAAATGTGAAAAAAACAGTCATATGGTGTCAGAATTTATACATTTATGAATCATGAATAGACCTCATTCTCATTCCGTTGGTAACTCATCACAATATTCATTCCCGTACAGGGTCGTATATATTCTTGATTAGGGTAATAGTCTAAGACGACATAGCAATGTCGTCCGTCCGATGTAATCACGCTACTTTCTAAAGGAAATGAGGTAGGGTGCTGCATTTTTGCATAGGGTTGTCTTTTGTCTGCAGGCAGGTCAAGTTCGAAGTTGATAAATTCCTATTTGGTAACAAATCTCCCTACCAAAAATTATTAAAATTAATAACATACATACAGGGTCCTTTGGGAAGACTTCTATATTTGGGATTCTATCTATACACAGGGTCTTCAGAACGATCATGTGGATTGTAGGTAAATCAACATTCTCAAGAAGTCACCACCCACTCCCCGCCCCATAATGGGTTAAAACGAGTAGAATCCCAAATCGCCAAAAAATGAATCACTTTGATTAAGAAACAACCTCTGAGAATGTTGCTGCTGCTACTACTACTGTTGTTGTTGATATTATTGCCTTTGTGTTGTTGTTGCTTACGTTCGTTCGTTCGGTTGGTCGTGTTATGAGTCAAACTCATGTTCTGATGAGGAGATGGTGTTGTTGCACCATTGTCTGCTCAATTTTCGTCATACCAGAAATGAAAAAAAATAAAAACAGCAAAGTTTTTATTATTGTTGCTGTTGTTGTTGACGTTCGTCGTACTCTTTCTTTGTTTTGCATTTCGACTATACGCCAAATTCTAATCAAATTCAAAATGAAATCAATTGAAGAAATTAGACGATTGGATTGTTGAGGGAGGTCAGAAGGGAAAATAAATACTAAACAAAGGAAACACGAAGCAAATATTTTATTGAAAACATAAAAATATGATTGTCTTTAACAAAAAATTACGATTACGTTAATTAAAATATCAACGACAAATTTTAATAAAATTTCATAAATTTGATAATAAAGAGGCATGGCTTGGGAATTAAAATTTTCCTATGGCAAAAAATCATATCAACATTTTTTTTTCTAAAATAAACCCAAAACATTGTGGCTTCTTTATATGTTTCTTGGTCAGACAAATTAATGTTTTTTTTTAATTTAATATTTCTATTCTAATCAGAATTATTAATTAAAAAGTATGTAGAATTTCTTGGAATGTTTTTCTACTTTCCACATTTATATGAGGTATTTTGACCGACCGTTCACACAGACACAATACGCAAATAACTGAAAACACGAGGAAATGTATGCGAAAAGGGAGAGCGAGACGGAGATAAGTGTTGTCAACATAATCATTATTGGCAATTAATTGGCGTAAAATAAAACGCAAAAAAAAACTTTTTTCAAGTCATACTTTACTTTTGGATGTAATTATGAAATATTTTGTAATTATGAAATAGTTTGTTAGTTTTTATAGCGGGTATCTTGAATAAATGAAATCTGAATCGTGGTAGTAAATAAATTATCTGTCTTTCACAAATTAATATTTCAGTCGAATCCGCTGCCATTTCTTGATAACCCGATTTATTAAAATTGATTTCAATAAGACATAATTTGCAATTTTCATTTTTTTTACAGGGAAACATTTTAGGGAGCCTTAAATGAAAATTGAGTAAACGGAAACAGATGAAATAACAGCTTTGGCCCAATTTTATACTAATTGAAAATTTCATACAAAAGTGAACATTTTATACCATCCATCAACACATTCGAACATTGACAGTGAAAATGTTCTGTTAAGAAGTCATTTATCCTCTGAAAATCCGAAACAAAATTGGACTTGATCATTTCCTTAAACCCAAAATATGCCGATATTTATAAGTCAAAATATGGTCGTTCAGTTCCCTTCGAAGTGGGTTGACCTTGTAGAACCCTACCTTGTATACTGTTAAAGGCATAGAAACAGGAAAAACTGGACAAAATAGTTTATAAAATTTTCTATTGTAGGGAGATTTAAGCATAACAAAGGCAGGCATGTTAAGAATAAAAACGCCAATAAGCGAAAATTTGTGTATAAAATGTAAAAAAAAAAAAATCAGAGATCTGCTCTCAAAATATATGTTTTCATTTCATATGCTTGCGATACAGCGTTTAAAACGTTTAACATTGTTGTAGAAGCCATCTATTGGAATTTGTCAACGTATCAATTGTTGTATTATTATACATTTATGTTTTTGATATTGTCTCCATTCTAAGTGAATGAAGTTTGAAATTAATGGCACTTAAATTGAGAAATTAGGCTATGGTCTACAACAACTGAAAATCAGGCGGGACTTTTATACTAGAATGGACTGTAAAGATAAAGAAAGCGAATAAAGTCACGTGAGATTTGCTGTCGCTTTCTAGAATTTCTCTAGTTTGGTGAAATTAATGAAAAAAATGACTGTTCAATAAAACATTTGTGGTCGAAGTGAATACTAATATGACAATTAAATAATGAAACCAAAAATAACCAAAAGTAAGATTTTTATAAACAAGAACTATATTGTGATCTGAACTATATTGCGATAATTAATTACCATTAATTTATTTAAAGGAAAAGCGTACAAAAAATTTAAATATTGTAGAATGTTTAACGAAATAACAGAAAAAGCTTGAAGAACGTGGTCGTAGGGGTAGCACTAGAAATTTAAAGGGTAGGTGCCTAATACGGTACTGTAGGAGAACCATTCAGTGTCCTCTGAAATGAAGAAAAAAAAAAACTTCAATCCTCGGAGCAACACAAATGTTGCCAGACCACTTAACGTTCTGAGCCATCAACACACTTCCAAAACGGTTGCGCAAAAACATGTGTATACCATGGAAGCAATTGTAGGTGTGTGGATTAATTATCCATCGCTAAAACAAAAATCTGCTTTGAAAAGGACTGTTCCTAGAATGAAGACAAATGTCAAACTTTGACAAATTTTGAATTTAATTCGCATGCAAGTTTCGCATCAGGGCGGAATAAATACAAGTTATTAACATAGGTTCTTCTCCTGGCTTTCCTCTTCACTGCAAAACTTAGATCATCAAAGCTCGACTCGAAAGAGTATAAATAATCACTTAAAAAAACTAATTTAAATCTACAAATCCGTGATGTGACTGTACGCCGGAGATGCTAGAAGTACTAGAAAGGTCCCCATTTTAACAAGGAAACATGCCAATGCTGAATTGAGTTTTGCAAAATCTCATATAGGCTGCCCATTAGAAAAGTTGCGTTCATACTATGTACAGATGAAACAGAAATTGTCTTATATGGTGGAACAGGCTCCAGGTAGTATATACGAATTCCCACAAACACAGAATACCAATTGGCGTAATGCCACAGCCTGCGCAGTTACGGATCTTAATCCGACAGATTTTTTTTGTTATTTTCGTTTTAAGTTACTTACTACTATCTTTATGAACAGATCAAATTTTCAATAATTTTTTTTATTATAATTTTTTAATAGAAAACTTATAGGGAATTTAAAGTAAAGCTAGTAAAAAGGAAACATTTCAAAATCGCTCTCAGAGTACAAAATAATTTGAAAAGTTCGGGAACGCAAATCTAGTAAATATGCCAAAATTAGATGGCAATACTTCAAAATCAACTTAACAGCCAATCAGAAGTAGGCATTCCTGTTTACCATTTTAACACGTCCAAATTTCTCGATTACAAAGTTTACAAAGAGAAGTAAAAAGTCTACAAAGTTTACTAGTTTTGTGGGTTCAGGAACGGTTTTCGTGTAAAAAGTTGCAAAAGTTGTAAAATTAATAGATTATTTTAGGTTCTGGAACGAAACTACATATAGTGTTTTTAAACAAATTTACAGTTCAGTACTTACAACCCAATTCCCTACTATTTTTTTTTTTTTTTTTTTTGCAAAAATGTCTACAAAGAAAAATTTAATATAAATTTAAAGAAATAAACAATTTATTTCCCCAGACCATTTTTTTTTTTTTTGAAATTTTAATATTTACATCGGAATTTGGTCCGATTTCTGACAGAAAATCTAAATTTTCTTCCGAATTTCACAAGAATTTTTTCCGAAATCCCACCGATTTTTGTCAGAAAATCTAAATTTCCCTTAGAATTTCCAAATAATTTGTATCCGAATTCGGCTGGAAACTCGAATATTTTTTCGAAACTCCTTACGAAAAACTTATCTATTTTTGTGACTATGTTCATATAACTTTTGTACCGAAATATTTTGTGTTTTTTATGCACAAATTGCTATATAATAGATTAAATACGCTAAATCTTTCAGCTGTGTATCGTATTTGATTCATGAATTTAAATTTACCGCCTATTTTTATAAGAATGCCATGTACAATTATTCACGCCGTTATTCCCCCTCACCAACATTGACAACACTGTAACGAAGCATTGAAATAAGCTGAGATGAAAGAGAGCGCACACACACACAATGTACGTGTGTGTGTGTTTGCAAAAACTTCACCACACACAATGTGCAATGTTTTGTCGATGCCAATAACACAATTGCTCGCTCGTTTGCTCTCTTCAGAATTTTGTTTTTTACCTTTTCATGTTGTTTTGTTTGTTTTTTCCCCTTCTTTCTTCTTCTGACTACTTCATGTAAATAAGTATGTCATATCAAAGAAAACAGATATTTATGCAACAAACAAAGAAGAAATTTTGAAGATTTGTCAACCGAAAAATTGAAGGAAATTGTAATTGAAACACCACAAAAGAGAGCTTGGATAAACGTGCACGGACATACACACACACATACAAAAACCCAAAACCACATCGTTTTCAATCACACGGTGGAGAACTTGTCATCGTCGTCGTGGTAGCCGCCATACTCGTACATTGAAATCCAGTAAAAAAAAGCAACCGAAAAGAAGAGCGTATAGGTGAAACACACACACACGAACACATGTTCACCATCGTTGAACTCTGGCAAATGGGGAGCGGAGGCAACAACACCTTGACAACACTCGCGCGATTTATTATAATAGACGGCGGAATGGAGGAATATGGCTTATTTTTTTATTTAATAAAATATTTTGAAGTTCTTTTTTGTGTTATTTGCATAAAAAGGCCTTGTTTTTTTTTTAATAATTTAATTCACTCTCTCATTCTCTTTAACAAAACTTCTCTCTCCGACTAGGTTTGATTAAAACAAAATAAAACTTGACAATATGTTGCGCTTTATTTTTGACACCACGCGAAAATTTTCTTCTTTTTTTTTTGGGTATTTCTTTGTCAAACGGATTCCCTTCTTTATCACAATACCCCTTCTATGGGTATATTTTGTTGTTGTTGTAATTTAAGCGACGTGTTCTGATTTCACGTTATATTTTTTTCTTTTCTTTCAACCGATTTGTTGTAACTTTCTTTGAAAAAGCACAGACAATCGCACACACACACATAGAGACTCGGGGAACAGTAACATTAATTCTGATGTTTTTTTCTTACTTCCTTTATTTTTTTTTGTTAATTATTTTCTTTGTTTGACACACCGAAACTTTGCTTTTATTTTTTTCTGCACTTTAATCCGTATAATTATTGCCTCATACGCAATGGGCTGGCTTTTGATGGCAGGGCCGTTTAGATTTATTTCTCACAACACAACGTAAACTCTGGACTTACTGCTGTTGTTGTTGTTATTATTTTTTTCTTCTTTTTTATTTTGTTAATTATTTTCACTTCTATTATTATTTAATTCTTCGTATGTTGTTTCTATTGTTGTTTTTGTTCTCATTACTGCTTTGAATTAATAATCTTCAATTCAAATTCCTTTTTATTTTTGATTTTCGCACGACATAGACGGACGACGACGCGGCGTCACACACAACTCATTCGCTCGGTCCGTTGTACGTTTTATTTTTGTTGTTGTTACTTTTTGTGTTTTCGCAAATCGTCTTTGCTATGTTTCACAAATATTGCTGTTGGTCGACTGAATTTTTTTTTCGCCAGATACGATGATGTTGTGTCGGCTTATTCGTGTCATTGCTATTTCACCACTATGCAATTTAGTTGTTGTGTGGCCTCTCATTTGTTGTGCACTCTCTGAGAGTGGGAGATTGTTATTCACATATGTAGATAAAAGCTTTGAGACACATGTTGAGGAAACACAGGGAAAAGTTTAGTCTGGAGAATAATACAACCCTGACTGTTGACCGTTAGAGTTGTCAATAATTTGTGGCGTTTTGAAATTTGTTTTAATTTTACTTTGAAATAGAAATTAAGAGAACTTGAATTCAATGCTTAATTTAACATTTATAAAAATAGAAAATGGGTCCCATATTCGGACTTCATATAGACTTTTTAAAAATAATAGGTTGTGTAAAGTTTGTTTCAAATCGGACATTCCATTCACCTGATATTGAATTTAAAACCAGTGAGCGGAGCAGTATAGTCGGACGGGGCCGACCATATGATACCCTACACAACTACCACGAAAAGCAAACATTCTGCGGTTCTATATTCTGAGCCTGGGCAATATTTCGTGATATTTGTACCCTTTTTACCGATTATAGATCAACAACTCCACTTTCTAACCCTGGCATATTTGGCAAACATTTTTTCTTGAAGTGAATTTTTACGCCATAAAGTAAAAAATTGGTCACTTTAGGTTTTGGTTGATTTGACCCTCGGAATATTGACCGATCATCATCTAAACAGCCGCTCTAAGTATTTGGTCAGATCTCCTTCACCTTGTAAAATATGTGATGTTCTGCATATAATAATTGCCTCTAGAGCGACTAGAAAATCAGACAAAATTTAAGTTTTCGGTTCATTGCACCCCTGAATGAAATCTTAACTTCACCGCAAACTATAGGCGTCACCCTTGACCATAATCAGAACATCATGTACAATTTCAAAGCATTCAGCGCGACATTTCCGCCCTCTGATGGAGTAATAGTAGTACTATGCACATAGTCACCTTTACCTAATTACATATAACTCCCACATCAGAGTACATACAGCCATATAATTGGTATGAATGTGAAGCTCAACAACTCTTCTTGGATAATAATAGGTTGATAAATTTATAAATATTGAAAATTGTACCATTTGTGGGCGAGGTATCAGAATGGGTGGACTAATAGGTCCCATCTTCGAAATTGATCTAGTCCTGGTAAAAATAATAGGTTTTGCAAAGGTTGGTTCAAATCGGAAGATTTAATTCGCCTTATATTGGATTTACAAAAATTGACATTTTTACTATTTGTGAGGGAGGTACCAGGAGGAGTGTACTGATGTGTCCCATTTTCGGACTTAATCCAGGCTAGGTAAAGATAATACGCATAGTATTATGTACATATATTTCAGCAAAATTTTGACCATTTTCTGGGTTAGGTATCAGAAATAGTGGACCGATATTCCCCAACTTCGTACTTAAACTAAGTTTAGAATACATTTTACGATGTGCAAAGTTTGGATGAAATCGGTTACGGAAATTTTTTTTTAACCGATGGAACTTGTTCGTATTCAAACAGGGTTTTCCCCAGTTGGCGGAATGTTGTGAATTTGGATGATGGATACTAATTTGATACGACCAGTTAAACTTGGAGTTTACAAAAAAAGTATGACAACAAGGTGAAGTGTTTATTAAATTTGTCATTCCATTTTCAACACCTTGAAATATTCACCAAAACCCCTATAGAATTTATATATATATATATATGTATTCTTGATCATTTGCAAAATAGTCAGGCTTAATCCCAGTTTGTTGTTTTTATAAAAAAAAAACAACTATTTATTAGTGGGGAATGTATGGCATTGTCCGCCGAGGGGTAAGGCAGGGAAGACTATAGTTTCGGATCTCGCCACTGATCCTCATCAGTTCCCTTAGTTTTTTGTTGGGATATTCTCCCCAGAAGCTATTAATAGATTCTTTACAAAAAACCTTTCAAACCCAAATGTCTCTTGTGACAATTCGAAGTTCTTACGTTACCAGCGATACGACCCCAATGAGAAGTTCGTTTCGTTGGCGCCTGACTTCGTGGTCAACTGTTTGGTTTATTGCTTTAACTAGCAATACCAACGACAACGTTATGTGCATTCGTCACAAAGTGACGACACATAGCAGTGGGAAATGTATTGTATTTGTCTGTAAATGCCTTGTTGACCACGAAGTCAGGCGCCAACGAAACGAACTTCTCATTGGGGTCGTATCGCTGGTAACGTAAGAACTTCGAATTGTCACAAGAGACATTTGGGTTTGAAAGGTTGTTTGTAAAGAAGCTATTAATAGCTTCTGGGGAGAATATCCCAACAAAAAACTAAGGGACTGATGAGGATCAGTGGCGAGATCCGAAACTATAGTCTTCCCTGCCTTACCCCTCGGCGGACAATGCCATACATTCCCCACTAATAAATAGTTGTTTTTTATAAAAACAACAAACTGGGATTAAGCCTGAATATTTTGCAAAAACAAAATACAAATGGTATCCCAAATAACGCGCCAAACACTACTGGATATTCTTGATCAAAATAAAATAGTATATCGATTCAGCCATTTCCGCCTGCTGAAATCACAATAGAGCTCTTAATATTGTAGATAGCCATTGAAATATTTGATATTGAAAATAAGGTATATCGGCCCACGTTTTTAGGTAGCCCCCATATAATGGTATCCCCAAATAATTGGTAATAGTGTTCACAAAGTGTTGCCAATGTCCGGATTTCTTCATTTTATGAATTCAATTCATAAACATTTAAATGCTGGTTTCTTGTCAAACAGAGAGAGAGAGAGAAAGAGAGAGAGAGATCGTTTGATGGTGGAGGAACACATTAGAGAGAAAAGAGAATAACAAATGAGCGCAAATAGTGGTCAAGTAAGATGGAAAAAGAAAATTGTTTTGATATTAATGAAACGTTTTGATATTAATGATTTTTAGAGCTTCATGTCGGCTGATACAAAGAGAAAGCTGCGTCAAACGAGACTACACCGAGAATCCGAGATTTTACAATGGAGGACTTTGAAAAAAATCTACAACAACTTCCACGCCAAACAGAAGGAACCTAAAATTTTTTTAGTGCACAGGTCGATGAATGTATCATTTTTTTTAATTGACCGCTCCGAAACATTGACCTTTTCTAGAAGATAGGATAAGGAATATATGAATAACCTGCAGCCTACACGACATTTATGTCAGTGAATACAATAAATTGTATTTAAAGAAACTTCGCCAAGGAAAGACAGACAATATACAGCAACGGGTCGACAACAATAATGTCTTACTGCGGAAGAGCGAAGAGTCTGTGGGGAAGACAACGAACCGTTGTAATATTTTCTATGCCACTTCTCAGTTTTTTCAAACCTTCGGATTTCATTTTTGGGGAAGGTTACTATTGATACCCTTAACGAAAAGTCTGAATGAAAAAAGAATTCTTCATAGTATATGAAGACCAATTTTAAGTTTTCTTTAAGCCCACTGAAAAGGCTAAACCCGATTTTAGGTATTTTTGTTGGTTCTGGGCATATTTCCCAATCATATATATTGAAGACATCCGATAATTTTTTTAACACTTTATGATGTAGATATAATTATGTATATCGCGGTTTAAAGAAAATTTTCCATACAGGTCCATGTGGCATAGTGGCATAGCTTCATTTTCCGGCAAAAATGTCTATAAAATGCCCCGCCTCATTATCTACATTTTTAAGTTTCCCAACTGAAGTGGGTTAATTTGGTCTATGATTATAGGCGGAAGTGATATCCGCCCTCCAAAAACATCTGTAATTAAAAAGAAAGAGTACAGCGACTCTGTTATTACTTTAAGTTAAAAATTTCTCACATAAAATGTTGTAATGTTGTCAGGCGCAGAATTTGTTACGCCGCGAAATATTGGTCCTCGACTAGCTGTGACGATCTAGACATGTGTCTATTATTATTTGTAAACACGATACAGGTCATAGTTATAATGCACTCGCCACGAAATTTTGGACGGGTTCTGACCAAAGAAGACTCATATTGATTTTGGTCTGTTTTTCTGGTCACAATTATAACCCGAGCAGCACGAAATTTTTCACCACGAAGGGAATCCGCAAAGGAATAAGCATGATTGTTTTGATGAAGATCGGTCAATATTTAGTGGGTCAAATTGACCCTGTGAAAAATGACAACATTTGTATTCTACAGCCTATATATATTTACCCCTGAAGGACAAAGATCCGAGAAGTTGATATTATATCCAAGAGGAGTGCGTATGTACTCGGATGTGGGAGTTACACTTAAATATTTACAAGTGCTTACGTACTGAGATATTATTTAGTAACCTATTGCCACTCTGGAGCGTAGTTATGGTCAAGTACGACGCATATAATTTTTGGTGATAATAACAATTTGGGGATGAAGTGGACTGAAAATTATTTTTGTTTTGTTTTTTTTCGAGTCGATCTATAGGCCAAAATAATAAGCCGAACATCATTTGGGTCAATATCAATAGTTTTTGGTACGGATATGTGATATTCAATGAGAACCTAAAATACCAAATCACAGCCAATTCGGTTAGAAAACCAGTTCAAAATACCCAAAATATCGAATATTGGGGAGTACCGTTATATGGGGGATACCCTCAAACATCGTTTAATACTAATAATTTTAAGCACAAGGATGTGCTATACAATGACAACCCAAAATAACAAACTACAGGAAACTCGGTTGAAAATGTGTCCAAAATGCGTAAAATACCAAATATTGAGCGGTACCGTTATATGGGACTACCCGAAAAACATAGAAACAAATTAATAAATATGAAATGAATGAAAAAATTTAATTAATCAGATATGTTCTGGAACTCACGGTGTGTTCTTTTCACTTCACATATACACTTCACCTCATAAGTTACCTCCTGTTCTGCATCTCTGTTCTGTTCTGTTTTGTTAGGACAACAACTTCGATATTTTGCCATTGTCACCAAATAAAGGTCCCGACCAGTTTTAATACATTGAAGGCCCTAGCCGAATTTTTAAACTTGAATCTGTAATTAGGTAATTTTTAGATGATAAAAAAAAACGTCCTTTAACCTAAAGGTTTCGAACAAATTTAAGATTTTCCAATCTAGACCTTATGTTAAAGGGTGTAAAATGTTTGGATTGTTTTTTCTTGATTTTCATGGTAAAGAGTATAGAAAGGTGGAATTTAACCATGTTTTAACTTGTTTTGATTGTTATACCCTACATAACTATGTTGTCAGGGTATTATAGCTTTGTGCAGCCCAAAAGTTTGTAACGCCGCGAAATATTGGTCCTAGACCCACCTTTAAGTATACCGATCATCATATCTCGACTAGCTGAGTCGACCTAGACATGTGTGTCCGTCCGTCCGTCTGTTCATTATAATTTGTAAACACGATACAGGCCACAGTTATGGACCAATCATCACGAAATTTTGCATGTAGGATGGGTTCTGGCCAATGAAGACCCCTATTGTGTTTGGAAAAGATCGGTTAATATTTAGGGGATGAAATGGACCAAAAACTTTATTTTTGTCGGTTTTTCTGGTCGCTCCAGAGGCCATAATTATGGCCTAAACACTGCGAATTTTTGCATGGAGAAGGGGATCGGGCCAAAGAATAAGCATGCCTGTTTTGATAAAGATCGGTCCATAATTAGCGGGTCAAAATGACCCTGACTTTTGTGTGAAAAATTACAAATTTTGTATTCTATGGCGTATATATTTGCCCCTGAAGGACCTAGACCCGAGAAGTTGATAGTATATTCAAGAGAAGTGGTTGACCTTTAAATTGATACCAATTATATGGCCGTATGTACTCAGATGTGGGAGTTACACTTAAATATTTACAGGTGCTTACGTATTCAGACATTATTTAGTAACCCATTACCAAACTAGAGGGCGGAAATATAGCGCTGATCGCTTTGAAATGAGATTCCAATTATGGTCAGGGACAACGCCTATCATTTTAGGTGATGATCAGATAATAATTTTGGGATGAAGTGGACCGAAAACTTAACGTTTTGTGTTTTTTATTCTATCTATAGGCTACAATTGAAAGCCCAACATCGGTAAAGAGAATCTGGACAAGTACAGCCCTCGTCTACTCAATATTAGTAATATTTGTTGACCTGTAGTCGGGTGTTAAGAGGGTGGAAATAGCGCAAAGTTAGATATTCATGGAAGTTGTGTAGGGTATCATATGGTCGGCCCCGTCCGACTATACTGCTCCGCTCACTGGTTTTGATATTCTCTTTATATATGATCGGTACTGGGCCGAGTTAAGAATACCAAAATTCTATTTGGATCAATGTAATATTGATAATATTACACATACCGCCGAAATCGTTTATATCGACGGTATGGATGAATACAAGTTTGCCTCCGACATCAACTAGGGTTATAAGTGAATGTGCGATACTTATGACCCTAGTTGATATCGGAGGCAAACTTGTATTCATCCATACCGTCGATATAAACGATTTCGGCGGAATGTGTTATATTATCAATATTATATTGATCCACATAGAAGATTAAAAATAATTTGTTTGAAAAATATGAACTTCCGAACTGTACAGTACACACATTTCGATTTCTATAAACAATTTAATTAAACGTAAAGTTTCAATATTACCTTATTACCATGACGATTGGTCAATCTTCGTTTCGGGAACAATCTGGAAATTCACTAGTTAAATAATATATTTTTGCTGGGAAAAAAGAAATTTAATATATTCAACAATATATTGAACTCTCAATAACTTACCAAAAATATTCTCTTTTTATTAATTTTTTTTATAAATTTAAAAACAAAATACTCTCCATTTTTTTGAAATTGCAATTCTCTTCAATTATGTTCTCTCCTCTATAGAATTTAAATTAATCAGATATCTGTTAACTTACCTGAGAAATATATCTTGGACCACCGCCCAAAATATTATTTTTATCCGACTTGAGACACAATTTGAATTTTGGCTCATGAAAATTCATTTGAGGCTTTGTCGGCGGTGCGGCAGGCGGCGTTGGGTCATAATTCATCTTACCGCCGCAAGAAGAATATGACTTGTCCATATTACCGATTTCAGATGGCGTTGCTGGTGGCAAAATAGTCATTTTCATTAAATCATTATGAAATCCATTTTCCATATCCTTTATGGGTGACAAGGATTCTAATCTTGGTAAATCTTCTAAATCCAACATCTTTCAAGATCATGAACAAGACAAGGGGAAATGGGGGCTGGTGAAAGGGGAAGAAAAAAAAAAACGAAATATATTAAAAATAATTAATTCGGCAAAGGTCTCCATAGCTTCTGGAAACAATTTTTGAAATTATTTGATTCTTTTTTTTCAAAGATTGATAATGGCGTACTTAGCCACCAATCCAGACATGTTAATCTCGTTGATGATTTTTTTCAATATATTCTACAATATAATCATATTTGAAATAAAAAATAATTTAATACGTTTCATTTTTATGACAGAAATTAATGTCTGACACATGCCGAATGATAAAGCGTTTCTTAGCTATTACGTATAGCATTTTCGGATTCGGATTAGAAATAATTTGGGGAATCTATTCTATTCGATAGAGTTTGGAACTAATTCAGTTTCATGATAATGAAAAAGATTTCAATTGGACACAACAACAATATGTAAACATGACACTCAGTACGTATGCACCGAACGTTACAGAACGTAGTGTGAGTAAAATCAAATTTTTATTGAAAAGTGAGTTTTTTTTTTAAATATTTTTAAGGGTATAATATAGACGTGGATATTTCAAAGAATATTTTTCAGTGACCATCTATGGCGTTGATTTTTTAAATAATATTTTTTCAAAGACTATATAAGGGGTGGATTTTTTAAATAATATTATTTTCAGGAATATTTTTTTAGGGGCTATGTAAGGCGTGGATTTTTAAAAGAATATTTTTTAAGGACTATGTACGGCGTGAATTTTTAAAAGATTATTTTTATAAAATTTAGTGTATATAAAAAGGTGTGGACTTTTAAAACTACTCAGCCATATAAATACACATAAATCCGTATTTATAAGCTTAAGTACCAAATTCACCCTTGACGAATTGCGCCTTATAGTGGTGAGCATAATTTACTGCCCAATTTTTTCTATTGTCCAACAAACAAACAATTGCCAAATATTTTTATGACGTTTTGAAAAATAAAATCGCACACACGACACAGTAACATACATACAACGTTATTATGCAGTATATATGTGCCACCTTAGCTTAACCAAAAAAAAAAAAAAAAAAAAAACAAAATTTTGTGTTCCTGAAGTCGCGCATGAAAAATTATCAATAATTTGATAAAAACGTTTACACAAGGCCAGCCGGCCCAATGATCAGACCGGTAGATAATTTAAATTTTCTAAAAAAGACAATAAACAAAGCCTATTCAATGGAAATATGTTATTATACCCTACACAACTATGTTGTCAGGGTATTATAGCTTTGTGCAGCCCCAAAAGTTTGTAACACCGCGAAATATTGGTCCTAGACCCACCTTTAAGTATACCGATCGTCATATCTCGACTAGCTGAGTCGATCTAGACATGTGTGTCCGTCCGTCTGTACATTATAATTTTGTAAACACGGCCACAGTTATGGACCAATCTTCACGAAATTTTGCATGTACGACGGGTTCTGGCCAATGAAGACCCCTATTGTTTTTGGTAAAGATCGGTTAATATTTAGGGGATGAAATGGACCAAAAACTTTATTTTTGTCGGTTTTTCTGGTCGCTCCAGAGGCCGCAATTATGATCCGAACATGGAGAATGGGTTCGGGCCAAAGAATAAGCCTGCATGCTTTGATAAAGATCTGTCACTATTTGGCGGACTTTTGTGTGAAAAATTACATTTTTTTATTCTGGGGCGTATATACTTGCTCCTGAAGGACATATGCCCGAGAAGTTGATAGTATATCCAAGAGAAGTAGTTGACCTTTAAATTGATACCAATTATATTGTCGTATGTACTCGGATGTGGGAGTAACACTTAAATATTTACAGGTGCTTACGTATTCAGATATTATTTAGAAACACATTACCACACTAGAGGGCAGAAATATAGCGCTGATCGCTTTGAAATTTTCCATGAGGATCCAGGTATGGTCAAGGACAACGATTCGATTCGATTCAATCTATAGGCCAAAATTAAAAGCCGAACATCACAACACAACCCGCGGTGAAGGGAATATGGACAAGTAATTAGAAGGGCTGTACTGAATATTGGTAATATTTGGAAAATAAGTCCGTGTAAGGAAGAGGTGCCTCTAAACGGCAAGAAGGTGAAACTATCACGTAATATTACCCAGGCTCGGAATAAAAATCCGCAAAAAGATAGAATTCTGTGGTAGTTGTGTAGGGTATTGTATGGTCGGCCCCGTCGGACTATACTGCTCCGCTCACTGGTTTTTTATTATTATATATTAATACAAATTTTATACTAAAAATAATGTTTTTAAATATTTATATTGGGAGTTTTTATACCCTTCACCACACTGTGGTACAGGGTATTATGTCTTTGTGCATATGTTTGTAACAGGCAAAAGGAAACTAGATAGGCTCATGGTTCGAATTGGATGAAATTTGGCACAGCTCATTTATTTGGCCCAAAGACGAACCCTATTGAAATTGGGATAAATCGGTTCAGATTTAGATATAGCTTCCATTTGTATTTTCGTCCGATTTAAGGTAAATGGTGCACCAAAGTCCCTATATATCTTTCGATTTGCATAAAATTTGGCACAGCACACTAAATTAGGCCTATAATGACGTGTGCTAAGTTTCGTGAAAATCGGTTCAGATTTAGATATAGCTCCCATATATATTTTCGTCCGATTTAATGTAAATGGCGCACCAAAGTTCCTATTTAATTCGAATTGCACGAAATTTGGCACAGTTTACTGAATAAAGTCTAGAACGACGTGTGTTAAATTTCGTGAAAATCGGTTCAGATTTAGATATAGCTCCGATATATATTTTCGTCCGATTTAATGTAAATGGTCCGTCAAAGACCCTGTATATCGTGTATAATAGCACGAAATTTGGCACAGCACACTTAACTAAAATCGCGAAAATCGGTTCAGATTTAGATATTGCTCCCATATATATTTTCGTCCGATTTAAGACAAATGGTGCACCAAAGTCCCTATGTATATTTCGATTTGCACGAAATTTGCCACAGTAAAGTTAACTTGGCCTATAATGATGTGTGCTAAGTTTCGTAAAAATCGGTTCAGATTTAGATATAGCTCCCATATATATTTTCGTCCGATATAATGTAAATGGTGCACCAAAGTCATTTAATATCTTTTGATTTGCACGAAATTTGGCAATTCGTACTGAATTGCCTAGAATGATTAGTGCAGAGTTTCGGGGAAATCAGTTCAGATTAAGATATAGCTCCCATATATATATTAGTCCGATTTAATGTAAATGATGCAACAAAGACCCCATATATTCTTCGATTTGCCCGAAATTTTGCATATCGTACTAAATTGAGTATAGAATGATATGTGCTAAGTTTCGTGAAGATCCGTTCAGATTTAGATATATCTCCCATATATACTTTCGTCCGATTTTACATAAATGCTGCACCAAACTCCTAATGTTTGTCCGATTAACACGAAATTGTGCACAACGTATCAAATTGAGACTTGAATGACGTTATTAGGTTTTGTTGAAATTGGTGCAGATGCAACCATAGTTTCCATATGTATTACGATTTATTGCTATAAATCGTTTTCAATAAATTTGTCCCATGGTACGCAGACGACTCTAAATCTGCCCGAATGAAATTTAATACGGCATTTACATTACAACTTTTTACCGGGTTAACCTACTTTATGAGGATTTATTTGGCATATAGTAGTGTTTGGCGGGTTATTTGGGATACCATTTGTATTTTGTTTTTGCAAAATAGTCAGGCTTAATCCCAGTTTGTTGTTTTTATAAAAAAAACAACTATTTATTAGTGGGGAATGTATGGCATTGTCCGCCGAGGGGTAAGGCAGGGAAGACTATAGTTTCGGATCTCGCCACTGATCCTCATCAGTTCCCTTAGTTTTTTGTTGGGATATTCTCCCCAGAAGCTATTAATAGCTTCTTTACAAAAAACCTTTCAAACCCAAATGTCTCTTGTGACAATTCGAAGTTCTTACGTTACCAGCGATACGACCCCAATGAGAAGTTCGTTTCGTTGGCGCCTGACTTCGTGGTCAACAAGGCATTTACAGACAACTACATTACATTTCCCACTGCTATGTGTCGTCACATTGTGACGAATGCACATAACGTTGTTGTTGGTATTGCTAGTTAAAGCTAGTTTGAAAGGTTTTTTGTAAAGAAGCTATTAATAGCTTCTGGGGAGAATATCCCAACAAAAAACTAAGGGAACTGATGAGGATCAGTGGCGAGATCCGAAACTATAGTCTTCCCTGCCTTACCCCTCGGCGTACAATGCCATACATTCCCCACTAATAAAAAGTTGTTTTTTTATAAAAACAACAAACTGGGATTAAGCCTGACTATTTTGCAAAAACAAAATACAAATGGTATCCCAAATAACCCGCCAAACACTACTGAAGTTGTAGACGAGGCACGGTCATACTGTTTGGTTTATTGCTTTAACTAGCAATACCAACAACAACGTTATGTGCATTCGTCACAATGTGACGACACATAGCAGTGGGAAATGTAATGTAGTTGTCTGTAAATGTCTTGTTGACCACGAAGTCAGGCGCCAACGAAACGAACTTCTCATTGGGGTCGTATCGCTGGTAACGTAAGAACTTCGAATTGTCACAAGAGACATTTGGGTTTGAAAGGTTTTTTGTAAAGAAGCTATTAATAGCTTCTGGGAGAATATCCCAACAAAAAACTAAGGGAACTGATGAGGATCAGTGGCGAGATCCGAAACTATAGTCTTCCCTGCCTTACCCCTCGGCGGACAATGCCATACATTCCCCACTAATAAATAGTTGTTTTTTTTTATAAAAACAACAAACTGGGATTAAGCCTGACTATTTTGCAAAAACAAAATACAAATGGTATCCCAAATAACCCGCCAAACACTACTGAAGTTGTAGACGATGCACGGTCATACTGTTTGGTTTATTGCTTTAACTAGCAATACCAACAACAACGTTATGTGCATTCGTCACAATGTGACGACACATAGCAGTGGGAAATGTAATGTAGTTGTCTGTAAATGCCTTGTTGACCACGAAGTCAGGCGCCAACGAAACGAACTTCTCATTGGGGTCGTATCGCTGGTAACGTAAGAACTTCGAATTGTCACAAGAGACATTTGGGTTTGAAAGGTTTTTTGTAAAGAAGCTATTAATAGCTTCTGGGGAGAATATCCCAACAAAAAACTAAGGGAACTGATGAGGATCAGTGGCGAGATCCGAAACTATAGTCTTCCCTGCCTTACCCCTCGGCGGACAATGCCATACATTCCCCACTAATAAATAGTTGTTTTTTTATAAAAACAACAAACTGGGATTAAGCCTGACTATTTGGCATATATTCAAAGGAATTGAACATTTAAACCCACTGGGTTAACCAAATCCGGTTCAATGTAAACGGCCTTTAATTTATCATAGGTTGCAGAAAGACATGAGTATGTTCTTTCGATAGCCCATTGACATACAATTGTAAGAATACATATGTACAATATATCCAAAGTGGTGAAGGGTATCATATAGTCGACCCAGTCCGACTATACTGCTTTTCTTACTGGTTGAATATTTCAAATATAGAAATTCATTTAATTGTAATACAAAATTTGATAATTGTTATTATTTATTTATGAGAACCAAACAAATCCATAACCAGTGAGCGGAGCAGTATAGTCGGACGGGGCCGGACCATATGATACCCTACACAACTATCACGAAAAGCAAACTCTCCGCGGTTCTATATTCTGAACCTGGGCCATATTTCGTGATATCAACAACAACTTCACGTTCTAACCCTGTCATATTTTCCAATTTTTTTTTCTTGAAGTGATGTTTACGCCATAAAATAAGGAATTGGTCACATTAGGTTTTGGTTGATTTGACCCTCGGTATATTGACCGGTCATCAGTATTTGATCAGATCCCCTTCACCTTGTAAAATATGTGATGTTCTGCATATAATGTTTTCGGTTAATTACACCCCCTGAATGAAATCTCAACGTCACTGAAAACTATAGGCGTCGTCCTTGACCATAACTGGAATCTCATGTACAATTTCAAAGCGATCAGCGCGACATTTTCGTCCTCTAATGGACGGTATAGGTGACTATGTCTAATGGACATAGTCACCTATACCGAACTACGTATAACATTCATATAATTGGTATCAATTTGAAGATCAACAACTCCTCTTGGATATACTATCAACTTCTCGGGTATATGTCCTTCAGGAGCAAGTATATACGCCCCAGAATAAAGTTTTTTTTTTTAATTTTTCACACAAAAGTCAGGGTCCATTTGACCCGTTAAATATTTACCGATCTTTATCAAAACAGGCATGCTTATTTTTTGGCCCGCTCCCCTTCTCCATGTAAAATGTCACAATGTTCGGACCATAATTGCAAACTCTGGAGCGACTAGAAAAACCGGCAAAAATTAAGTATTTGGTCCATTTCATCCCTTAAATATCAAACGATCTTTACCAAAAACAATAGGGGTCTTCATTGGCCAGAAGCCATCGTACATGCAAAATCTCCTCTTGGATATACTATAAACTTCCCAGAATATTTTTTTTTTTAATTTCCACACAAAAGTCAGGGTCCATTTGACCCCCTAAATATTGACCGATCTTGATAAAAAAGGCATGCTTATTTTTTGGCCCGCTCCTCTTCTCCATGTAAAATGTCATAATTGCGGACTCTGGAGCGACCAGGAAAACCGACAAAAATTAGGTATTTGGTACATTTCATCCCCTAAATATCAACCTATCTTTACCAAAAGCAATAGGGGTCTTCATTGGCCAGAACCCATCCTACATGCAAAATTTCCTGAAGATTGGTCCATAACTGTGGCCTGTATCGTGTTTACAAAATATAAAACAGGCATGCTTATTTTTTGGCCCGCTCCCCTTCTCCATGTAAAATGTCACCATGTTCGGACCATAATTGCGGACTCTGGAGCGACCAGAAAAACCGACAAAAATTAAGTATTTGGTCCATTTCATCCCCTAAATATCAACCGATCTTTACCAAAAATAATAGGGGTCTTCGTTGGCCAGAACCCATACTATATCTAAAATTTCGTGAAGATTGGTCCATAACTGTGGCCTGTATCGTGTTAACAAATTATAATGAACAGACGGACGGACGGACACACATGTCTAGATCGACTCAGCTACTCGAGATATGACGATCGGTATACTTAAAGGTGGGTCTAGGACCAATATTTCGCGGCGTTACAAACTCTTGGGGCTGCACAAAGCTATAATACCCTGGCAACATAGTTGTGTAGGGTATAAATATTAGACCTAACAGATGTGAAATTTCTTTATTTTCTTGCTGGGGGTATAACAATTTTGGCGACAAACTGTTGTGATTCATCTTTTGATATTTGCATATGATTTTTAACGATGACATGCTAATTTACTCTACCCATTCCATTGGAATGGTTTATTTATATTAGTACTTCATTGTGAGGCAAATATATATATATATATATATAAAACAATGAGCGGAGCAGTATAGTCGGACGGGGCCGACCATATGATACCCTACACAACTTCCACGAAAGTCTAACTTTGTGTGGTTCTATATTCTGATCTTGGGCAATATTTGCACTTTCTTGACCTTCACTGTGGGTTGTGTTGTTATGTTCGGAACCCAATTGTGGCCTATAGATCGACTCGAAAAAACCCAAAAAATTAAGTTTTCGGTCCACTTTATCCCAATATTATTATCTGATCACCACCGAAAATTACAGGCGTTGTCCTTGACATGGATCCTCATGGAAAATTTCAAAGCGATCAGCGCTATATTTTCGCTTTCTAGGGGGGTAATGGGTTACTAAATAATATTTGAATACGTAAGCACCTGTGAATATTTAAGTGTAACTCCCACATCCGAGTACATACGACAACGTAATTGGTATCAATTTGAAGGCCAACCACTCCATCCTTCAGGGGTAAATGTATACGCTATAGAATACATTTTTTAATTTTTCACACAAAAGTCAGGGTCCATTTGACCCGCAAAATATTGACCGATCTTTATCAAAAGAGGCATGCATATTGTTTGGCTCGATCCCCATGTCCATGTAAAAATTCACGATGTTTGGGCCATATTTGTGGCCTCTGGAGCGACCAGAAAATTAGACAAAAATAAAGTTTTTGGTGGATTTCACCCCCTAAATATTAACCGATCTTTACCAAAAGCAATAGGGGTCTTCATTGGCCAGAACCCATCCTACATGCAAAATTTCGAGAAGATTGGTCCATAATTGTGGCCTGTATCGTGTTTACAAATTATAATGGACAGACGGACAGACATACGGACGGACGGACACACATGTCTAGATCGACTCAGCTAGTCGAGATATGACTAAAGGTGGGTCTAGGACCAATATTTCGCGGCGTTACAAACTCTTGGGGCTGCACAAAGCTATAATACCCTGACAACATAGTTGTGTAGGGTATAAAAATCCACGCCATAGTTGGTCATTGAAAAAATATTCTTAAAGAATCCAAGTCTTTTGTAGTTTTTGAAAAAATTATTCTTTAAAAATCCCCGAAGAAGATTCTTCATAAAATCCAAACTTATGGATATGCCCTAAAAAATATGCGGTTTACAACATGTTTGTAAGCTTCGTTTATGAGGCAGGCTTTCTAAGTGTCTACATCGTTAAATTCTACTATTCTACAATTCTTGTTTTATTTCCTGTATTCTTCTCCATTCTGTCCGTATGCGATACCTGGCGAAGCTATCTTTCTCACAACAAATTCTCACAAACTTGACGAAAAAAAGTGTTTTTGCACTTAAAGCACTTCCCCCTCTCCACTTGGGTACGAAAAAAAAAACCTGAATAACTGCCCATCATCCAAACGCCAAGTCGTCATCCATTCCCATTTAACTACAACAATATTAATAGCTCACTTTTTTTTCTAATGAATATGTATGTACTAATGTAGGTACATACATACTATTATTTGTTCATATCTAGTGTGTATGTCCGATTAGAATATTTTTCCATTTTTTATCAAATGTAGTTGTTGTTATTTTACTTTTGTTTTTTTTTTCTAATATTTACAACAACACAATCGTCTATTTGTTTTAGTTTCAGCGCATTTAAACGACCATCAAGCCAGAGCCCTGCGGAATGTAATGTACAATGATTATAGATCGTGTGTTTCTATGGAACGGAAGAGGAGAGGTGTTATTAACAATTTCTTCCATTTCTATGGACGTTTGAAAATAATCGCTAATTTTTTAAAGCTACTAATCGGAAATAGCAAGAGAGTGAGAGAGAGTGTTCTCTCTGAAATATATATATAGTATACCCATTTCCAATAGGGGTATTGATATCATCGATTCACGCGACACCCCGCCATCCTCAACTAACGACCACTTATCGCAAAGAAACTCATTTGACCAAAGTGAACGTGAGTTAGTCAGCTTGTGCGTTTGTGGCGATTTACAATCTACCCGGTTTATTTGTCAAATCAACTGTCATGTCATGTTTTTCCTGGAACTGCAATTAATATTGGCGATATTTTTGGTGAGATAGGTGTGGCGGATGATGGAGAAAACAACTTTCTTAAAAATTCCACGGAGACCTGGAGACCTTTGGACAAAATATTCTTAAAAATATCCCTGCCTTGAAAAATCCATAACTGGAGAGCTGTGATAAAAATATTTTTTAAAAAATCCATGTCTGGAAAAATATTCTTTAAAAAAATGTACAACTGGAGAACTGATAAAAAATATTTTTTTTAAAATCCACCCTTGGAGATCTGTAGAAAAAAAATGTTGTCTAGAAAAATCCACCCTTGGGGATCTGCAGAAAAAAATGTTGTCTAGAAAAATCCACCCTTGGAGATCTGTAGAAAAAAATGTCCTATGGAAAAACCACGAAAAAATATTCTTTAAAAATCTACGCCTGGATACATGTGGGAAAAATATTCTTTAAAAATCTACGCCTGGATACATGTGGGAAAAATATTCTTTAAAAAATCTACGCCTGGGTACATGTGGGAAAAAATATTCTTTAAAAAATCTACGCCTGGATACATGTGGGAAAAATATTCTTTAAAAAATCTACGACTGGATACATGTGGGAAAAATATTCTTTAAAAAATCTACGCCTTGATACATGTTCGAAAAATATTCTTAAAAAAACACGACTGTAGAATTGTGGGGAAAATATTATTTACAAAAATTCACGCCTGGAGAACTGTCGGAAAATTTTTCTTTAAAAAAAACCACGCCTGGAAAACTGTCGGAAAAATATTCTTTAAAAATCCACGCTTAAAATGTAAAAACTTCATTTTATTTTTTTATTAATTTCTCTTTCGAGATGAGCTACATGATCGGAGTTGCATTGAAAAGGAAAGCCAGAGAGATACTACATTCCCACCACTATGCGACGCGTTTCGCCGTTGGTTAAGCGGCTCATCAGGCATATTGGGCAATGTGGCTTACAAATGTCTTTACTTGATAAGTTGTATTTATGTCGACTATTGTTGCGAAATTGCATCGACGAATTAAATTCAATCGTGTCAAGGTTCGGACATTTGGCATCACACCAGAACATTCCTTTTCAGAGCAGATTTTTCTTGTAGTGACGGACTTTTTTTCCATACACACTACAATTTTTTTCTTCAATGGTATGCAATTACATATTGTGCAGCCTTAGGAAGATAAGGAGGGGGCTTTGAACGCTAAGACGCCGGATATCAACAGATGCCATGGGAACCAGTTTTGTTTTCGCCAAGGACCAAAAAAGCCAAATTACAGCGACTTCACTCGGATAATGTACATAGTACCATGAAAATACCTTAAATATGGGTATCCTTTATATAGTGTCAGATTACAGCCCATTCAGTTGGAGAATGAGCCTAGAATGATGAGAATTTCTAAAATGGAACGGGTCTATATATCTGCCTTTCAATATTTTGCTAGTGACCCGAAATGTTAAATTACAGACACTTCAGTCAGAAAATGCTCCCATGACCATTAAAATACCCACAATGAACACGGAATGCCTAACAAAGACTTTTCAGTTGGAAAATACGTGATCTGCCATCTATCGAAGCCTGGAAACAGAGCCTCTTGAAGTGGTTGAGGTCCATACTTTTTTAGCCATTTTCCATTTGTATTATCCTCGAGGTCGGTTAGTTGGTTAGGGAGGTTTGTTTCTATCATTCTGCCAGATTTCTTCATATGGATAATGTTCTTAACCTTACATTCTTCTTTTAACGCATCGGTTTGAAACTATAGCCATGAAAATTGCTATTCGAAAAATGTTCTCCCTAGAACCCAGAATGCCGAACTACAGCTACTACTGTTCAAAAATATGGTTAAAACATTAAAAAAATACCTGAAATCGGGCTGTGTCGATATACCAAACAACGTAGGAGTATTGCCAAATATTAAAGTTCTATCTGAATTATTGCGACCTCTCTTACAACAGACCTCTGATCGATATCAAATTGTATTATGATCAATAAATTACAACTTATGGGATCTTCGGCGAATATTTAGAGGAATTTAAACGGAATGAATTAATAACTCCATCTTATGATGAAGGATATACAAATCTAAAGTTGAAGTCTTCTATATACGAGTATGTGTTGCATTTCAACTATTATTTATTCAACGAACATCAAACATTGTATTAACCGCAGGTCAATCGGTATCATCTTCATTATAAATACCATTATAATCGGCACCTAATTATTTATGTATCAATAAATTTAAAAAAACAAAGTGGCTACCAGTATTCAGCATCATCATCATCACACTCATCTCATGGAATGGACTTTTGAACCTAGAAACTTTGTTCCCTTCGGTCTAATAAACAAATCAAATATTTAAATGAAAGCCATTTATTGTTTAAATGACATTTGCACTTGTAATTGCATTACATTATTGAATGATGTCTTGCAACGGCGGATCATAAAGATTTATGGCACAAAATTAATGGTGACGATTAATCGTCATTGACAATATTAGTTGTTCAATGTCAAGGTACAAAGATGCTGACGAATATTAAATTTGCTGATAAAAATTGAATGAGGATAAAACAATAATTTAAATATAACAAATTGAAATTTTAAAACATTATGGGCCAAGCTAAAACATATTTCCATTTTAGGTAATTAGGAAAAATATTCATTAAAAGAATATTTGATTTGATATTTGTGGGAAAAAATATTTTTAATATTTTAATATTTTTATTTAAATATCACCCTGTTGCCTACGTCGTATTACATGAATCACCAATATAAGTGCAACACTGCATGGTGATCATATGTGTTGCTGACGTGTCAGGATTTTATTGGTCGATGCATTTTTGCAAATTGGCGATCCCTAAACGGTCTGCAGATGACTTTCGCGTCATTCACGAGAGTAGCAGCCGGCGAGATAAGATCGAAAACGAGAACAAAAGTGGAGAAACAAACGAAAAAAAAGGAATTTGACCGGTGTTGTGTGAACATAGAAAAGAAAAACTAAGACGAATAAAGAGTGAGGAATGTACATCCAAATGGATGCACTCTAAAAAAACAAAGTGTGGGTTTGTTCTTGAATTAGTGTTGAAATTGTTCAATACATATTTTTTAACTGATTGGATTAATTTGTGCAAACCCAACAACAGTGAAGATCCGCCACCGAGGCGCTGTGAGTGTACAAGTGCATTACACGTGTTGGTGGACGCACGTTCGAGTAACGGTACCCCAAATTTTTTCGCTATACATCATGGTTTGCTCGGGTATCAGTTGACCCACCAACATTCCATAAAAAAACTAGTGCAGCCCAAAATCTATTAACCCAGTTCAGACTTTACCATCTCGAAAATCAGTCCACCCACCAACATTCTATAAAAAACCTAATAACCCGGTTCAGACCTAAACATTTCGCAAATCAGTCCACACACACCAACATTTCATCAAAGAAATTGTGCATCACCATCCGATAAACCAGTTGTACATCAGTTATCCCATAGCCCAGTTCATACATAGCATTCCATAGACAAAGTCATACATCATCAGAAGCTTGAAACATCAATAGCCTGAAATTCACCCCACAACAACTGCCGTTAGTAATAGCCCTCATTTCGTCGCATCAACATACCAGCCTCAGCCGCGCAGCCTTCTGTTGTTGGATCCACTGTAATTGTAAGTAAATCCGTAGAAGACCTAACAGCGATCAAATTTACTGTAGGCCGGATATTAGAAAGATGTCCTAAATTCTGATTGGCAGCAGTTTCCCAAACATTTATTTACTATTAATTAATTATCCCATAGCCCAGTTCATACATAGCACTCCTTAGACAAATTCATACATCATCATAAGCTTGAAACATCAATAGCCTGAAATTCACCCCACATCAACTGCCGTTAGTAATAGCCCTCATTTCGTCGTATCAATATACCATGTTGGATCCACTGTATTTGTGAGTAAATCCGTAGAAGATCTAACAGCGATCACATTTACTGTAGGCCGGATATTAGAAAGATGTCCTAAATTCTGATTGGCAGCAGTGTCCTAAAACATTTATTTACTATTAATTAATCATAATTTATGCAGACGTTATTATACATTTATACATACATTATTATACATTCATTCATTTATTATTATAATTTTATACCTAAATTATTATACATTGGCTTGGCTACTTGGCGGTAGGATTCCCATTTGTAGTATATTTATCTGTTTTTAGAAGTAACAGAATCCGGGCAACTTTTCAAATATCAGGAATTACCAACTCTGAAATAGATAATTCGGGGAATTCGGTCATGAACATGGAAATTCCGTCTGGACCAAGGGCTTTAAATGACTTGGATTTGTAGATAATTGCCTCTACCTGGATGTGAAAGATAGGGGCAGCAAGTCTCATTAAAGATTCCTGCTTCTCCAGAAGATGCACTCAACTTCGCAGGGAGTAGGGAGATTTTTATTAACACGTTGACGGACGCAGAAACAAGTGAAATTCGAAAACATGACACTAGGCTTCTACTTGTACGCTGGTAAATACACATTTGTGCTGCTACAGCCGTCAAGTCACATAGTGAACTTGAACTTGACGGCTATAGACGCAACTGTCCGTCAACGTGTTAATTTTGGAACCAGATAGACTCTTAATTGTAGACCATAGCTGCTTGGAACTTATATTTCAGTGGTTAATGTGTTCTAATAATTTTGAGTACCAATACATCTATTTCGGTGCTTATCTGCGGAATTCTGTGCCAATCTGGAGGCCTGGGATGGATCATTTTCATAAGAACTTTACGGAATTTCCAGCACATAAGGGTGACGGGCTTCACGAAATCTCTACGGTGACCAAGATGGGAATTTGGTCTGATAGAGCGACGGGCTATTTCTGATGGACACTATTTGTGTGGGCATCATGCATATGTCGGTTTTACTGTTCTCGAACAGTAGGAGGGCTTCTAATATTTATATCTTTCTCCGAATACGTACAAAAATCATCAAAAGGGGGTAGTTAGTCACAGCATATTTAGACTTAAACATTCAAAGCGCCAAGCGCACATATCTTCTATTTTTAGCCCTCTTTTATAATTCGTTAAAATTTTCTGGTAAATTAAAAGAAGAAAAAAAAAAACAAAATGTATTTTGTTACAACGTATTACCGATACATTGTTTTTGGAGCGCTTCAACAGCATCTGGTGATGAAAATCCTTGATCACGCATTTCTTCATGTGTGGAAATAAACGAAAATCATTGAATGTCATGTCAGAGCTGTACACGGTGCATAGAGCGGAAATATATACAAAAATAAAAATCACGTTTTTTAATTTCTCTTTTAACCCTATTCGCTACAACCATCCCAAAATGTCTGGACCTATAAATATAGGACCATTTTTTCGGATAGTCCCCATATAAGGGTAGCCCCAATTTTCGGTATTTTGGGGGTTTTGATCGCATTTTTGGACCGAATTCGCTGAAATTTGGTACTTTGAGTTCTTATTGGATAGCAAATTTCCCTACTAAAAATTATAAATATAGGTCAATTTTTTCGGATAGTCCCCATATAAGGGTACCCACACTTTTCGGTATTTTGGGGTTCTTGAGCTCGTTTTATAACTGAATTCTCTGAAATTTTGTACATTGGGTTCTTATTGGGTACCAAATTACTCCACTAAAAATTATAAATATAAGTCCAGTTTTTCTGGTAGTCCCCATATAACGGTACCCCCAAATTTTTGGTATTTTGGGGGTTCTGATCGCATTTCTCGACCAAATTGACTGTCATTTAGTACGTCGAGTTCTTATTAGGTATCAAATCTCTCCACTATAAATTATAAATATAGGTCAATTTATTCGGGTAACCCCCATATAAGGGTACCCCCCAATTTTCGGTATTTTGGGGTTCTTGAGCGCGTTTTTCAACCAAATTCGTTGTAATTTGGTTTTTTATACCCTTCACCACACTGTGGTATAGGGTATTATGTCTTTGTGCATATATTTGTAAAGGCAAACAGGCAAATCAAGATAGACCCATGGTTCCTTGCGAGAATATGCATATAAACACTTTTTAAGTCGATTTATGCATGTCTGTCCGTCCGTCCGTCCGTCTGTCTGTCCATGCTAAATTGTAAACAAAGTACAGGTCGCATTTATTATCCGAATTGGATGAAATTTGGCATACGTCACTTATTTGGCCCAAGGACGAACCCTATTGAAATTGGGAAAAATCGGTTCACATTTAGATATAGCTCCCATATATATTTTCGTCTGATTTAAGGTAAATGGTGCACCAAAGTCCCTATATATCTTTTGATTTGCACGAAATTTGGCACAGCGTACTTAATTTAGCCTAGAATGATGTGTGCTAAGTTTCGTGAAAATCGGTTCAGATTTAGATATAGCTCCCATATATAGTTTCGTCCGATTTCATGTAAATGGTGCCCCAAAGTCCCTATATATCTTTCGATTTGCACGAAATTTGGTACAGCCTAATCATTTAGGTCTAGAATGATGTTTGCCAAGTTTCGTGAAAATCGGTCCAGATTTAGATATAGCTCCCATATATAGTTTCGTCCGATTTCATGTAAATGGTGCCCAAAGTCCATATATATCTTTTGATTTGCACGAAATTTGGTATAACGTACTGAATTAAGCCTAGAGTGATGTCTGCCAAGGTTGGAGAAAATCGGTCCAGATTTAGATATAGCTCCCATATATAGTTTCGTCCGATTTCATGTAAATGGTGCCCCAAAGTCCCTATATATCTTTCGATTTGCACGAAATTTGGTACAGCCTAATCATTTAGGTCTAGAATGATGTTTGCCAAGTTTCGTGAAAATCGGTCCAGATTTAGATATAGCTCCCATATATAGTTTCGTCCGATTTCATGTAAATGGTGCCCAAAGTCCATATATATCTTTTGATTTGCACGAAATTTGGTATAACGTACTGAATTAAGCCTAGAGTGATGTCTGCCAAGGTTGGAGAAAATCGGTCCAGATTTAGATATAGCTCCCATATATAGTTTCGTCCGATTTCATGTAAATGGTGCCCCAAAGTCCCTATATATCTTTCGATTTGCACGAAATTTGGTACAGCCTAATCATTTAGGTCTAGAATGATGTCTGCCAAGTTTCGTGAAAATCGGTCCAGATTTAGATATAGCTCCCATATATAGTTTCGTCCGATTTCATGTAAATGGTGCCCAAAGTCCATATATATCTTTTGATTTGCACGAAATTTGGTACAGCCTAATCATTTAGGTCTAGAATGATGTCTGCCAAGTTTCGTGAAAATCGGTCCAGATTTAGATATAGCTCCCATATATAGTTTCGTCCGATTTCATGTAAATGGTGCCCAAAGTCCATATATATCTTTTGATTTGCACGAAATTTGGCATAACGTACTGAATTAAGCCTAGAGTGATGTCTGCCAAGTTTGGAGAAAATCGGTCCCGATTTAGTTATAGCTCCCATATATAGTTTCGTTCGATTTGATGTAAATGGTCCACCAAAGTCGCTAAATATCTTTCGATTTGCACGAATTTTGGCATAACGTACTGAATTGAGTCTAGAATGATGTCTGCCAAGTTTCGTGAAAATAGGTCAAGATTTAGATATAGCTCCCATATATATTTTAGTCCGATTTAAGGTAAATGGTGCACCAAAGTCCCTAAATATCTTTCGATTTGCACGAAATTTGGCACAGCGTACTGAATTAAGCCTAGAATGATGTGTGCTAAGTTTCGTGAAAATCGGTTCAGATTTAGATATAACTCCCATATATATTTTCGTCCGATTTAAGGAAAATGGTGTACCAAAGTCTCTGTACACCTTTCGATTTCCACGAAATTTGGTACAGCGTACTGAATAAAGTCTAGAATGATGTGTGTTAAGTTTCGTGAAAATCAAAAATGCGACGTCTGTTAAGATTCGTCTGTTGAATTTACCCAAAGTGGTGAAGGGTATCATATAGTCGGCCCCGTCCGACTTTACCACTTTCCTTACTAGTGTTTTCTTATTTTCTTAAATTTTATTTGTTAGTAATCTCAGTATAAGATTTTCTGAACATGATTCGGGTAAAACTGTAAAAACCGATGAAACCCTATCTAAAATCTTATGAGAGATATTATTGTTGAATATTTGGAGGTAATACGAGCGAGCGGAAACTGTTACAGATTGAAAAGGAGTCTGCCATCATTGAGTGTTTGATGTTGTATGAAAAGCGAGCCTACTGTTGGTTCATGCAGAAGGGTATGGCCAAGAATTTGATGGAAAGTGGAAGATAATATCTCGGAACAAATTTAAAAAAACTGCATAAATTATCGACGCGACAAATGTTGTATCTCGAGCCAAACCAAAAAGTATCAATATCGATCCACGCTACGGTAGATCTTAATTCTCGGATTTTTGGGCACGTTTTTCAAATAAATTGTATGTAATTATACCTTACACAACTATGTTGTCAGGGTATTACAGCTTTGTGCAGCCCCAAAAGTTTGTAACGCCGCGAAGTATTGGTCCTAGACCCACCTTTAAGTATACCGATCGTCATATCTCGACTAGCTGAGCCGATCTAGACATGTGTGTCCGTCCGTCCGTCTGTCCATTATAATTTGTAAACACGATACAGGCCACAGTTATGGACCAATCTTCACGAAATTTTGCATTTAGGATATGTTCTGGCCAATGAAGACCCCTATTGTTTTTGGGAAAGATCGGCTAATATTTAGGGGATGAAATGGACCAAATACTAAATTTTTGTCGATTTTTCTGATCGCTCCAGAGGCCGCAAAAATGGCCCGAACATCGTGAGAAGGGGATGCATGGAGAAGGGGATCGGGCCAAAGAATAAGCATTCCTGTTTTGATAAAGATCGGTCAATATTTAGCGGGTCAAATGGACCTTGACTTTTGTGTGAAAAATGACAAAATTTGTATTCTATAGCGTATATATTTACCCCTGAAGGACATAGACCCGAGAAGTTGATATTATATCCAAGAACAGTGGTTGACCTTTAAATTAATACCAATTATATTGTTGTATGTGCTCGGATGTGGGAGTTACACCTAAATATTCACAGGTATCTCCGTATTCCTATATTATTTAGTAACCCATTATCACTCTAGAGAGCGGAATGTTTCATGAGGTTCCAGGTATGGTCAAGGACAACGCCTATAATTTTCGGTGATGATCAGATAATAATTTTGGAATGAAGTGGACCGAAAACTTAATTTTGTGTTTTATTTTCGAGTCTATCTATAGACCACAAATGAAAGCCGAACATCACAACACAACCCACGGTGAAGGGAAACTGGAAATAGCTGTACCGAATACTCGTAATATTCGGAAAATATGTCAGTGTGAGGAAGAGTTGCTTTTACCTCTAAGCGGGCAAGAGGGTGCAAATATCACGAAATATTGCTCAGGCTCGGAATAAACATCCGCAAAAAATTTGAGTTCCGTGGTAGTTGTGTAGGGTATCGTATGGTCGGCCCCGTCCGACTATACTGCTCCGCTCACTGGTTTTTTCTATTTTTGACAGTCATTTTTTATGACAATCTCTCCGTTACGCTCTCACACACTTACACTCAATTTAGTTGTGTTCAACACTGTCTTAGACCTACCTTTTAGTATACCGATCGTCATATCTCGAGTAGTTGAGTCGATCTGGATATGTTCGTCCGTCCGTCCGACCGTCTGCCCATTGTAAATACGATATAGGCCACAGTTATGCACCAATCGTTACGAAATTTTTCCATGTAGGACGGGTTCTAGCAGTTAAAAATGTTGCGCGTATCGCTATGACATTTTAAAGGAAGTTCAGGTTATGGTCAAGGACGACACCTACAAATTTCGACAATGATGAGATGATATTTATTGGAGATGAAATCGAGGTAAAGTTTTACTATTGTATGATTTCCTAGTCGCTCTAGAAGCCTTTATTGTAAGCCGAACATCAACAGTTTTACACGGAAAATGGATCTGGCCAACTATTTAGAGGGCTAACTGAACCAAGACACAAAGTGTAAAATAACCAAATTTGAATCGTAAATATTTACTCCGCGACAGAATGATTTGGAAACCAGTAAGGAAAGTAGTAAAGTCGGACGGGGCCGACTATATAATACCCTTCACCACTTTGGGTATATTCAACAGATGAATCATAACAGCCGTCGAATTTTTCAAGGACCATTAACATGAAAATGGATCCATAAACATGTCATTCTGCAACCTACACTAAATTTTTTATTCGGTCAGATATAGGGTTGCTTACAATGGGACAAAATTATATAAAGCAATGTAAAGGAAATATATATATATATATATATATATAAGCTATATCGAAATCTAAACCGATTTCATTGAAACTTGTCACAGGTTAAGTTATATGTATTATGTACTTAAAATCGGGAGAAAATATATATAGGAGCTCTATCCAAATCTGAACCGATTTCAAAACTTTCCACATGGTAGGTTATATTAACTTCAGTACGTTCGGACGAAAATATACTTGTAGAACTGATTTCAATGAGACTTGTCAGATATTAACTTATATTAACTACAGTTCATTGTACCAAATTGTGTGGCAATGAGACAAACTTTGGGTCTTTAGTGCACAATTTACATAGCCTCGGAAGAAAAAAGATATAGGAGCTATATCTACATCTGAACCGATTTTCACGAAACTTAAGACACATAATTCTAGACATAATTCATTACGCTATACCAAATTTCGTGCAAATCGAAAGATATATAGGGACTTTGGTGGAACATTTACATTAAATCGGTCGAAATTATATACGGGAGCTATATCTAAATCTGGACCGATTTTCACGAAACTTAAGACACATAATTCTAGACATAATTCATTACGCTATACCAAATTTCGTGCAAATCGAAAGATATATAGGGACTTTGGTGGAACATTTACATTAAATCGGACGAAATTATATATGGGAGCTATATCTAAATCTGGACCGATTTTCAGGAAACTTAACACACATCATTCTGGACCTAATTCATTACGCTGTGCTAAATTTCATGCAAATCGAAAGATATATAGGGCATTTAATGGACCATTTACATTAAATCGGACGAAACTATATATGGGAGCTATATCTAAATCTGAACCGACTTTCGCGAAACTTTACACACATCATTCTGGACCTAATTCATTACGCTGTGCTAAATTTCATGCAAATCGAAACATATATAGGGACTTTGGTACACCATTTACATTGAATCGGACGAAACTATATATGGGAGCTATATCTAAATCTGAACCGATTTTCACGAAACTTAATACACATCATTCTAGACCTAATTCATTACGCTGTTCTAAATTTCATGCAAATCGAAAGATATATATTGTATATGTGAGTTTATGGGAAGGGACTTTGGTGCGCCATTTACCTAAAATCGGACGAAAATATATATGGGAGCTATATCTAAATCTGAACCGATTTTCACGAAACTTAATACACATCATTCTAAACCTAATTCATTAGGCTGTGCTAAATTTCATGCAAATCGAAAGATATATAGGGCATTTAATGGACCATTTACCTTAAATCGGACGAAACTATATATGGGAGCTATATCTAAATCTGAACCGATTTTCTCGAAAATTGGCACACATTATTCTGGAACTTATTCGATACGCTATGCCAAATTTCGTGCAAATCGAAACATATATAGGGACTTTGGTGCTCCATTTACCTTAAATCGGACGAAAATATATATATGGGAGATATATCTAAATCTGAACCGATTTTCTCGAAAATTGGCACACATTATTCTGGAACTTATTCGGTACGCTATGCCAAATTTCGTGCAAATCGAAACATATATAGGGACTTTGGTGTCCCATTTACCTTAAATCGGACGAAAATATATATGGGAGCTATATCTAAATCTGAACCAATTTTTCCCAATTTCAATAGGGTTCGTCCTTGGGCCAAAATGCGACCTGTACTTTGTTTACAATTTAACATGGACAGACAGACATACAGACGGATGGACGGACATACATAAATCGACTTAAAAAGTGATTCTATGCATGTTCTCAAAAGGAACCATGTGTCTATCTCGTTTCCTTTTGCCTGTTACAAACATATGCACAAAGACATAATACCCTGTATTATTAAGAGGATGTAAATATCGCGAAATATGGCCCAGACTCGGAATATATATAATAGGGTATCATATGATCGTCCCCGCCCCACTATACTGCTCCGTTCAATGGTATTTAATGCAGATTTCTATACATCCAAAAAAAAAAAAAAAAATACGACGGTTAGATTGCTGCCATTAGACAACAATTAAATTGTTGTTTATATCGAAGTTTGCGGGTATTTTTTTCGAATCGAATACAATACAATGTAGGTATGATGTAAGAAATAGTTCCACACATTATATCGATTAGGAGTAAAAATTTCATATTAACAGAAAAGTAAATCATAGATAACACAACAACTGTCACATGGAGATAATCACCTTTTTTTAATTTTCTGGTTTCGATATTACGATTTTCAGCTACTTAATCCAAAATTTTTGTGAGGAAGAATTTCGATATTTTTCTAGTAGGTTTTTTTTCTTTATTTATTTTGTTGTTGTTTTTTCTTTATTTTTTTTTGGTTTGATAGACAGGTTTTGAATTTTTGTTGTTTTTTTTTTTTATTTGAATATTTAATTTTAGTTTAGCACTTGAAAATAAAGAAGAAGCGTCGTTTTTGTGGTGTTTTCATTGGGGGTTTATTTCCAATACACCTCTTTAAATCACTGAGTAACAAAAATCACTGTATTATTGTTGTTTTTTTTTTCTAAATTTTCAAGATATTCTATTTTATCTTTCAGATACAAATTGCAATTTGTTTCCAAAAACTTTTTTTATTTTTTTAAAATTTTTTGTTTTTTTTTTTTAATTTTTGTTTTAATTATTTCCACAAAATAATAAAATTGTTATTATTTATTTTTTTTATTTTTCACTTTACGCTCGCTCGCTCGACACAGCAACAACAACAGTAGAAATAACACGCTGTTTAGCGTTTAACAAGTGTTGTTGTTTTTGTTTTTTTACGTTTTTATTTATTTTTATTAGATTTGTGTGTGTTTTTTTTCACTGCCTCGGTATTTTTTTTTTGTTTTTCTTCTTCGTTTTCTGTTATGGAATTGACTACGACGTCGTATCACTCACTGGAGAATTTGTTTACGGATGTTTCGGTCTATACGAAAGCTATCGCCATACTACCTACTGCTGCTCACCAAACCCAACGAAAAAACACTCTTTTTTTCGTTTTCAATCTTCTTCAAAAAACGGATCGGAGAAATGTATTTCAGCGGTAGCAGTTCCAACGAGCTCAGCTGACACGATACACGAGCCCTAATCACCGACAATATCAACAAGTGTTTAAATTGGTGAGTGAGAACAAAATTGACACAGACACACTGGAGAGCAGAAGTATCTATCTTCTATGAGCAGCAGAGCATTTGTAGATTTGTAGATAAGAAAGCGCAGCGGTACTAACCGAGTGAGCGCCACACAACAAATAGACAATCAATGTTTTTGTAGTTAGTAAAACAATGTGTTTTTAGTCTTGTTGTTGCTGTAGTTGTTGTAGTTTTTTAATTATTTTGAGATAAACGAACAAGTGTGTGTGTTTTTTGGCGGCCAAATGTTTGGCACTCTCTGAATGGCACAGTGGGCTATGTTGGTGTTCTATATCAGGCACAGGCAGAGAGCCGTTTTTCACACAAATTATTCTCACAGAGAGAGCATGCGTGAGAGAGTTTGCCTAATGCAGTTCTATATCTACTAATAAACAATATCATGAAGTCGAAAGTGCGAGACTTGACATGGAAGTGATAATTTTTAAGGTCTACACAAGCATCAGGCCAACCCGAGCACGCGTACTCTATTTGAGATGAACTCATATGTAAACCAGTGAACGAAGCAGTATAGTCGGACAAAGTCGGCCATATGATACCCTACACAACTACCACCGAATTGTAATTTTCTATTTGACAGTATGTTCTATGTAAACCCGTGAACGGAGCAGTATAGTTGGACGTGGCCGACCATATGATAACCTACACAAATACAACCGAATTGTAATTTTCTGCAGATTTACAGTGAGTTACAGTCAAAAGTACCCATTTGGTTGTTATACCCTACACAACAATGTACTTACTTACTTAGCTGGCTTCTGACTGAACATTCGTTCCATAAGCCGAACTGAAAAAAATTTCCAGGTGCGTCGGTCTTTTGCGCAGTTTTTCCAATTTGAAAGACCATTTTCGACGATGCTGTCGTCGACTTGATCTTTCCAACGGATTCTTGGCCTTCCCCTTCTACGTGAACCATCAGCTGGTTCGCTTTTATATGCCTTCTGGGTTGGGGCAGAAGGGACCGACCATTTGATACCCTACACAAATACAACCGAATTGTAATTTTCTGCAGATCTACAGTGAGTCAGAGTCAAAAGTCAGACACTTGATTGTTATATCCTACACAACTACATATGAACTTACTTACTTAGCTGGCTTTTGACAGAACTTTCGTTCCATAAGCCGAGCTTAAGAAATTATTTCCAGGCACATCGGTCTTTTGCACAGTTTTTCCAATTTGAAAGACCGTGTTCGGCAATGTAGTCTTCCACTTGATCTTTCCATTTAATTCTTGGCCTCCCCCTACTGCTTGAACCATCAGTTCGTTCGCTTTTATATGTCCTATGTCCAACGTAATCGCTGCAGCTCGATACGTCTGACGATATCTATGACGAGAATATACGGTACAACTCATGGTTCATTCGTTCGGCGATAATCACTGTCAACTAGGGACAAGTAAATCGACTTTCGACTAACGATTAATCGACTTTCTGTATGGAAACGTCTTAAAGTCGAAGTCGACTTTTTATTTTTGAGAAAATCGCGAGAATCGCGAATATATATTTCGGAGAATTTTTCTTTCGAACACTTTTAGAGCTGCCTCATCTGCTTGCGCAAGTACCCATGATTCAGATTCTTATAAATGCATGGGTAGTATCAGCGTCTTGTTGAGTGTGAGTTTGGTCTGGCGTGAGGTGGCCTTGTTTCCTACTCAGACCTATGTAGCATCTGTTGATCAACACTATCCTTCTCCGGATTTCAATGCTGATCTTAATAGTTTTGTTTATGGCGGTACCGAGGTATATAAAATCGTTGACTACCTCGAAGCTGTAGTTTTCAAGCTACACAGTTGGTCCAAGTCTACTGGACGTCTTGCGAGTTGATGCGACAGCTTGATCTTCTCAATATTTACTGCCAGTCCCACTTTGACAGACTCAATATAAATTTGTACAAAGGTGGCTGTTACCGCTCGCAATGTTCGACCAATAATATCGATGTCATCGGCGTAGACTCTTTCCATAAGGATGGGTATTGAAGGGCTCCGAGAGGTCCTTTCCATTTTTAACTGCTGATTTGTGCCAGTTCAAGTTATCCTGGTGGACTTTTTGTTGCTTGCGCAACATTTGGTGCACCTGTGTGATATAAGACAGTAACCACTTCGGTGGGCCTGCGCAAGATCCAATCTATTCAAAGGATTATGCTGTTAGCGAGTATGCCCGTTTATAGGACTGTATCTACGGATGCTTTGCAGGTTCTGTTAGAGGCAGCACCCCTTGACTTGGAGGTGATGCGTTGAGCCAGGGACGTACGCAGGGGGGCGGCCCGGGGGTTACTGTCCTGTGTGGTTTGTTGCGGGGACTGTTGGGAGGCTTTGTTGTTTGGTGTGTGTGTGTTGTGCGGAATGCCCGTGAGGGTATTCTGGTTTTCCGGTGGTGCCTTTGGGTATACTAGTCCCGGATCGTGGATCGAAACTAGTAGGGTCACCATTCCCTACAAAGTCTTGTGGAATGATCATTGGGTGAGGATGGATACGGTGTGGGAATTAGCATAGAGAGGTGTTGGTTTTTGCATCTGTTTTCATCCTCTCTTTATGGTCATTCCATTGTGGAGAGCCTGCAGTTATTAGTTTAAATGGTAGTAGCTTCGTCTACGAAAACGTGCAGAGTTTAGTCCCGAACTAGCAGTCTTGTGGAGCTATTGTTGGAAGGGGTGAGATGCATGGTGGCTACCAATATCGTGTGCTGGATGTGGTTTATACCCAAATCGCGGGTAGAGCTGTGACTCGGTGTGGAGTTGCATTACAACCGGGTGCCTGACCAATAGAAAGGTAGGAGTTTTAGATGGGCTCCGCTCCTTATCCAAGGAGGTGATCCACGTACTCTAAGCATCTCTATCCTCCTAGCCGTATTCATTTTGCAGGAATGCCAAACGCAGACATGGCTTTAAACACCTCTGAACGGATAAGGCTGTCAAATAAGGCTTTATATGCATTCTTCTAGCCAAAGTGTACTAATCAGCTGGTGCATGCTCCTGACCAGCATCTGACCACCAGTCTTGAATAGTTCGGCTTGTAACCCATCGGCACCTGCTGCTTTATTATTCTTCAGCCGATTGAAAGCTATTCTGACCTCGTTTTGGCTAGGTGGTATACACTCTATACCGCCATCTCTTATTAGTTCTGGGCTATCATCTTAACTGCTACTACGAGTATTTGATACCAGAAGCTTTTTAAAATGCCCACACAATATGTTGTCAGGGTATTATGGCTTTGTACAGCCCCAAGCGTTTGTAACGCCGCGAAATATTGGCCCCAGACCAGTGTTGAACATAACTAAATTGAGAGTAAGTGTGTGAGAGCGCAACTGTGAGATCCTCATCAAAATTTATTGACGGAAAGAGAAAAACGAGAATATGTGTTTAGCCATCACCGCTATCGTACAGTTTTGTGCATAAGTGCCCTAGACCGACCTTTAAGTATAGCGATCGTCATATCTCGACTAGATGAACTAGCGATCTAGACATGTGCTTCCGTCCGTCTGTTCATTATAATTTGTATACACGATACAGTTATGAACCAATCGTCACGAAATTTGGCAGGTAGGATGGGTTCTGACCAAAGAAGATCCCTATTGGTATTTTTGGTAATGATCGGTTAATATGAAATGGACCAAAAATTTATGTTTCTCTGTTTTTATGGTCGCTCTAGAGGCCTCAATTATGACCCGAACACCACGAAATGTTACACCAGGAAGGGAATTTTGCCAACGAATAAGCCTAGCTATTTTGATGGCAGTAAATGGCGAGAAGACCATGCTGATGGTATCAACGCGCAAGACGTCCAGTAGACTCGGACCAACTGTGGAACTTGAGAACTACAGCTTTGAGGTAGTTAAAGATTTCATATACCTTGGTACCGCCATAAATAAAACGAATGACATCAGTTTTGGAATTCGGAAAAGGATGGTGTTGGCCAACAGATGCTACTATGGTCTGAGTAAGCAATTCAAAAACTAGGCCACCTCCCGTCAGAACAAACGCACACTCTACAAGACGCTGATACTACCCGTGCTAAAGCATGGGTACTTGCGCAAGCAGATGAGGCAGCTCTTGGAGTGTCTGAGAGAAAAATTCTCCGAAAGATCTATGGGCCACTCTGCGTTGACGGTGAATATCGGCGTCGGATTAACCACGAGCATTACAATCTATATGCGGATATCAACATAGTCAGTCGTATCGAGCTTCAGCGACTACGTTGACTAGTCGCCAGTGAGCGGAGCAGTATAGTCGCACGGGGCCGACCATATGATACCCTACACAACTGCCACGGAACGCTAACTCTCTGCGGATGTTTATTCCTAGGCAATATTTCCTGATATTTGCACCCTCTTGCTCGATTAGAGGTCAATAGCACCTCTTCCTTATACTGACATATTTTCGGAATATTACTAATATTCAGTACACTCCTTCTAATTAGGTACTTCACCAAATTCCCTTCACAGTGGGTTGTGTTGTGATGTTTGTCGTATTACTATGGCCTATAGATCAACTCGAAAAAAAAAATAAAAAAAAAGTTTTCGGTCCACTTCATCCCAAATTTATTATCTGATCATTAGTGAAAAATATAGGAGCTGTCCCTGACCATAACTGGAACGTCATGGAACATTTCAAAGCGATCAACGCTATATTTCCGCCCTCTAGTGTGGTAATGAGTTACTAACTAATGTATGAATACGCAAGTACCTGTAAATATTTAAGTGTAACTCCCACATCCGAGGACATACAACAATATAATTTGTATCAATTTAAAGGTCAACCACTCCTCTTGGATATATCGACGCCTCCGAACCATAGTATGCTAAGTCGACTTAGCATGTTTTAAAGTTCTTCACGTTTTTAGATACTACGGTCCTTTATTTAAATTCACTGAAATTTTGGTAATCATCGGCCAATCCAAACCAAAGTTATAAGCAACCAGTGAGCGGAGCAGTATAGTCGGACGGGGCCGACCACACGATACCCTACACAACTACCATGAACTCCAACTTTCTGAGGATGTTTATTCCGAGTCTGAGTAATATTTCGTGATATTTGCCCCCTCTTGACCGATTAGAGGTTAACAACACCTCTTTCTTACTTTTTTCGAATATTCAGTACAGTCCTTCTAATTACTTGTCCAGATTACTTCACGGTGGGTTGTGTTGTGATTTTCGGATTATACTCTACTCGAAAACACACAAAAAATTATGTTTTCCGTCCATTTCATCCCAAAATTTTAATCTGATCATCACCGAAATTTGTAGGCGTTGTTCTTGACCATAACTGGAACTTCATGAACAATTTCAAAGCCATCAGCGCGATATTTCTCCCTCTAATGTGGTAATGGGTTACTAAATAATATCTGAATACGTAAGCACCTGTAAATATTTGACTGTACTCCCATATCTGAGTTGATACATCACTATATTTGGTATCAATTTAAAGGCCAACCACTCCTCTTGGATATGCTATCAACTCCTGGGGTCTACATCCTCCAGGAGTAAATATATATGCCATAGAATACAAATTTTGTCATTTTTCACACAAAAGTCAGGGTCCATTTGACCCGCTAAATATTGACCGATCTTTATCAAAACATGCATGCTTATTCTCTGGCCCGATCCCCTTCTCCATGCAAAAATTCGCGGTGTTTGGGCCATAATTGCGGCCTCTGGAGCGACCAGAAAAACCGACAAAAAGTTAAGTATTTGGTCCATTTCATCCCCTAAATATTAACCGATCTTTACCAAAAACAATAGGGGTCTTCATTGGCCAGAACACATCCTACATGCAAAATTTCGTGAAGATTGGTCCATAACTGTGGCCTGTATCGTGTTTACAAATTATAATGGACAGACGGACGGACGGACACACATGTCTAGATCGACTCAGCTAGTCGAGATATGACGATCGGTATACTTAAAGGTGGGTCTAGGACCAATATTTCGCGGCGTTACAAACTTTTGGGGCTGCACAAAGCTATAATACCCTGACAACATAGTTGTGTAGGGTATAAAAATGTACTTAGCATGGCACGTACGATTAAAGAAACTTCCATACTTTGAAAGCTTCTACTGAAAAACTCACTTTTCAGACTTAGCATACTATGGTTCGGAGGCGTCGATATAATCAACTTCTCGGATCTACGTCCTTCACAAGTAACTATATACGCCGTAGAATACAAATTTTGTAATTTTTCACACAAAAGTCAGGGTCCATTTGGCCCGCTAAATATTGACCATTCTTTGATCTTTGGCCCAATCCCCTTCTCCATGCAAAAATTCGCGATGTTTGGGTCCTAATTGCGATCTCTAGAGCCACCAGAAAAACCGACGAAAATTAAGTAGTTGGTCCATTTCATCCCCTAAATATTAGGCGATATTTTCCAAAAACAATAGGGGTCGTTATTGGGCCCAACCCATCCTACATGCAAAATGTCGTAAAGATTGGTTCATAACTGTGGCCTGTAACGTGTTTACAAAATATAATGGACAGACGGATGGACGGACGGACACACATGTCTAGATCGGCTCAGCTAGTCGAAATATGACGATCGGTATACTTAAAGGTGGGTCTAGGACCAATATTTCGCGGCGTTACAAACTCTTGGGGCTGCACAAAGCTACGATACCCTGACAACATAGTTGTGTAGGGTATAAAAATAATGATTTTTAAAACCAAATCAATTGCTGCCTCACAGTGAAAATTGTCCAAGATAAAAGTTTTTTACAAACGGTTTTTTTTTTGGTGGTTAATACTTAGTATGATATCCCTTGTTATTTTTATCAGCTTTCAACCTTGCCGCATATATTTTACCAAGTTTTCCGTGTAAGATACCTGAATTTTTCTCCATTCTGCTTGTAAAGCCTTTTTCAGACTTGGTATACTTGAGATGTTATGGCTGCTAATATTTTTCTCCAAAATACCCCATAAGTTCTCTACAATTATAAAGCATCTATTCTCGAATAATTTCCCAGGGTTCAGCATAAGGCGAAGATTTTTTAAATATTTTTTAGAGTCCAGCATAAGGCATAGATTTTTTAAATAATTTTTTTAGAGTCCATAAATATTATTTTAGGGTCCAGCATAAGTCGTAGATATTTGAAATATGTTTTTTAGAGTCAACCAAAAGGCGTAGATTTTTTAAATATTTTTCTTTCGAGTCCAGCATAAGGCGTAGATTTTTTAAATAATTTTCTTTCGAGTCCAGCATAAGGCGTAGATTTTTTAAATAATTTTCTTTCGAGTCCAGCATAAGGCGGAGATTTATACGACTACATCGACAGTCTATTCATTTTTACTAAATTGCTGTGGTACCTTAAGATACCATATTCCAATTGAATCCAAAGTAGTGAAGTAATATCTTTTACACAATAAGAATGTACAAAAAGAATATTTACACAAATAGTTGACTTATCTTTGGATTATCTACAAATCAAATGTATTCCACTATAAAGTCCATTCATCCCACTGTAACGGTTCGGCTTAACCCATTCAATGATAACAGATCATATGTGTGTCAAACAATCGCAGCACAGACAATGCCATGTTGGAGTTAAACTCACCGATTGCTGACAGCTGATAAGAAGTGATGATAAGGAAAGTGATTTTTGTGTGTGTATTGTTTTGTTTTGAGGAAGAGTCAGGGTCAGAAATGTCCAATAAAATATTATTGGAAAATATTTCCTCTATTTAATAAAAAAAATTGTGTATTTTTTATTATTATACCCTTTACCACACTGTGGTACATGGTATTATGTCTTTGTGCATATGTTTGTAACAGGCAAAAAGAATCAAGATAGACCCATGGTTGCTTTTGAGAATATGCATAGAATCACTTTCTAAGTCGATCTATGCATGTCCGTCCGTCCATGTATTTTTGTTAACAAAGTACAGGTCGCATTTATGATCCGATTTGGATGAAATTTGGCACAGGTCTAATTTAGGCATAGCTCCCATATAAGGTTACCCCCCAATTTTCGGTATTTTGAGGTTATTTAACGCGTTTTTCGACCGAATTCGTTGAAATTTGGTACTTTGAGTTCTTATTGGGTAGCGAATCTCCCTACAAAAAAGTATAAATATCGGTCAATTTTTTCGGTTAGTCCCTATATAAGGGTACCCCCAATTTTGCGGTATTTTGGGGGGTTTGATCGCATTTTTCGACCGAATTCGTTGAAATTTGGTACTTTGAGTTCTTATTGGGTAGCAAATCTCCCTACTAAAAATTATAAATATAGGACAATTTTTTCGGATACTCCCCATATAAGGGTACCCCAATTTTCGGTTATTTGGGGTTCTTGAGCTCGTTTTATAACTGAATTCTCTGAAATTTTGTACATTGGGTTCTTATTGGGTACCAAATTACTCCACCAAAAATAAATATAGGTCCAGTTTTTCTGGTAGTCCCCATATAACGGTACCCTCAAATTTTTGGTAATTTGGGGGTTCTGATCGTATTTTTCGACCAAATTGACTGTAATTTAGTACGTCGAGTTCTTATTAGGTAGCAAATCTATCCACTATAAATTATAAATATAGGTCCATTTTTTCGGGTAGCCCCCATATAAGGGTACCCCCCAATTTTCGGTATTTTGGGGTTCTTGGGTGCGTTTTTCAACCAAATTCTTTGTAATTTGGTTATTTGTAGTCGTATATGGTAACAAACCTCCCTACCAAAAATTATTAATATTCGCCCTATGGTCTGAGTAAGAATCTCAAAAGTAAGGTCACCTTCCGCCAGATCAAACTCGCGCTCTACAAGACGCTGATACTACCCGTGCTATTATATTAATCTGATGAGGCAGCTCTTGTAGTGTTTGAGAGAAGAATTTTCCGAAAGATCTATGGGCCGATCTGCGTTGACGGTGAATATCGCCGTCGAATGAACCATGAGCTGTACCACCTACTCTCGGACATCGGTATTGTTAGACGTATTGAGCTGCAGCGACTACGTTGGCTAGGTCATGTTGTGAGAATGGATGAAGATGCTCCAGCCTGAAATCTTTTTTAAGCTCGGCTTATGGAACGAAAGTTCTGCCACAAGCCAGCTAAGTAAGTATTAGAACGGCACGAAAAGTACTAGAAATGGTATCATTTGTATTTGGCAAACTGGGAGAGCTGAAACTCTAAAATTTGGAATGCGGATCACTAATGGAGTGTAGGATAGATGTACCAAATGGTTTCTTTGGAAACTCGAGTTAAAAAGTATCCGAAAATTACTGAAATGTACTAAATTTAGTATAACTTCATAGCATGTGAAAGGATAGAGCTAAACAACTTGAAATTTGGAATGCGAATCAAGGTTGAGAAATAGAGTCGATATAAGGAGGTGGTTTTGGATGTGTGTACTCATATAAACGAAAAGTACTATATGGTACTATATTTAGTTCATTTTTAATTAGCATGTACGGATGTAGCTGGAACCCGGAAATCTGAAATTAACATTAACGTCGGAGTGGAAAATTGTACTTAATTGTACAAAAAGTACTAATTGGTGCTATATTTGGTACAATTTGGATTTGTGTGAACCGATAGAGCTGGAACACTGAAATCTGAGGTATGTAGGTTGTTTTTTAAATTCGTACTTAAGTGTACTAAATGTTACTTAATCTAGTACAATTTAAATTTTGGAAGAACCGATAGGGCTGGAATCCTGAAAATTGAAGTTAGAATCACTTCTGGGATGAAGAATGGGGTATGTAGGAAGTTTTGGAAATTTCCAACCAACACGAAGACGCAGGTCGGACGATTGATCTTCCGGAGAAATTTTCTCTCAAACTTAGACCATAGTAACACCTGTTAGCCAACACTATCCATCTCCGAACTGATGTCATTAGTTTTATTTATGCGGTACAAAGGTATATAAAATCTTTCTGCCACTTAAAGTTATCCTGCATCAGATATGGCTCTAAACACCTCGGATAGGGCTGTCGAATACGGCTTTAAAGTCGAAGAATAGGTTGAATGTATCGATGGGTTTTTTTGTGGGGTTTTTCCAGGATCTGGCACAGAGTAAAAATCTGGTCAATGGTGGATTTGCCAGGCCTGAAGTCGCATTGGTATGGTCCAATAATGTCATTGGCCATTGGCTTCAGTCTTTCAGACAGCACGCTGACTAGATGGTATACACTCTATACCGTCATCTCTTATTGGTCACAGGTCACTTAAAAGGCCCAAGGACGAATCCTATTGAAATTGGAGAAAATCGGTTCATGTGTCCGTCCGTATGTCCATTATAAATTGTAAACATGATACAGGCCACAGTTATGGACCAATCTTCACGAAATTTTGCATGTAGGATGGGTTCTGGCCAGTGAAGACCCCTATTGTTTTTGTTAAAGATCGGTTAATATTTAGGGTATGAAATATATACTTCATTTTTGTCCGTTTTTTCTCGTCGCACCAGAGGCCGCAATTATGGCCGGAATATCGCGAAATTTTACATGGAGAAAGAATGTGCATGCTGTTTTGATAAAGATTAATCAATATTTAGCTGGTCAAATGGACCCTGACTTTTGTGTGAAAAATGACAAAATGCCCTAAAGGACATAGACAGGAGAAATTGATAGTATGTCCAAGAGGAGTGGTTGACCTTTAAATTGATACCAATTATATGGTCGAATGTACTCAGATGTGGGAGTTTCACTTAACTATTTACAGGTGCTTTCGTACTGAGATGTTATTTACTAACCTTTCCACACTGGAGTGCGGAAATATAGCGCTGATCGCTTTGAAATGTTCCACGAGGTTCCAGTTATGGTCAAGGATAACGTCTATAATTTTCGGTGATGATCAGATAATAATATTGGGAAAAAGCGGACCAAAAACTTTTTTTGTGTTTTTTTTTCGAGTCGATCTATTGGCCACAATTATTAGCCGAACATCACAACATAACGCACGGTGAACCGAATCTGGACAAGTAATTAGAAGGACTGTACTGAACATTAGTAATGTGCGGAAAATAAGTCAGTGTAAGGATGAGGTGCAGTTGTCCTCTAATCGGGCAAGAGGGTGCAACTATAACGAAATGTTGATCAGGCTCGGAATAAAAATCCGCAGAAAGTTAGAGTTCCGTGGTAGCTGTGTAGGGTATCGTATGGTCGGCTCCGTCCGACTATACTGCTCCGCTCACTGGTTTTCTTTTTGCTTTTACACAAAAGCATATAATATATACGTGGCCCCCAACAGTCATTTGTGTTGGTCCACTCTTACTTGTATTACTAATTTTCAAATCTACATTTCAACACCTGACAACGAGTTATGACGTTGTTAATTAAATAGTGTTTGTAAGATAAACATTCTCTTTTCATTCATAGTTCGATATTCTCTTGAAAAAAAGAGTACCCACTTCACTGAGATAAAAATTCTAAAATTAAATGAAATGAAATAATGTGTGGGTATTTTAGAATTTAAAGAATTATGGTGGTGTGATATTTAGAAAGGAAAACTCTCTCAGAATCGCCACATTCTTAAAGAGAGCGTAAAATACATCAATAGGGTTGGACAGAAATTCCGTTTCATAGTGAAGATGATTATTTAGGGGTCAACAATAGGATGTGTTTTTTCATATTCAAAAAAAAAAAAAAAAAAAAAAAATACTTTCATTTCATATTTTATTCGGAAATAATGATCAAAATTTCGTATCATTCGGAATGAAGTAAGATATAAAATGGAACGGCCTTAAAGCATATTGAAATCACGTCATTCTAAACTTAATTCGGAAGTCTATGCAAAATGTTATATCAGTCGGAGAAACAGGGGTAATTTGATGTACCATTTACATGAAATTGGACGAAAGTATCTAAATCAGCACAAATTTCTTATCAATTGAACAGACATCGTGTCTTCGTGGGAGATATATCTAGATCTGAACCGAATTAAAGCAAACATGACACACATCCTTCTAGACTCAATTCAGCAAAATGTCGTGTCAATCGGACAACATGTGAAATAAATTCTTTATAGGAGCTATATCTAAATCTGAACCGATTTCAACTAAATTTCGACCTGCAGTAATTTCAGTACGATGTGCCAAATTTTGTCTCAATCGGACAAACATTGACAGTTTGAGGCATCATTTACGTAAAATCGGAGGAAACTACATATGGGAGCTATATCTAAATCTGAACCGATTCCAACAAAACTTTGCATACATCAATCCTGACCTAATTCAGTACGCTGTGCAAAATTCTACCCCAATCGGACCAATATTGGGAGTTTGGTGGACCATTTACATAAAATCGGACGAAACTATATATGGGAGCTATATCTAAATCTGAACTGATTCCAACAAAGCTTCGCATACATCAATCAGGACCTAATTCAGTACTCTGTGCAAAATTTTGTCTCAATTGGACCAATATTGGCAGTATGATGCTCCATTTACATAAAATCGGACTAAACTATATATGGGAGCTATATCTAAATCTTAACTGATTTTCTTCCATTTCAATAGGGTTCGTTCTTGGACCAAATAAATTGTATGTGTCAAATTACATCCGAATCGGAATATAAATGCGACCTGTACTTTGTTCACCGGTACCGAGGTATATAAAATCTTTGACTACTTCGAAGCTGTAATTCTCAAGTTCCACAGTTGGTCCGAGTCTACTCAACGTCTTGCGCTTAGATACCATCAGCTTGGTCTTGTCGCCATTTACTGCCAGATCCACTTTGGCAGACTCCTTGTCAATTTGTTCAAAGGTGGCTGTTACCGCTTGCGATGTTCGACCCATTATATCGATGTCATCGGCGTAGGCGGGTAACATATCCTGTTTGGTGTATAGAGTGCCATTTCTGGTCACCTGGGCCTCTCGTATGACCTATTCCAGCAGGATGTTAAAGAGATCACACGACAAACTGTCACCTTATCTGAATCCACGTTCGTATTAAAGGGCTTCGAGAGGTTGTTTCCGACTTCAACTGCTGACCTTGTGCCAGTTAAATTTATCCTGCATAGTCGTATTAATTTTGCAGGAATTCCAAAACACCTCTGAATAGATAGGTGTGTCGTTGTGTTTTTCGTCGGTCTTTTCCAGGATTTGGCGCAGAGTGAAAATCTGGTCAATGGTGGATTTGCCTGGTCTGAAGCCTCATTGGTAGGGTCCAATAATGGAATTGGCCATTGGCTGGATAGCACTTTATATGCGATGGGAAGGAGACATATTCCTCTATAGTTGGCACATATCGTCTGGTCTCCTTTGCGTGCCCGGGGACAGGATGCTGAGGTTCCAATCATTGGGCATGTATTCATCTAGCCAAATTGAACTAATCAGTTGGCGCATGCTAGAAATTAAAAATTGGCATTTGCTGGTGATAAAATTGGAATATACTGGTAAAGATCGGATGTTGTATTTCATAATAAAGACGAAGGTATTCCGAAATGATGAATAACTACATCAGCCAATAGGCCACCACGAACAGGCTTAATTTCAATGAAGTTTTGCAAAACCAAGTCGGAAAGTGGCTGTCAGGTCTTCAATCTTCAAGTAAGAAGGTGGTTAATCGCAAGATAACATGGTTCGAAGGTCAATTCCATATTTTGCTCCCATTGACAATTATTTATCGTTTTCTTGCTCGTTTTTCCTCGGTAATTCATATAGTGGTAATTCACGCCTAAAGTTAAGAGGAATGATCACACGAAAAGACCTTCTGGTATTCTATTAGAATACCTACGGGTATTTTATACTGAAGACCTTGTGAACAAGACCAGAAAGTCTTCTTATAGACAGTCAGAAGATCTTCACAAATAAGACCAGAAAATTGTATTGTAGAAGGCCAGAATATATTCTTATAGAAGACCAGATGTCTTTCTTATAGAAAACCAAGTGGAGATCAGGAAGGTTTTCTAATGGAAAACCAGAATATCTGGTCTCAAGAAAGAGAAAAGGGGCTTCAATAAAAATACCTATGTGATCTCCCATAAGAGCACCTTCCTGATTATCTATACGAAGACCATCTGGCCTTTTATATGGTATCATGTATACAGACCTTTTGGTCTCCTAGTAGAATACCTTCCTGTTTTCCTAATAGAAGATTTCCTGCTCTTATATAAGAAGATAATTGTTGTTGTTAGAACACCTTGTTGTATTCTACGAAATCGAGGACCAGAAGGTATTCTATAAGAAATTCTCAGGTCTTTCATCAGAACAATTTTTAAGTCGTTTTAGAACATTAGAACTTTGCCGTTAAAAACAAAACAAAAATTCCAATAATTTAATTGTTTTTTTTTTTCTTTCTACTGAGCCCTTTTAATTGCTACACAAAATGTTGTCAAAAAAAAAAAAAAACACCGCTTGTGGTAGTCTAGTTTTAATGATAGCCTTCATGTCTGACGCATGTCTGCACACTTTGACTAACGCAAACCAGCAACAACAATTTAAACTCGTTTTAAAGCGAACTCCAATAACAAATCAATTGGATGAGTATCGGACAAATGCCAGCGCTCTGCCACACTTGAACTTTGATCTTGTCATGATTAATACTAACTGTTGGATTTTCTCTTGAACACGTGTTATGCTCACACACACAAACTGTCTCTCTCTCTCTCTCTCTGTCTTTTTCTCTTCTGCGTAAGTCTCTCTTTGATACTTAGACTCATATTCTCTCCTACTCTCTCTTAACCAAGTATTGATTTCATTCCATGTGTAATTGAATATCGAACAATGTATGTAAATATTAATAGCGGAGGTTTGGGTGTACATTAAGGTGGGTGTTTACATATTGTAATACAAAAATTGTAAACAAATAAAAATCCACGCCATGTTGTAGCCATAAAAAAAATATTCTTTAAAAAATCCACGCCTTGACAAAAATATTCTTTAAAAAATCCACGCCTTGACAAAAATATTCTTTGAAAAATCCACGCCTTGACAAAAATATTCTTTAAAAAATCCACGCCTTGACAAAAATATTCTTTAAAAAATCCACGCCTTGACAAAAATATTCTTTAAAAAATCCACGCCTTGACAAAAATATTCTTTAAAAAATCCACGCCTTGACAAAAATATTCTTTAAAAAATCCACGCCTTGACAAAAATATTCTTTAAAAAATCCACGCCTTGACAAAAATATTCTTTAAAAAATCCACGCCTTGACAAAAATATTCTTTAAAAAATCCACGCCTTGACAAAAATATTCTTTAAAAAATCCACGACTTGACAAAAATATTCTTTAAAAAATCCACGCCTTGACAAAAATATTCTTTAAAAAATCCACGCCTTGACAAAAATATTCTTTAAAAAATCCACGCCTTGACAAAAATATTCTTTAAAAAATCCACGCCTTGACAAAAATATTCTTTAAAAAATCCACGCCTTGACAAACATATTCTTTAAAAAATCCACGCCTTGACAAAAATATTCTTTAAAAAATCCACGCCTTGACAAAAATATTCTTTAAAAAATCCACGCCTTGACAAAAATATTCTTTAAAAAATCCACGCCTTGAAAAAATATGAAAAAAATATTCTTTAAAAAATCCACGCCTTGAAAAAATATTCTTTAAAAAATCCACGCCTTGAAAAAATATTCTTTAGAAAATCCACGCCTTGAAAAAATATTCTTTAAAAAATCCACGCCTTGACAAAAATATTCTTTAAAAAATCCACGCCTTGGCCTTGTTGTAGCCTTGAACAAAAATATTCTTTAGAAAATCCACGCCTTGACAAAAATATTCTTTAAAAAATCCACGCCTTGGCCTTGTTGTAGCCTTGAACAAAAATATTCTTTAAAAAATCCACGCCTTGTTGCTTACTTACTTAACTTTATTCGACGGCGATATTCACCGTCAACGCAGATCGGTCCATAGATCTTTCGGAGAATTTTTCTCTCTCTCACACTCCAAGAGCTTCCTCATCTGCTTGCGTAAGTACCCATGCTTCACATCCATATTATATCACGGGTAGTATCAGCATCTTGTAGAGTGTGACATTGGTCTGGCGGGAAGTGGCCTTGTTTTTGAGTTGTTTGCTCGGACCATAGTAGCATCGGTTGGCCATCACTATCCTTCTCCAAATTTCAAAACTGATGTCATTCGTTTTATTTATGGCGGTACCAAGGTATATAAAATCTTTGACTACCTCGAAGCTGTAGTTCTCAAGTTCCACAGTTGGTCCGAGTCTACTGGACGTCTTGCGCGTTGATACCATCAGCTTGGTTGGCACATATCGTCTTGTCTCCTTTTTTTGTGCTCGGCACACAGGATACTGAGGTTCCAATCATTGGGCATGCATTCTTCTAGCCAAATTTTACTGGTGCATTCTCCTTACCAGTATCTGACCACCAGTCTTGAATAGTTCGGCTTGTAACCCATCGGCACCTGCTGCTTTATTATTCTTCAGCCGATTGATTGCTATTTGACTTCATCTTGGCTAGATGGTATAAACTCTATACCGTCATCTATTATTGGTTCTGGGGTATCCACTTCACTACTACTATTTGATACCAGAAAATGCTCCTTTCAGATCCTCAGCACGCTGTCTGTATCTGTCACCAGGATTCCTTCTTTATCTCTACAGGAGTATGTGCCTGCACCAAAGCCTTCGGTGTGGTGTTTTAACCGTTGGTAGAATTTTCGTACTTCATCCTAACTCCTGTACATCCCGATTTGCTCGCGCTCACGTTTTTCTTGCTTTTTTTCTTTTTTTTTTTGTGAAAATACGTTTCTCCTCTCTCCTTTTTTCCCGATAGTTCTCTATCGCATTACGTGTTGCTAGTGTCCGCACGGTCCTTTACGCTGCATTTTTCATATGCGATTTCTAGTTGTTCGATCGGGAGAAATCCAAGTGGCCTTGTGTATATCGGGATGCTTGAATCTGGTGCTGCTAACTACCATGTTTTTTGCTGCGGCGAAGTCAATCAACCTCATGCCATTGTCTGATGTTTCTTCATGGAGGCTAAATTTTTCGATGGTGGGGCCAAAGTTTTTTTCCCATCCAATTTTTGCATTAAAACCTCCTAGCAGAATTTTAATGTCATGGCCAGGGCAACGATCATATGCTGTTTCTAGGTGTTGGTAAAATGTGTCTTTGGTCTTTTCATCTTTATCTTCGGTCGGAGCATGGGCGCAAATGAGACTGATGTAGAAGAACTTCGCTGTTATACGGATTATAGCAATTCGGAGACAAGGTCTTTTATTCTCCTGTTAACCATAAATCCGCAGCCAAATTCATGTCATAATACAGGGCGTATTCGTCAGATTTACTTACGCCAGTCCCTTTCCATCGCATTTCCTGTAAGGCAATAATATCGGCTTTGTACTTCTTGAGTACATCCGCCAAAGCGAGCACTGCGCCTGTTCTGTACAACGTGCGCACATTGCAAGTGCAGATTCGCAGATCGTGGTCCTTTATACGTTTGCGGGGGTCGTCAACATTAGGGGGGTTTGGTTTTCTTTTTCTTAGCTTTTTCATAGTAGGTTGGGTTTTCCGAGAGTGGGCAACTAACCCGACGCCTCAACCCATTTTTTATAGTTCTTATGGGTGAACTCGCGGCACATATTAGCTCACTATTTCATCGGGTGATGAGAATAGCTCCCCAGGTGGCACAGCGGGGAGGTCAGTGTCCACAATTGAGATGCAAGAGGGACCAAGATAAGCCTGGACTTCGCCATGTTAAAGCCAATCAGAGCCGTTGCTTGGTATCTATCATCCCAATCGGAGTATCATACGCCACCCAATCGGAGGTACAATTAAATCGGAGGAAAATATATATGGGAGCTATATCTAAAATGAACCGATTTTCACGAAACTTAGCACACATTATTCTAGACTCTATTCAGTACGCTATGCCAAATCTCGTGGAAATCCAAGATATTTAGGGACTTTGGTGCACCATTTACATTAAATCGGAAGAAAACATATACGGGAGCTATATATAAATCTGAACCGATTTTTAGGAAACTTAGCACACATCATTTTAGGCTTAATGCAGTACGCTGTGCCAAATTTCGTGCAAATCGAAGATATTTAGGGACTTTGGTACACCATTTACCTTCGACCCTTTCCGTTCAGAGGTGTTTAAAGCCATGTCTACGTTCGGCATTCCTGCAAAATTAATACGGCTGTGCAGGATAACTTTAAGTGGAACAAGGTCAGCAGTTAAAGTAGGAAAGTACCTATCGGAGCTATTCAATACCGAACGAGGATTCAGACAAGGTGACAGTTTGTCGTGTGATCTTTTTAACATCCTGCTGGAAAAGGTCATACGAGACGCAAAGGTGAACAGAAATGGCACTCTGTACACCAAACAACATATGTTACTCGCCTACGCCGATGACATCGATATAATGGGTCGAACATTACGAGCGATAACAGCCACCTTCGTACAAATTGACAAGGAGTCTGCCAAAGTGGCTCTGGCAGTAAACGGCGAGAAGACCAAGCTGATGGTATCAACGCCCAAGACGCCCAGTAGACTCGGACCAACTGTGGAACTTGAGAACTACAGCTTTGAGGTAGTTAAAGACTTTATATACCTTGGTACCGCCATAAATAAAACGAATGACATCAGTTTTGAAATTCAGAGAAGGATTGTGATGACCAACAGATGCTACTATGGTCGAAGTAAGCAGTTTAGAAACAAGGCCACCTCCCGCCAGACCAAACTCACACTTTACAAGACGCTGATACTACCCGTGCTATTAAGTGGATCAGAAGCATGGGTACTTGCGCAGGCAGATGAGGTAGCTCTTGGGGTGTTTGAAAGAAAAATTCTTCAAAAGATCTACGGGCCGATCTGCGTCGACGGTGAATATCGGCGTCGAATGAACCACGAGCATTACCATTTATACGCGGACATCGACATAGTCAGTCGTATTGAACTGCAGCGACTACGGTGGCTAGGCCATGTTGTGCGGATGAATGAGAATGCCCCAGCTCAAAAGGCATATAAAAACGAGCCTACTGATGGTTCCCGTAGAAGGGGAAGGCCACGAATTAGATGGAAAGACCAAGTAGAAAACAACATATTGGAACATGGTCTTCCAAATTGGTGGATTTGCGCACAAGACCGACGCGCTTGGAAATCTTTTTTAAGCTCGACTTATGGAACAACCGTTCTGTAACAAGCCAGCTAAGGAAGTAAGTAATATATAAATTTTAATCGATTTTCAGGAAACTTCACACGCATCATTTTAGACCCAATTCATTATGCTGTGCCAAATTTCGTGCAAATCGAAAGATATATATGGACTCTGGTACACCATTTACCTTAAATCGGGCGAAAATATATGTGGGAGCTATATTTAAATCTGAACCGATTTTCAGGAAACTTAACACACATTATTCTAGGCTTAATTCAGTACGCTGTGCCAAATTTCGTGCAAATCGAAAGATATTTAGGGACTTTGGTGCACCATTTACATAAAATCGGACGAAAATATATATGGGAGCTATATCTAAATCTGAACCGATTTTTCCAATTTCAATGGGATTGTCCTTGGGTCAAATAAGTGACCTATGCCAAACTTCATCCAATTCGGATCATAAATGCGGCCTGTACTTTGTTTACAATTTAACATGAACAGACAGAGATGCTTAGAGTACGTGGGTACCTACCTTGCGGTCTTACTCCACGGTGCTGTAAACACCAGTTAATACAAAGCGTCAACCAACGCCCCCACACCGAAATGCAGGTACCAATCGATCACACGTATTTGGACGCGATCACCTCCTTGGATAAGGAGCGGAGCCCATCTAAAACTCCTGCCTTTCTATGGGTCAGGCACCCGGTTGTAATGCAACTCCACACCGAGCCACAGCTCTACCCGCGATTTGGGTATAAACCACATCCAGCACGATGCTCCCCGAAGGGCCAACACCAACTGCCAGGCTAGATCCGCAGACCTAGGGGCCCTGACACCCGTGCTATCGAAACCTTCGGTCAGGTTCATAGCCAAAGCTATTACCAGTAGAACCCCAAACAGTTCGAGACTGGTCACTCACAGACTATAGCCTCTGCCCAGCTTCATAACCAAAGCTACTACCATAAGGACTAAACATGCAGGCTCTCTACAATTAAACAATTGCTGAAAGGGGATACAATGCAAAAGTGGCTACCAACATCACGCGATATTGGTAGCCACCTCCCAACAATTATTCCACAAGCCTGCTAGTCCGGGAATGGTCCCCCACAACATGAACAGACAGATGGACGGACATGCATAAATCGACTCAGGAAGTAATTATATGCATATTCTCAAAAGGAACCATGTGTCTATCTCATTTCATTCTGCCTATTACAAACATATGCACAAAGACATAATACCCTGTACCAGGGTATAAATATTCTTTAAAAAAATCCACGCCTTGTTGTAGCCTTAAAAAAATCCCTCCCGTTGGTCTTTGGAAAAAATAATCGTTTAAAAAATCCACGCCTTGTTGTAGCCTTAAAAAAATCCCTCCCGTTGGTCTTTGGAAAAAATAATCTTTAAAATATCCACACCCTGTTGTACCCTTGAAAAAATGTTGCATTTAAAAAATCCACACCTTAGGTTTCGGTATTATGGACCCTATATAAAAAAATTTAAACAAGTTTTATATATATATATTTTTTTTAATTTGTGGCAAATGTTTCTTTTTTATTTTGTTTATTTTTGTTGTTGTTGTTTTTTATTACAATATACATTTACATTTAAAGATTTCATTAATATTATTCCCTTTTTTGTTTTTGTTGTTGCTTTTGTAGGCTTTGTTGTAATCTTTTGTCACATGTCTTGTGTTCTTTTAATTATATATATTTTTTAATATCGTTTTTTTTATAAATTATATTTTTGTGTCTGGGATTTGTTACATGTTTGTTGTTGTTTATTATTATTTTTTGTCTTCTTTGCATTTAACCAGTGCACATGTGTTTTTTTTTCATTTCAAATTTACAATAAAATAATTTCAACTAATTTATAACAAATTTATTTAAATGAAGATCTAATTTTTTTTTAATTTGGAATTTGAAGGAAATTATAAGAAAAAAAATTATTTTTGTTGTTGTTTTGAAAATTGTCTATAGAAAATGTGTACAAAAAAATAAATGGACGGACAATAGTTAAGAGAATTGATGACAAGAAAATGGATACATGGTCTTATGAAAGATGTGTGAAATGGAAATTAAGTAATGAATGAAAAATAAGACATGGGCTGAATGAAAATAATATGTCGAAAAATTAAAAAAAAATAAATTTTTTATATATAATAACACTGTGCGACAAATTTGATTTTTTTGATAATTACCGGGAAATTCCAACAGATTATGAAAGAGGGGCTAAAAAAGAAGACACACGTGTCGGCGTTTTGAATGTTTACGTCGCATTATGTCGCGAGTTCATATAAACAGCGGCCAAAAATAGAAGGAGTTATCGTAAGTTAATGATATAAATAAATTTGGTACATGTGCTTATTATTGGCCTAAAGAGCAACTGGCAAAAAATTGGATAGATAGGACCAAGATTTGGTATACCTCCCATATAATGGGTCTTGAGAATGGCACCCTTTTTGGCCTATAAAATCTTTAATATTCAACCAAATTCAATGAAAATTTGCAATTTACATTTACTTAGGCCTATAAAGCAACTGACCGAAAACTGGAAAAATTGGATCAAGATTTGATATATCTCCCATACAAAGGGTCTTGAAAATTTTACTATTTTGGGCTATATAATCTTTAATATTCAACCAAATTCAATGAAAATTGGCAATTTACATTTACTTATGCCTATAAAGCAACGGACCAAAAACTGAGTAGATCGGACCAAGATTAGATATACCTCCCATACAAAGGGTCTTGAAAAATCAGATTTTTTGACCTATAAAATTGTTTTTATTAATACAAATTCCATGAAAAGGTTCATATCTTCGTGAAACTACTTCATATTTGGGCGAAGACAATAATGGGTGTTGCAATTTAGTTGTTGGTCCATGTTACAGGTATCTACCACACCAAGTCCCAAAAAAAGTAACTTTCCGTACTATAAAATCGTTATATGCAGCTAAATTAAGTACAGTAGTTTTATTTTTGTTATTTTTGTTATAATATAAAAAATATTTGATATCTTTTAATAACTAATAAATAACTTTTTTATCATTCACAACATTTTCAAATCACACATCAGATATATATGTATATATATAATATTGTCTTCCCAAATGTACGATTTAGTATCATCCACATTATAATCTCGGGCCTTTACTTTATGGCTGTCTAAGGATATTACAAGGTCGGATTGTAATATAAATTACTAAATAAAATCCTTATTTAACTCGACTTTAACAAAAGTTCGGGCTGCTACTAATTATTTGTTGGCATGACTTGTTAGCATCTTGTGAAATTCGCTCAAAAGGTATTGTACTGCACTTTGCGTATCCCATGCCATGAACTAATATTTTTCTGTATGAACTTTCCACAAAGGTAATTCATGTGCGACCTCTAAATTAAGATTATAAGATTATGTCTCAAATAATCTGATAAATAAGTATAATCTTCAAACTGTCTACATATTTATTTAAAAGCTATATTTTAAAACAAATTCTCCCATATCTCCGCTTCGAATAACGTTTTTACCACTTAATTGCATATTTTATGTAAAATATTGTATTATTACTATGTTCTGAATCCATTTTCTCCTTCCAATTTGACCCTCAATAACTTATTTAATTGTATATATAACATATTTGACCATCCGCTTCTAACCATTTCGTGAACATGCCATATTTTTTCATAAGGTGGTCACCAAAAAAGTTAAATAACTCTTAGGACCGCAGGACTCCGAGCTAATTTTTTTTATTCCTTAAATAACACACTTTTCACCACTCAAATAAAAAAAAAATAGTGCTAACCTTTTTTAAACTTTTTTTTCTGCTCCACTAATTTCAAAATTTGTTTTACAAATTTGATGAACTAAGTACTACAAGTGTGGACGACTGTATACACCATATGCTATCTATATACATACAAACTAAAGCGAATCCTAGTTTTTACATCCACAGCAACCAAAATAAACACTTTTATAATAACCGTTAATTTGAATATTCAAATATTTGAGCATCAGAAAAACACACCCATTTTTTCGAAAATATGGTAAAAAATCAGTTTATAAATAATTAACAGATTTGAACCTTTGTAGAGACAAAACTACTCGACATATCGATGTAAAATTTCATATTTATTCTAATTGGAGTATTTTCTATCAATCCGCATCAAAAAATTTGTCCTCCGTGGTACTTGGTTTTGACCATTTTTGACCGCGGTCGTGATACTGTGCGTCGTCTTGTGGAAAAAATGGGTAATAACTAGTAATAAGTACGATATTAACCCTAAAAGGAGTTTTTGTTTTTTTTTTTTGTAAGATTTTTGACGTTTAGGCTGATTCTAGAGTTTTAGGCTATTCTGAGACTTATAGTAAAACTTTATGGCGAACATTTCTGTAGAATATTCTGAGCAGCTTTAACACCGTTTTGGATGAGTTTTCAATCACTCCTGGAAAAGGGGACGGAAAAGACAACTTTAATGAGTCGGTTGAGGGTTAAAGTTGCATACCAAAATATTCCTCGATATTTTGTCAGCAATATTGCCGAAGACACTATATACCTAAAATGCAAGAATTTCATGAAATCATAATTCGAAAATTATCATAATTCTTGAAAAGGGAGAATATTGCCCCGCCTTTTTAGGTTACCTCCCGACGTAAACTTTCAAAATGCCGATACACGTGTCTTCTTTTTTAGCCCCTCTTTCATAATCTGTTGGAATTTTCCGGTAATTATTTTATGTGTTGCACAGTGTAATTAATCGTAAATACAACATGTTTAATGAATTATTTTATTTCTCTTTGTTTCTTCCATTATTTATTTTTGTTTTACTCTGATTGCATTCTATTTCATATTTCCTTTTTTATTTCTTTGTTTTCTCTTCCTCCGTTTGTCTTATTCTTGTTTTTAATTTTAAATTTTGTAAAATTTTATTTTTTTTATTTTTGTCGACTTCGTATGTAAACTTTCATTTATAAAGATCATGTTGTTGTTGTATTTTTGCAATGTTTATTTTTTATTGTAAAAGTTTCTAATGTTTTTTCACTGTTCCTCCTATAGTTAATAAATGTTATTGTATGTTGTTGTTGCTGTAGTTTTGTTTTCTTTTCGCTTAATAATTTGTTTTTTCTTTAGAGTAAAATGCATCCAAAAGTTTGTTTGTAATGTTGTTCTGTTTGTGGTAATATTGTTCAATGTTTTCTTATGTTGTTGTTACTACGATTGACATTTGTTTTTTTATTTTTAGTTTATTAAAAATATCTTTTAGATAGTCTTATTTGTTATGTTTTTTTTATTATTTGTTATTAACAATTTTTTTTAATTTAAAAAAATAAAAAGTACACCAATAAAAAAGTGAAGTTATAAAAAACTACTAATTTTTCTATATTTGTGGAATTAAAAAAAAAATAAATTAATTATAATTAAATTAAAAATATTTTTACGGATCTGGATTTATGGTATTAAGAAAAATTATATTTAATTAAAAATATAATTTTAATAAATATTTTTTTTAATCCAAATAGGGAAGAATATGAGAAGACATGCAGAAAACTACAGTGGGCTTGTAGGAAGATAATAAAAAAAAAACAGTGAACGGAGCAGTATAGTAGGACGGGCCGACCATATGATACCCTACACAACTTCCACTAAAATTTAACTTTCTGTGGTTATATATTCTGAGCTAGGGCAATATTTCGCGATATTGGTACCCTCTTGACCGACTAGAGGTCAACAAATATTACTAATACTCAGCACAGCCCTTCTAATTACTTATCCAGATTCCCTTCACCGTGGGTTGTGTTGTAATGCTCGGTTGTGTTGTAAAAATAGACTATTTTTGACCACAAACTAAGTTAAAAAAACAAGGAGCGGAGCAGTACAGTCGGACGCGGAACTCTAACTATCTGCGGATGTCTATTCCGAGCCTGGGCAATATTTCGTGATATTTTACCCTCTTGCTGGATTTGAGGTCAACAGCACCTCTTCCTTACACTGACATATTTTTCGAATATTACTAATATTCAAAACAGCCTTTATATTATTTGTCTAGATTCCCTTCACCGTGGGTTGTGTTGTGATGTTCGGCTTCCAATTGTGGCCTATAGATCGACTCGAAAAAACACAAAAAATTTAACTTTTGGTCCACTTAATCTCAATATTATGATCTGATCATCACCGAAAATTAAATGCGTTATCCTTGACCATAACTGTAACTTCATGGAAAATTTCAAAGCGATCAGTGCTATATTTCCGCACTCTAGTGTGGTAATGTGGTAAATAATATATGAATACGAGAGCACCTGTAAATATTTAAGTGTAACTCCCACATCCGTATACATACGACAATATAATTGGTATTAATTTAAAGATCAATCAATTCTCTTGAATATACTATCAACTTCTGGGGTCTATGTCCTTCAGGGGTAAATATATACGCCCCAGAAAAACATATTTTGTAATTTTTCACACAAAAGTCAGAGTCCATTTGACCCTCTAAATATTGACCGATATTTATCAAAACATTCTTATTCTTTGGTCCGATCCCCTTCTCCATGTAAAATTTTAAGATGTTCGAACCATAACTGCGACCTCTGGAGCGACCAGAAAAACCAACAAAAATAAAGTTTTTGGTCCATTTCTTCCCCTAAATATTAAACGATCTTTTTCCAAAAACAATAGGCCACGGACCGGCACCCCAAGTGCTGCCGGCAAGCGACTTGATGACCTTATTCCTACTTTTCAAATTATGACAGATATCTGTGGTTTGCGCGGACGATTTGAACGTGCTGTCGAATGTGACTCCAAGTATTTTCGAACTGTAAATGGCATTCGCCTCTTCGAAGTCGAATGTGACCCCGAGTATTTTCGAACTGCAAATTCAATGGCATTCGCATCTCCGAAGTTCATGTGGTGAATAATGTGGCCGACGACTTCGGGACGGATATATTCATATTCCTCCCGTTGACGAAGGCTGTTAACTCGGCAAGATAGGCGATCAATCTTACACATATGTCCTCAACTTTAGGACCTGACCCCATGATACAATCATCTGTGATCTCGATGCCGTTTGGAGGGTTTGTAAATCCGGAAAGGTAGAGGTTAATCAGTTCAGGAGATGTTACTTCGTCCTGAATAACTACATGTTTCACTCTACGAGGTTGGGACTTCATATTCCGGAACTTCATATACGACTGGCTCCCACACATATAATTGACTATGCAACGTTACAAACTTGAACCGAGGGAAGTGCTCTCGTTGTCCTCAAACAATGTGGCATGATTGTCTGTATCAAGGTTTTTGATAGGACAAGCGCTACCAAAACTGTTCTATGGCACCTCCGGTTCTAGTTAAGTCCTCGACTTATATGTGTGTGGAGATATCGTGAAACGGCCTTGTTGTAGTGTGTTCCTTACGGAACCCATGCTGATGATTAGCAACTGAATAGCTTTCAATAATGCTGGGGAGGAGTAATGCCTCAATAGTCATCGAAAATAGTGATAAAGGTAAAATCGGCCTGGCATATTTGCCTTGCTACTGTGGCGGGACCACCCTGCTCATTGTCCAGACTTCGGGAACGACGTGGGTGGCTATCGACAAATTGAGGACTTTGGTCAGGTACTCAACTTCGGCCTCGACCAACTGTTTCAGCATAACCATGGACATTCCGTCCGGGCCCAATGCTTTAGATGACATAGCGTTACGCATGACTCATGCAACATCATCCATTGTAAACTGGGGTGGTACCTCCCATGTCGCTCTCGGAATGCTTGACAAACTGGGAACGACGTGGGTGGCTATCGACAATTTGAGGACTTTGGTCAGATATTCAAATCCGGGCCCGACCAGCTGTTTCAGCATAACTATGGATATTCCGTCTGATCACAATGCTTTAGATGACTAACCATTATGGATGACACATGCATCATTAACCATTGTAAATTGTCCTGGTACATCCTCGGCAGGAATATATCTTATACGACATAGTACTCTTCACACCGCCCTGTTGCTCTCGGGATGCTCAACAAATTGTCGGTTAAAATAACTGGTTCATTTCATCGGATCAGTCACAGTTTCGTTGTTAAATGTGGCTGAGGTTCTAGCATCCATCATCTTAGGGTACGAGAGCGACTTAACTCTTTCCCCAAGTTTACATAAACCATTTTCGATGTTTCAGGTGCCGCAAGAATTTATTCGGCTGACTTCCAACGTTTGTTCCCTGTCCCTGGGATAAATAAAAGTTTTACCTGAGTGATCTAGTGTATTGTTTCCATCTGCGGAATATGAAACGCCACCAAATCCACAGCCACATACATGCATGGCTGAAATGAAGCTTCCGCTGAACAAGTCACTGCTATTTGCGATAAGAAGTAGGCGTAGGAGCCTTATGTTGCTGGCCAGTAGCACCTGGGGCGCTGACAATGCGATATTGTTGACCTCTTAAAAAGCAATAGACCGGTAAGTGGTAAGCTATGCGGTTCCGGTGTGTTTTGTGAATGTAAGTGATACGCAGTGGAAGAATATAGAGACAGACATGCCAGAATGCCGGCCGGAGAACTGCAACAGAGTGTCTCATCATGCAACCAGTGGACCGTCTTCCTGAGTTGCCTTACAAACATGCATCCCCTTTCAGGCATGTTAGGGGAAATTTTCCTGATCTGAACATCATTCGTAATGCTACTGAGGTGAAAGACGCAGCGTATGAGAGACGAGAAACTTGTCTTTAGAAAAATGAAGAAATATCAAGAAAAAAGTCAGCGTGATCAAATCGAGATGTACAGGAGTCAGAATGAAGTCGGGAGTTAAAGATCAAACCGACGGCTTTGGTGCGGCACATCCTTCTGTAGAAATGAAGAAGGAATTCTTGTGACAGATACAGACAGCGTGTTGAGGATCTGGAAGGAGCATTTTGCAAAGCTTCTGGTATCACAGGATTAACGGTGAATAAGATACCCCAGAACCAATAAGAGATGACCGTATAGATAGCAATTAATCGGTTGAAGAATAATAAAGCAGCAGATACCGATGGATTACCAGCAGAGCTATTCAAGGCCGGTGGTTATATGCTGATCAGGAGCTTTCACCTACTGATTAGTACAATTTGCCTAAAGGGATGCATGTCCAATGATTGGAACTTCAGCATCCTGCGTCCCGTGCACAAAAAGGAGACATAGACCAAATTTTCATACTGCGCCAATCCTGAAAATGACCCATGATATATATACCGACACATTCCACCTATTCGCCGACTACAGTCTGCATTCGACAGCCCAATCCTCTTAGAGGTGTTTAAAGCAATGTCTGCATTCGGCATTTCTGTAAAATTTATACAGATATACAGGATAAATATAACTTTAACTGGCACAAGGTCAGTAGTAAAGTTGGAAAGGATATCTCGGAGTTATTCAATACCGAACGAGGATTCAGACAAGGTGACAGTTTGTCGTGTGACCTTTTTAACATTCTGCTGGAAAAGGTCATACGGGTACACCAAACAGCATATGTTACTCGCCTATGCCGACGACATCGACATAATGGGTCGAACATTGCGAGCGGTAACAGCCACCTTTGAACAAATTAAGACATTAAGCCAAAGTAGGTCTGGCAGAAAATGGCAAGAATACCATGTGGATGGTATCAACGCGCAAGCCGTCCAGTAGACTCGGACCAACTGTGGAACTTGAGAACTACTGAACTACTGCTTCGAGATTGTCAAATATTTTATATACTTCGGTACTGCCATAAATAAAGTTAATGACATCAGTTTTGAAGTTCGGAGAAGGATAGGGTTGGCCAACAGATGCTACTGTGGTCTAAGTAAGCAGTTTAGAAACAAGGCTACCTCTCACCAGATCAAACTCTATCAGGTGCTGTTGTATAGATCTGAAGCATGAGTGCTTGGGCAAGCAGACGAGGCAGCTCTTAGAGTGTTTGAGAGAAAAATTTTCCGAAAAATCTATGGGACGATCAGCGTCGACGGTGAATATCGCCGACGAATGAACCATGAGTTTTACCATCTATTCTCGGACATTGACGTAGTCAAACGTATCGATATGCAGCAACTACATTGGCTAGGTCATGTTGTGCGAATGGATGAGGATGTCCCAGCTCAAAAGGCATATAAAGGCGAGCCTACTGATGGTTCACGCAGAAGGGGAAGGCCACGAATTCGAATTTCTGAGAGGATAAAAAAATCTCCAGGCAAACAATTTACCATGTAAGCATGTAAGCATAGAAGCCTATACAATGGTCTTCATTTATTCACATTTGTGAAAGCAATTTAAAAAATATCCTGCATGAATATCCGAAAACTAATTGAATGTTTGCCTCTAAGGCCCCCTAATAATATCCGAGATATAACGTCTTTATGATAAGTGTGTTGGGGAGGTATCTAGTTCCCTACTTAATCGAGGAGCCTATAAGAATAGCTTACAAACTTTTCTCAGATCATGATCAAAATCGATACAATATTTAGAAGACATTTTATAAATATACTATTTCAAAATGATAGATGGAGTGCATAACATAATTTACACACTTGTTGTAACGACAAGGAAATATTTTAAATACATTTTATTCTCCAATCAATTGAGTCGATTTCTCATTGCGTATGATTAACATTCATACGTATACGGTACATAGGCACGTATTTTATTGGTAGATAATTTTTTGAGAATTATAAAAAAATATTTATATTTAGACAGACAAAAACATCAATATGTCCTTTATCTCAACTCTACTTTGGATTGTGTTCCACCAGGCCAACGCTAGGCCACACGCATCTACAGTGACTCGCCAAAAACTTCAAAAGCTTTGTTTGGGAAGTTTTAATGCATCCGCCATTCATATAAAAACCTAATATATAGTACCACACTGCGTATACATGGTGTTGTGATGTATACGCCACAATGAAATATTTATATAAATTATATATCGAAACCAATTATTTTTATAAATATATTAAGGGAAGGTCAAATAATTAATCAATAAAAAAATAAAATATTTTTTTATTTGTGTTGTTTTTTATACGAATATAAATTTTAATTTTATTTTTTAGTATTCCAAAATATATTTATTTTCATTGAGACATTTGTTTTATTTTTTTATTATTACCTTTGTTTTTAAATTGTATATTATTTGTATTTACTTAATATTATGTTGGTTGCTAGATCCTAAGTGGTTTTGTTATTAATTTTCAAAAAATTATTATAATAATGGAGGGTAATAAAATTGTGAATGTGTTCTTTCGTATATTTATATATAGGTTATTACAAAAATATATAGAATTAAAAAAAACATGTGTGATTATTTATTGTAATTGGATTATTTTATTTCTTGGAATTTATAGAAAATATTTTTATTAAAAATTGTATGGGAAGAAACTATGGATTTATTTGAATATATTTTGTGGTATTTTTTTATATTTATATTTCAAGGAGTATTATTATTTTACAATGTGATTGTTGTTATTGGTATGTAATAAATAATATTAAATAATACGTTAAAAAAATTTATTTTTTTGTTTTGGTATATATATTTTGTTTTTTTTTTTATTTATATACTTTATTTCCATATACATTTACAACAAATCTGTAGACATTTATACATTATACATTTATATAAATTACAGATTATTTTTTTTTTAATTTACTAAATTTATATTTATACTTAATTACATGATAACTAAAATCTATTTACTATAGTAAATATATATATAAATATATTTATAATAATGATAAAAGATTTTTATTAATATATAGTTTTGTTATTATTTTTTATAGATGTATTAGTAAAGATTATTTTTAATTATTAAAAAATACATAACACATATTATGAATATAATAAAAATAAAATTAATAAATTTTTTATTTCAATTATATTAAAATATTTTGAAATGCAAAGAAATAAAATTTTTTATATGAGGAATAGAAATAATTATTATTTTCTACAAATATTAACATGAAACAATAAACCTAATAAGCCTTTTACTAAAATTCAAATAATAATATAAAACAATTTTAAAAAATTAAATTTGTGATATAATTTTACTAAACCAGACTTTTGTGACTTTGAGTTATTTTATATATATTTTTTAATTATAATTAAATTAATTATTTATAAATAATAATTCAAAAAATTGAACTAAAAGACAAATATGATATGGATTGATAACATTTCTAATTTCTCTACCACCAAATATTTTGCTCTGTCGTGTGCATTAGTTTCTTCGATTTCCATTGTTATGATCTAATTTAATTCCATGTATATTAGGGTGTAGTAAAAACAGATTTGTTTAATTAAACTACATTTTATTAACTAATCAATTGAGTCGATTTCTCATTGCGTATGAACAACAGTGAAACGAATACGACACATGGGACACGTCCTTTTTCTGGCAGACAATTTTATGAGAATTATTATAAAGAGCACTGAGAAAAATATATTTATACCGACAGAAAGCTCTATATGTTCTTCGGAAAAGCAGTAGTTCCTTTCAGAATCAACTCAAAACTGTTACTATAATTCGTTTAAGATATTCGTAAACTGATATGGTATCACTATGCGTATATGTACTGATATCATGTATACGCCACAGAACAAAAACTGTAGAATCATGATAAATGGGGTTCCACTAACTATAAGTTTTGTACATCCGTATTACGATACTGATTTAGTATGACTTTAGTTCTTTTAATAGTAAAAAAGTTGAACAAGATATATTTAAAAATAAATTGTTATAGAAAAAAAATATATACCTGTACGGCTTAGCTCAACTTTGCTAAACAAAGGAATGCACCACTGTACGTATTAGTATTGACACGATGTATACGCCACCGAATAATATATAAAATTACAATAATTAGTCTGTTCTAGTACTTTTTAATAGTAAAACTAGTAAAAGGGAAACATTTCAAAATTGCTCTCAGTGTACAAAATAATTTCGAAAGTTTGGGAATATATATATATATATATATAGATGGCAGTACTTAAAAATCAGTATAACAACCAATCAGAAGTTGGCATTCCTGTTTACCATTTTACTCGGACAAATTTTTCGAATAAAAAGTTTTCAAAGAAAACGCAATTTTATGTTCTCTTAAATTTGGTTCAATGTTTTACAAGTTTTGTGGGTTCAGGAACCGGTATCGAGTAAAAAGTTGCAAAACTTGTAAAATTAGTAGATTCTTTTAGGTTCTGGAACGGAACTAATATGATTTCTAACTATATAGGATTTATATGTGACTGAAAAATATTCTAATTGATAAAAAAATTATATAAAAATGTTGCCATAGAAAAGTGTCTAACTTTATCTACCATAGGTAAGATCTTAGGAAAAACTATTATATATTAACAATATATGAAAGTATGAATTCGAATAAATTCACAAAATCGACTGTCTTCAGTGGCATAGAATACTCAATACCGACAGTAACGAAACATTACGGAAAGTAAATATGGTACCACTGTGCGTATGAGTACTGACACAATGTATACGCCTAATAAGAAATAATTATTCACTGTAGAAGATATTTCGTATTTTATATGATATAAATAGATTTTCAAAATGTAAACATATATTTAAACAAATCAGGGTTATACATTTTGTGGCTGCAAAAGTATGGATCTAGAATTCGATATCTGTCAAACTAAGTTGTTAAGTCTATTGATTTTCTTTTCAGTTGAAAGTCTGATACTGATGAAAATGGATCGCTTAACTTTCTAACAACTCATAAAAATTATTATCTACCTCACAACTACTAAAAAATGGTGATTCAGAACCACAGCCACATATCGTGCCTTAAGAAGAGATTGAGCTTTACATAATCGTCCAACTACGCAAGCAATTGGCAAAATTGTGAAACAATTTAAAGAGATTAGAACGTTTACAAAAATTGTAAGGCCTATGCTTCAACGTTTTTCTTGTTTCGCTGAAAATGTCTTGCCGAAAACCTGAATGTGTCGATTACTTGATAAAGCATATTTCTTACTCGAAAATCCTCAACCATTAAATCCAGAAAAATTCACTGTTTGGTGTGCTTTTTGAACCCTTAAGGGGGCCATTACATGCAGAAAAATTCACAGTTTGTTTTGATTTTTGGTTCAATGGGACGATTGGATTTTACTTTTTCGGAAACGAAGATAAAATGTTGTGTGCTGTTGCCGTCAAGTCACAAACCACACAAACCGATCGAATTTGATTTATTAGAAAGATGCGCAATTTCTCGCCATTTCACAAGAGATTAATATTAGTTGTGTAGAAGTCGAGTTAATAATTTGCAATCCAAATTCCTGGAGAAGAGAAAACATATTGCATTTTTTTATTTTATATTACACCGAGCCACGGTCCGTCAAGGTTAAACAAATGAATGCAGACAAAACGAAATATATGGTGGCCTAATGCGTATAAATAATGTCATAACGTATGTGACCCAGTGTTTTATGATAATACTACCTTGTAATGCCACCTGATGTCTTTCATTCTAGAACGGGTAAGAATCAACTGTCATCCCTATTTTTGGAAGTTTTTTTATAATTTTTTTTCTATGTTTTTTGAATACCTTGATGTTTTCTCAGAGTTATAATAATTTTGAAAGATAGACTATACTCCCAAACCAATGATCTTCATTTTGCACTAAATCCTGGTGTTTTCTGTGAGCTTAAATAGTGTCATAACCTGATTAGTATTTTCCGAAAAAATACAAATAACCTGCAGTTTAAAATAAATCAACCATTAAAGGATTATGAACACCAATGTATATATGTTGCGCCGTAACGTGTACGACACCTCGTCAATCTGAGATGAAGAGAAATTACACAAATCAAAATCTTTTAAAACGCATTAAGATGGCATCAAAGTATTAAAAAACCTTATTTTTCAATGCCATATATGGGAAAATAGGTGTCTATTTATAAACAGAGAAAGTTTTATTTTGAAACCTTGCAACAGATGGTATTGGAATATTAAAGGAAATACCTTGAGGACTTCTCAGAGGTATTACAATTTTGAAAAATAAACTATACGCTGAAATCAATAATATTTATGTATGACTCCTCATAATTTATTCATTCTTTTAAGTGAGCCTCACTAAAGCCTCGTGTTTTCTGTGAGCTTGCAACAACATAATTTGTATTTTCCTATAAATATACAAATAACCTGTAGTTTTAAATAAATCAGCCATTAAAGGATTATGTACACCAATGTGTATAAATAGCGCCGCAACGTATACGACACCTCGTTTGAAGTGAAATTACACAAATAAAAAAATTTTAAAGCAAAATATTAAATTCATTTTTTTAGCCATAAAAAATAATGACGAACTACATAAAATTCCTAGTTTCCAATAAAGATTAGTTTAAAAGTAGATTAAGTTGGTGTTAAAAATCTATTGCCTATCATCTTCAAGATTAATATAAACTGATGACTATGAATCTTTTCGTAAAAAGTTGACACCGTTTTGTTTAAGTCCACTCCAAAATTATATAGGAAAGTTTCGGAAGGTCAAAATGTTTATATAAATTAACAACTACATTTCAAAAATTTTCGTTTCAAAGATTAATCTGAAATTTGAAAAATATTCGATTAGCTTTATCCAATAATAAGATATATATACCTAAGCTAGCGAAAGCAAAATTAGTTTGACGAAAGATTGGACGTTTTATACTTCTAGGGATTCTGTGGTCTTTCCATTCACATCTCCTTAGGTCTGTTAGTTCGAGGATAGTCTCATTTTCCAAGAATTGCATACTTGCAAAAGCTGAGAAATCTTCTAGCAATTTGCTGTCTTCCTCGCACACATTTTTGTGGAAATGTGACTGAAGGCAGATGTTCCGTAAGTATGCCTGTCAGTCGTAAAAATATGATGTTAGTGTTATAATTTCATAAAACGATTATAATTTCATAACAAGTGAAAAAGCGTTAAGTTCGGCCGGGCCGAACTTTGGATACCCTCCACCATAGATATACTGACAGGTACTTGAAATGAAAATGTGGGGAAAATACCAAAAAGTGAACCTATACCGACATTTCTACAACATGATTATGTAAATCATAATGTGAACCATGTTCCAGAAAATTTTGATTTCATCTAACCTGTGCCTATCTTATTATTTCTTCCAAACTTAGTTCAGGTTCGAAGATGTGGACTATCGGTCCACTCCTTCTGATACCTTCCACACAGGGGCTAGTTCATTATCGAACCTTACGTTCTAGCTTTATCTCGATATCCTCCGCAGGTTAAATGATTACGACAGACTCTTAGAACCAAACCCAAAACGCGGAACAAATTAGATAACTATTTTAATATAAGAAGGGGGTTATATGGGGACTACCCAAAAAAGGTGGCGAATATAAATAATTTTTGGTAGGGAGATTTGTTACCATATACCAAATTGCAGCGAATTCGGTTGAAAAACGCTCTCAAGGACCCCAAAATACGGAATATTGGGGATACCCTTATATGGTGGCTACGAAAAAAATTGACCTATATTCATAATTTTTTGTGGAGAAATTTGGTATCTATTAAGAACTCAAAATACTAAATTACAGCTAATTCGGCGGAAAAATACGATCAAAACTACCAAAATACTGAAAATTGGGAGGTTGTGTTATATGGGGGCTACTAGAAAAAGTGTACCTATACTCATAATTTTTTGTGGAAACATTTAATACCCAATAAGAACCCAACGTACCAAATTTCAGCGAATTCGGTTGAAAAACACGGTCAAGAAGCCAAACAAACCCTTATATGGGAGCTATGCCTAAACGTGGACCGATATATCCCATCTTCGAAATTGACCTGCCTGCAGACAAAAGACAACCCTATGCAAAATTTCAGCACCATATCTCAATTCCTTCAGAAGATAGCGTTATTACAACAGACGGGTTGTAGGGTCGGAAATTAATATTTCGATGTGTTACAAACGGAATGACAAAATTAATATACCCTCCACACTATGGTGGAGGGTATAAAAAGTAGGAACAACATTGTGTTTAGCCTTCTAACATTTGTAAATAAGGCTTTAGAATCTCAAAATATTTTATGGTAGAAAGATAAACGATTGTTAGTCCTTTTAAGTACTAGAAAAATTATAAAAATATAAATAATATTTACGCTGTAGTACAAATGGTAACCTTATATTTTATTGTACTGTACTTCTATGCGTATAAGTAATGTCACAACGTATACGACACATGGTTTTGAAATATCAAAGAGCAAATAGATAAAAATTTCACATATTTTCGAACTTTTCGTACATTCAAATTTATTCAGTTTTAATTTTGCTGAAATATTTTCCCAGAACAGTATAGCAGTATCTTTTTTTTCAAAACTCAATACATGTAAAATACATAGAAAAATAATATTATGATCTCACTTTAATATTTTATATCATCAGAAAATGTTCCGAAATTCTTTGTGGCAATTAAAAATGTAAATATTGGAGGAAAGAGCTAATTTTATTAACACATACGGTTTCCTATGTTAAAAAAAAAACAGATATAAAGTGCAACAAAAAGGAACTTAAAATTTCATTGTACTGCCCTGAAATGCGTATAAGTAATGTCACAGCGTATACGACACACTGATATGAAATATCGCTCATCAAACAACGAGAAAGTATAAATAATTAAATTGGAATTGAGGCAAAATTTTCTTTTCACTTCCAGTAAAATGATTAAGATTTATAACAGTACAACATACGAAAGGAAAATATTTTTATTTTTAATATTTTATAGCATCGGACAATGTTTTGGAAGTCGATGTTGAAATGAAATCGTATAAGGCAATTAAAAATGTTGATAGGAGAGGAAAAATCTACTGACACATATGGTTTTCTATAGGTAGACAAATTAAAAATAAGTCGCTTTCACTGTCTTCCCATGCGTATAAGTAATGTCACAACGTATACGACACAAACAACGAGAATTTATATAAAATTTAACTTAAATTGTGGCATACATTCGAAATCGTTAATTTTTTCGTATTTCAGAATTAAAAAAATTAAAAATATAAAAATAAAATATTGTGATTTTCTTTTGTCTTTTTATTTTCTTTAATCCAATTTTTTCTATTTTCATTCAATATAAATATTATTTTCTAATTTACTACACCCTAATATACATTTTTCTCATTATTCTTAATATTTCTTTACTTATAATGCTCTTAAATAAATCAAAATAAATTCATTTAAATTAATATTAGTTAAACAAAGATATGGAAAAGGAAATATTCGTTTACCTCAAAAAAGGATTTTTGGTTTTGTTTTGTTTTTTTTTTTAATATGTGTAAGTATATATAATTAGATGTATTTGTGTATGTATTCCTGATGATAATTACAACAACATAATTAAATATTTTTTGTTTGTTGGCTTCGTGAATTTCTATTTTTTGTTTGTTTTTCATTTTCCAAAGGAACATAATTACAAATGAGGATATATGTATGCATGTATGTACTTCCTTTCTCTTGATTTTTTTGTTTTGAAATTTAAGTTTATTTTGTTTTCTACTAATTGTAAGTGATTTATATACCATATGATATAATGAGTTTATTTTTTTATATATATATTTAGTTCCTCTTTGATCACTTTTTTTCTCAGTTTGCATTATTTATTTTCCTTTTGATTGAATTTTTATATTTCTTATTTTTATGACTTTCTTTTATTTTGAAAAAAATGATGATAATTATTTTCTTTATATATAAATAAATTTTAAATACTATACAGATTTACATTTAATGTTTTGAGTGAGTTTCTTTTGTAGATGTGTGAGTGTGTGTGTGAGAAAGAGGGTGAGAGAGAATGAGTTGTTTATGGCCCTTACTTTTAATGGGAATGTAGATTACTCTCCACCCATTTATACAGTGAGGGCTGAGATCTAGCCACCCATTCTACATTGGAAGCCACACTACTTAGGGTCATATTTAAAACCCCCAAACCGGGCCCTCGACCAAAACGATGTACCAGGGATTTGAGCTGTGGGAGTAAAGGAGACACAAATTAATAATTTTTAAAAATAAATTTTGAGTTCTTTTCCATTATTACCTCATCATAATCGAATTTTGTTGCCCCGTATTGTGTTATGGCCGATATCACTTTGGCAAATGCCAGTGTACCCTGGCCCATACGTGATTCCAATTCAAACCATTTGGCCTGCAAGAAACGACAAGCCATGGCACCGCCTGTGGGTGTTCCAGCAATTGCCTGCAGCACCTGTACCACTTCAGTGGTCGGCAGCATGGTTACATGGGAGAGCAGACGATTTTGTAGCCAGGCATCTTTAGTTCTACCCAAAGCCCTCAGCAACTGCATACGTTCCACATAGCTATCGGAATTTCTTTGCAGGGTAACAAATCTCTCCCAACAATGTTGCCAGAAAATATACTCCCCCGATAATATGGAACCTGTGTAAACGACCTGCAAGAGAAATGAGAGACGATTTTAGTAAGCCAATAAGAGAGTAGCTGATTTGAATTTACCTCTCTCAGATTTGGGGGAATAGCTGTGCCATTGTAGAATAGAAATTGGTTCAACATATTTTTCGCCTTGGTTATGCTGTCGATGTCTTCCCAGAGAACGGAGGCGAGTAACACTTCAGGACGCATTAATCTGTTTGGGGGAAAAATAATTAAGTAGTTAAAAAATATTTTTCAAGGACTATCAAAACTTTGATTAAAAAAAAATATTTTTTCAAAGTCCACACAAGGCGTGGATTTTTTAAAGACCTTTATAAGGCGTGGATTTTTTAAAGACCTTTATAAGGCGTTGATTTTTTAAAGACCTTTATAAGGCGTGGATTTTTTAAAGACCTTTATAAGGCGTGGATTTTTTAAAGACCTTTATAAGGCGTGGATTTTTTAAAGACCTTTATAAGGCGTGGATTTTTGGCGTGGATATTTTTCAAGGAGCATACACGACGTACATTTTGTCAAGGACCATACAATGCCTGGATTTCTAAAAGAATATTTTTTCAAGGACCATACAAGGCGTAGATTTTTCAAGGACCATACAAGGCGTGGATTTCTAAAATAATATTTTTTCAAGGACCATACAAGGCGTGGATTTCTAAAAGAATATTTTTTCAAGGACCATACAAGGCGTGGATTTCTAAAAGAATATTTTTTCAAGGACCATACAAGGCGTGGATTTCTAAAAGAATATTTTTTCAAGGACCATACAAGGCGTGGATTTCTAAAAGAATATTTTTTCAAGGACCATACAAGGCGTGGATTTCTAAAGAATATTTTTTCAAGGACCATACAAGGCGTGGATTTCTAAAAGAATATTTTTTCAAGGACCATCCAAACAAGGCGTGGATTTCTAAAAGAATATTTTTTCAAGGACCATACAAGGCGTGGATTTCTAAAAGAATATTTTTTCAAGGACCATACAAGGCGTGGATTTCTACAAGAATATTTTTTCAAGGACCATACAAGGCGGGGGATTCAAGGCCATACAAGGCGTGGATTTCTTAGAGAATATTTTTTCAAGGACCATACAAGGCGTGGATTTATTAAAGAATATTTTTTCAAGGACCATACAAGGCGTGGATTTATTAAAGAATATTTTTTCAAGGACCATACAAGGCGTGGATTTATTAAAGAATATTTTTTCAAGGACCATACAAGGCGTGGATTTATTAAAGAATATTTTTTCAAGGACCATACAAGGCGTGGATTTATTAAAGAATATTTTTTCAAGGACCATACAAGGCGTGGATTTATTAAAGAATATTTTTTCAAGGACCATACAAGGCGTGGATTTATTAAAGAATATTTTTTCAAGGACCATACAAGGCGTGGATTTATTAAAGAATATTTTTTCAAGGACCATACAAGGCGTGGATTTATTAAAGAATATTTTTTCAAGGACCATACAAGGCGTGGATTTATTAAAGAATATTTTTTCAAGGACCATACAAGGCGTGGATTTATTAAAGAATATTTTTTCAAGGACCATACAAGGCGTGGATTTATTAAAGAATATTTTTTCAAGGACCATACAAGGCGTGGATTTATTAAAGAATATTTTTTCAAGGACCATACAAGGCGTGGATTTATTAAAGAATATTTTTTCAAGGACCATACAAGGCGTGGATTTTAAAGAATATTGGTTTAAGGACCATACAAGGCGTGGATTTTTTAAAGAATATTTTTTCAAGGACCATACAAGGCGTGGATTTATTAAAGAATATTTTTTCAAGGACCATACAAGGCGTGGATTTATTAAAGAATATTTTTTCAAGGACCATACAAGGCGTGGATTTATTAAAGAATATTTTTTCAAGGACCATACAAGGCGTGGATTTATTAAAGAATATTTTTTCAAGGACCATACAAGGCGTGGATTTCTAAAAGAATATTTTTTCAAGGACCATACAAGGTGTGGATTTCTAAAAGAATATTTTTTCAAGACCATACAAGGCGTGGATTTCTAAAAGAATATTTTTTCAAGACCATACAAGGCGTGGATTTCTAAAAGAATATTTTTTCAAAGACCATACATTTTTTACAGAACCAACATGGCGTGTATTTTTTAAAGAATATTTTTTCAAGCACCATACATTTTTTCCATAAACAACATGGCGTGTATTTTTTAAAGAATATTTTTTCAAGCACCATACATTTTTTCCATAAACAACATGGCGTGTATTTCTAAAGAATATTTTTTCAAGGACCATACAAGGTGTGGATTTCTAAAAGAATATTTTTTCAAGGACCATACAAGGCGTGGATTTCTAAAAGAATATTTTTTCAAGGACCATACAAGGGGTGGATTTCTAAAAGAATATTTTTTCAAGGACCATACAAGGCGTGGATTTCTAAAAGAATATTTTTTCAACGACCATACATTTTTTACAGAACCAACATGGCGTGTATTTTTTAAAGAATATTTTTTCAAGCACCATACAATTTTTCCATAAACAACATGGCGTGTATTTTTTAAAGAATATTTTTTAAATCCATCTATAGAGGTGAATTTTTCAAAGAATATTTTTTAAGGTCCATCTATAGTCGTGGATTTTTTAAAAAAATATTTTTTAAGGTCCAAGAATATTCGTCAAGGTTTTTACTTGATTTTTTGAATTTTTGTATTACCTGGTTGCTTCATCGCCCTCATCATTCCAACCGATCTTCTCAATTACCGTCGACAGCTTCATTTTTATAAATTCCGACAGCATTAGGAAACATTCCGAATATTTCAAAATGCGACGCCATTTCTCCAAATGCCTTAGAGTCAAGGCCATTGGACCCCAATTTGTTTCACTCGGCAGATATTGAATCAGATTCATTGTAATTTCACATGGCAACAAATTAGCGTGGCAGAGAGTAAATGCATCCGACAAGAGGCCCAAGCGATCCTGAAAACATAAAAATCAAACATTTGTTAATATTTCTGTGGTAGTTTAAAACTATGTTCAACTTACTTCTCCGGTAAATTTCTCAGGATCATTTGCCATATCCTCAATAATATTCGCCCAATTGTCTTCGTTATATAGCACACGATAATAGCCCGATTGCCGGGCATTTACCTTAATCCATTTTACACTTTCCGGGACGTTGAATGTTACTGTAGAAAATTGAAAAGGGAAATTGTATTTTAGATCAAAATTTTGGTTGGGGGAACTTTCTTTAATGTTCTTCCCCCGATCCGCCTCTCCAACTTACCATCGATATTTTGCATCCACAATGTTTCCGTATTATTGTTGATATCTGTCACATAGGTTATGGGAAAAATCCATTTCATTTGTTGCGGAGGTTTGTGTTTGCCACTGGCCGTTGTTGGTGTCGGTGTGGTTGATGTTGTTGTTGTACCATTTGTGGAATTCACGTTAGTTTTGTTGTAATTATTACCATCATAGGTATCATCATGAATGGCTAAAAATTCGGCAGGTTTAAATGGTTTTTGTGATATGGTTATACGATTGCCCATTTTCGTTACGGTCAGCAGGGGGAAACCGGGTTGATGGGTCCACAGTGACATCATGTCCTGGAAAGGAAGAAGATAGGTAGAATATTATGTAAGGTTAAAATAACTCGAAAAGAAAGGTCTCCCATGGAAAGGTGTGGATTTTTTAAATAGAATTTTTTCGGGGACTATCAAGGCGTGGATTTTTTAAATAGAATTTTGTCAGGGACTATCAAGGCGTGGATTTTTTAAATAGAATTTTGTCAGGGACTATCAAGGCGTGGATTTTTTAAATAGAATTTTGTCAGGGACTATCAAGGCGTGGATTTTTTAAATAGAATTTTGTCAGGGACTATCAAGGCGTGGATTTTTTAAATAGAATTTTTTCAGAGACCATCAAGGCGTGGATTTTTTAAATAGAATTTTTTCAGGAACTATCAAGGCGTGGATTTTTTAAATAGAATTTTTTCAGGAACTATCAAGGCGTGGATTTTTTAAATAGAATTTTTTCAGGAACTATCAAGGCGTGGATTTTTTAAATAGAATTTTTTCAGGAACTATCAAGGCGTGGATTTTTTAAATCTTCTGTTCATATAGGACCTTTTATCTTGATGTTTCCGATTATAGAACTCTAATCGATTTTCCTTTCCATCAAAGCAAAAATACTTACCTTTATATTTTTAGCTCCATTGGCTTTCTTCGTGCAAATATTCCACAAATCCAAAGGTTCGGCAGTTTTAAACCGGTTCAGCTTGAGAAAACCTCCTAAGCAACTTCTGAAACGATCTTCTCCTATAGCCGTATGTAACATGGAAAATATGGCGGCAGTCTAAAAGAAGAACAAGAGAGAGATAAAGGTAGCCATTAAAAAAACTGAAACTTCAAAATCCTGGACCCACTTACTTTTTGTATAAAGAACTCCTCATTGTTGCCATCATGACTGGTGCCGTTCATTATGCTATCCCATCCCTGGATCGCATCGATATCCAATGCTGCTGTGGCCATATTAAATAAATACATTTCACGTAAAGGCCAATTTTCTTGCAGTGGTGATAGGGTGTGAATACCCAAATATTTAATTAGACCCTCCCACAACCATACATCTTTTAAAATTTTTCTCGAAGTAATACCACCGAAAAATTGTCGCACAATTGCCTCAGCTACCAGTAAAGCGCTCTCTTGATATTGTGACGTTGTAATGGATTCCGGTTCCGTAAGAAAAGATGTCTTCAATGTGACCAAACCCAATGAAGATATAATATTACGATCCAACGATGGCAATGCCACAAAATCAACCTTGGTCAACGGATAACTAACCTCCAACCAGGTTTGTAAATATTCCAAAACATCTCTGGATGTGTGCAGAATAAATGAAGATCTTGGCAGTAGCTCACGCGGAGCATAAAATGTATACGAAGGGGCTCGTGTAATACTGGAACGTGTCGATTGGCTAAGGGCTGTAAGATTTTTCGTATCGAAATCCTTGGAGGGAGTTGCAGTAGTTGTGGTGGTGGTGGTAAGATTTTTACCCAAAATATTGATGTTCAATGAATGGGTCAGGGCTGTGATGTTACGCACTGGAGGTTTCTTATCCTTCTGCAGAGTATAATTACTCAGTTGACCCGATTTTCGACCACTACCACTTGATGGCGGAGCTTGTGTTGCAGGTAAATAGGCAGCTGAGGGTTGTAATGACTCACGCTGGAAATCACTTACAACCCAAGCCACAGCATCGGCTGGCAGTGGTGGTGTTTCAATGAAGTCGTCGCGGAGCTGAAAGGTAAGAGAGGGAGGGAGATAGATTTAGTTTCAGTTCTTTTTGAATATAGATTTCGTTACTTACCAACCCAGTACCCATATAGAAGCCAACATCCTCTGTGGTATGGACAATGGAATTGGAAAGACCGATATGGAAGCGATCACGAAAGACCGAGACACGGAAGGGTGCTCTTATATGGGGCTCATCGAAACAAGGGAAGGCTTTTCTTGCACCATTCGGCCGGAAAACTGTGGCTGCCAATAATCTGTGAAACAAAATAATTAAAATTGCAGATTTGAAGGATATTGGACTAAAAATCGAATAATATAAGCACAGATTTTTTAAATACTATTTTTTATCATTAGGTGTGGATTTTTTAAATAATATTTTTTAAAGACTATCATTAGGCGTGGATTTTTTAAATAATATTTTTTAATGACTATCCAAAGGCGTGGATTTTTTAAGGACCATCACAAGGCGTGGATTTTTTAAGGACCATCACAAGGCGTGGATTTTTTAAGGACCATCACAAGGCGTGGATTTTTTAAGGACCATCACAAGGCGTGAATTTTTTAAGGACCATCACAAGGCGTGGATTTTTTAAGGACCATCACAAGGCGTGGATTTTTTAAGGACCATCACAAGGCGTGAATTTTTTAAGGACCATCACAAGGCGTGGATTTTTTAAGGACCATCACAAGGCGTGGATTTTTTAAGGACAATCACAAGGCGTGGATTTTTTAAGTACCATCACAAGGCGTGGATTTTTTAAGGACCATCACAAGGGGTGGATTTTTTAAGGACCATCACAAGGCGTGGATTTTTTAAGGACCATCACAAGGCGTGGATTTTTTAAGGACCATCACAAGACGTGGATTTTTTAAGGACCATCACAAGGCGTGGATTTTTTAAGGACCATCACAAGGCGTGGATTATTTAAGGACAGTCACAAGGCGTGGATTTTTTAAGAGCCATCACAAGGCGTGAATTTTTTAGGGACCATCACAAGGCGTGGATTGTTTAAGGAACATCACAAGGCGTGGATTTTTTAAGGACCATCACAAGGCGTGGATTTTTTAAGGACCATCACAAGGCGTGGATTTTTTAAGGACCATCACAAGGCGTGGATTTTTTAAGGACCATCACAAGGCGTGGATTTTTTAAGGACCATCACAAGGCGTGGAGTTTTTAAAGAATATTTATAAGGACCATCACAAGGCGTGGATTTTTTAAGGACCATCACAAGGCGTGGAGTTTTTAAAGAATATTTATAAGGACCATCACAAGGCGTGGATTTTTTAAGGACCATCACAAGGCGTGGATTTTTTAAGGACCATCACAAGGCGTGGATTTTTTAAGGACCATCACAAGCCGTGGATTTTTTAAGGACACAAGGCGTGGATTTTTTAAGGACCATCACAAGGCGTGGATTTTTTAAGGACCATCACAAGGCGTGGATTTTTTAAGGACCATCACAAGGCGTGGATTTTTTAAGGACCATCACAAGGCGTGGATTTTTTAAGGACCATCACAAGGCGTGGATTTTTTAAGGACCATCACAAGGCGTGGATTTTTTAAGGACCATCACAAGGCGTGGATTTTTTAAGGACCATCACAAGGCGTGGATTTTTTAAGGACCATCACAAGGCGTGGATTTTTTAAGGACCATCACAAGGCGTGGATTTTTTAAGGACCATCACAAGGCGTGGATTTTTTAAGGACCATCACAAGGCGTGGATTTTTTAAGGACCATCACAAGGCGTGGATTTTTTAAGGACCATCACAAGGCGTGGATTTTTTAAGGACCATCACAAGGCGTGGATTTTTTAAGGACCATCACAAGGCGTGGATTTTTTAAGGACCATCACAAGGCGTGGATTTTTTAAGGACCATCACAAGGCGTGGATTTTTTAAGGACCATCACAAGGCGTGGATTTTTTAAGGACCATCACAAGGCGTGGATTTTTTAAGGACCATCACAAGGCGTGGATTTTTTAAGGACCATCACAAGGCGTGGATTTTTTAAGGACCATCACAAGGCGTGGATTTTTTAAGGACCATCACAAGGCGTGGATTTTTTAAGGACCATCACAAGGCGTGGATTTTTTAAGGACCATCACAAGGCGTGGATTTTTTAAGGACCATCACAAGGCGTGGATTTTTTAAGGACCATCACAAGGCGTGGAGTTTTTAAAGAATATTTATAAGGACCATCACAAGGCGTGGATTTTTTAAGGACCATCACAAGGCGTGGATTTTTTAAGGACCATTACAAGGCGTGGATTTTTTAAGGACCATCACAAGGCGTGGATTTTTTAAGGACAATCACAAGGCGTGGATTTTTTAAGGACCATCACAAGGCGTGGATTTTTTAAGGACCATCACAAGGCGTGGGGTTTTTAAAGAATATTTTTAAGGACCATCACAAGGCGTGGGGTTTTTAAAGAATATTTTTAAGGACTATTATAAAGTACGGATTTTTTTAAATAATATTTTTTAAGTACTTAAGTAGTGTTGGACTATTATAAGGTGCGAATTTTTTAATTAATTTTTTTAAGAACTATTATAAGGTGCAGATTTTTTTAATTCCAAACTTTGTCTAGCATTCATTGACCTCTCCGAAAAAGTAATAAATCAAAATCGTTTGTAATATATTTCTTGTTTGTTTTTTTTTTTCTTCTTATGATTCTTCTGTTTTTTTACATTACCTTTCCAAACCATTTGAACTTTCATACTGATCCACATAGAAACCTTCCGGTTCGGGGTTAAGCTTCGAATACCAACGCAAATTAAGCGTATAATTGGATTTCTTTCGCAGTTTATCTTTTACTTCGATATACAGCTGTTGTCGTGGCGGATATTCCAAGAATTTGACAATTTTAATGCCGTTACCTTTATTTCCCATCGGTACAATGGCCTGCAAATAAAATGAAGAGGTGGTAGAGAAACATATAATGTATTAGTAGGAATGTTGAGTAAAATAGTTAGGATAGCAACATGAAACCAAAACATTGTAAATAGTAATATTTGAAATGTAAGAAATTACGAAGAAATGTGGAAAGAATATAGCGATGGAAAAATACGACAACGGTTCAAAGTGAAGGCACTCCAAAGTCAGACGTCTGTATTTGACTGTAGCTGGCATCGGGTGTACATTAAGGCACTTCATACATAGCTAGTAATATTTAAGTTAAAGCTACGAATTTCCGTCCAGATATTGATATAATTCTTAAGGTTTTATGGTCGTAGAGCGGTACCACGAAATATCTGTTTATTTTTTAGATTTTAACCAAATATTAATAAAATAATAATTTACTCGGGAAAAATTCGTCCTAGTGCCTGCTTGTTTGCTTCAGAGAGAATAATCGTAAACATTATATGGTGGTAGAACTCTCTGGCGTGTCGGGAAGGATTTTCGTGATCTAGAGAGAGGTCCATCGTTATAAAAAGGCAGCCTCTATATCAAAATTCCAATCGATGAGCTCAACCCATCCCAGATGAAGATAGTCCGTAGCTTAGAAAAAGCCAAAATCTGTTTGCCAAGTATGTGGTGCAGGCCCGCAAACCACGCTGTATTTATTCAATTACCCCGTCAAGTGTACCCATCTTCGCAAGATCTGTGGCTGCAGCTAATGGAAGTAACGAATTTTTTTCTAATTTGGAGGCATGCTCAGATACTGGATGAAAATAAAATATGAAACTACTGCAACAAAAATAACAAGTATTTGTGCATATGTTTGTTATTGAGGATTTACATAGAATCACTTACTGAGTCGGTTTGCGTATGTCCGTCCATCTATCCATGTATGTGTCTTTTTTGAACACCTGTTTCTATATGAAGGAGTTGTCAGATCGAAACAATATTTAACATGTGTCCATAACAGAGATTGAAGTTTTCAAAACACTTAACATTTTTATACCCTACACAACTATGTTGTCAGGGTATCATAGCTTTGTGCAGCCCCAAGAGTTTGTAACGCCGCGAAATCTCGACTAGCTGAGTCGATCTAGACATGTGTGTCCGTCCCACCATCTGTCCATTATAATTTGTAAACACGATGCAGGCCACAGTTATGGACCTATCTTCATTTTGCATGTAGGATCGTTTCTGGTCAATGAAGGGGATGAAATGGACCAAAAACTAAATTTTTGTCTTATTTTCTGGTCGCTCTAGAGGCCGCAATTATGGCCCAAACATCGTGAATTTTTACATGGAGAAGGGGATGGGGCCAAAGCATGCCTGTTTTGATAAAGATCGGTCAATATTTAGCGGGTGGACCCTGACTTTTGTGTGAAAATTGACAAAACTTGTATTCTATGGCGTATATATTTACTCCTGAAGGATATAGACCCGAGAAGTTGATAGTATATCCAAGAGGAGTGCATGACTTTTAAAATGATACCAATTACATTGTAGTATGTACTCGGATGTGGTAGTTACACTTAAATATTTACAGGTGCTTACGTACTCAGATATTATTTAATAACACATTACCACACTAGAGGGCGGAAATATAGCGCGGATCGCTTTGGAATTTTCCACGAGTGTTCAGGTGTGGACAAGGATAACGCCTATAATTTTCGGTGATGATCAGATAATAATATTGGGATGCAGTAAACCCAAAACTTAATTTTTTTTTTTTTTTTGAGTCGATCTGTAGGCCACAATTGAAAGCCGTGCATCACAACACAACCCACGGCGAAGGGAATCTGGACAAATTATTAGAAGGGCTGTACTGGATATTAGTAATATTGGCTGACCTCTAGTCGGTCAAGAGGTTTGCAAATATCGTATAATATTGTACAAGCTCAGAATAAAGAACCACACAAAGTTACATTTCCGTGGATGTTGTGTAGGGTATCATATGGTCGGTCCCGTCAGACTAACGCGTTTTTTTGTGTTAGGCTAAAATTTTTCCGAACTGCCCTCTTATTTAGACCTTTTTAAATTTGATAAAAACGGTTCGGATTTAGATATATCTCCTATGCATACTTTCATCTGATTTCTTAAAAATGTTGCACCAAACGTCTAAAGTTTGTTCGATATAGAATGACGTATGTATGTAAGCTTTGGTTGTAATGGGCTCAGATGAAGGTATAGCTTCCATATAGAGTTTCCTCCATTCCCTTGCTTCTTCTTTTACATTCTTACATTTATTTTATTTACGGCAAATGTGGCATAGAGTATTGAATTGAGTCTGAAATGGCGTGTCGTATGTATTGAAATTAGTTAAATATAGCTTAAATATATACATACTATCGTCCGATTTCTTGCCAAATGGACGACCAATTTCCTAAGGTTTGAGACAACATTTAGCATAGCGTATCTAATTTAGTCTACAACAATGTGTACGTGTTTCTAGAATGACGGGTCTAAACTTTTGTTGAAATCAGTTCAGATTTAGATATAGGTCCCATATATAGTATCGTTCCATCAAGTCCCATTCTGCTTATCCTGTGAACATTTTTTCTTCATGTGCGACGAGACCATCTCGATTTTCTATGTTTCTTCTTGGTTCGTTAGGTCTCATAGCACTACGTTTCTTATGGTGACGGGCCAGAATATTCTGCATATACTGCATTTGAATACCTGTAACTTCAGCGAGATGATGTTAGACGCAAGATTACGTTTCCCCGCTGTTCAGCAGAATCGATATTTTAAGCATGACGTATTCAATTGTTTGGCCTTATAGCATAATTATTTCTGCACTGTTATTTTTGATTTGCATGTCCTTATTTTTTGATATTAATCTCAAGTCCAACATTGCGAGCCAACCTCTCAAGGTCTTCTAATATTGACAGTATATATTAAGATATGTTGTAAGACAACTTAAGGAATATTAGGGGTGATAGATGGCATCCTTGCTTCACTCTCGCGTTGGTGCGAAACTCTTGGCATACGTACCCGTTGAGAAAAACTGAGAATTCTGCATCTTCGGATTATTATTCGGATTATTTCCTGTGCCACTTCAATGCGTTCACATGACAGTTCGTCAGATGATGTCTTATTTTAAATCGGTATGTTTTTAGGTAAGCCAGGTTAATCCCTTTCTTGTTGTTAAAAAATATAAAAACAACAACAAACAAAAAAACCCTTTTTCCCCAATTTTGTTACTTCCACAACGTCAAGCCTAAGTACTTCCAGAGAAAGCTCTGTTTGAGAATTCTCTAAAAGTGTCAGAAAATGTTGTAGCCGAACATGTAACCATGTGCCATGGTTACAAATTTTAGAATTAATTTTTGGAATAGGTACTGTATGGTTGGGACCGTTCGACATTTGTCCCCTCTTTTTTTAGTTTTCTGCGAACAGCAGACCCGCATCACAATATTTTTCTGAAAAACCTTGATTCTATCTCGCTGCAGATAATTTAGTACTTCCTTACTTGAGAACACCACCCTCGATCACACAGTGATTTATAGAATATCGTGGTTTCTTGAAAATGTATCTACCAAGAACCTTCATTGTGTGTTCATTAACCTTAAGGTTTACCTAGCTGTGTGAACCCCTTCCAAATATATGCAACCTTTGGACTACATTCAAATTAGTCCGTTAGTCGCTACCCATTGCAGAATTTTTAGCAGTCACATGGGAGAAGATGTACAGGTCTTATACAAAAACAGCCACATGGAAGTACTCATCCTGGTCTTCTGTCATAACTGACAGTTCTTCTGTCAAATAAGCCGACCATTTGATCACAAGCCTAATAAAGTTCAATTATTGATACAAAACCCAGAATAAACTGAATTATTATGCCTTCGGAACTTCCTTTCTTTATTAAGAATATCTCTTGAGACTGTCGTACTTTTCCACCGATTATATATGCAGTTACTTACTTAAATAATTGTTAAATTATACCAATAAACATTTTAAATCGAAAACAACAACCATAATGGACAAAAATAACCTGCCAACTTACCTTATCTGTGACATTTAGATCCTGAATGTGCAGCACAATGAAATTTGTTTCCTTTTCAATGAATAGATCGATTGTCACTTGACCTTAAACGATAAAATAGAAAATAGAAATAATAAAAAGAAATAGAGGAAATGATTAGTGGACAGGGTAATTGATAGCAAAAAGGAAACAAAACAAGGTAATTAGATTTGGAGAGTACTTAATATTATACAATTTGTGGTATGTATATTAGGGTGGTATTAAAGACATTAGAAATATTAAAGAAGTAAAGTTAAATTTTGGGACACATTGGTTCATTATATCCTACACAACTATGTTGTCAGGGTATTATAGCTTTAAGCAGCCCCAAGAGTTTGTAACGCCGCGAAATATTTGGTCCTAGACCCACCTTTAAGTATAGCGATCGTCATATCTCAGCTAGCTGAGTCAATCTAGACATGTGTGTCCGTCCGTCTGTCCATTACAATTTGTAAACACGATACAGGCCACAGTTATGGACCAATCTTAACGGAATTTTGCATGTAGGATGGGTTCTGGCCAATAAAGATCGGTTGGTAAAGATCGGTTAATATTTAAGGGATGAAATGGACCAAATATTTTTGGCTGTTTTTTCTGGTTTCTCCAGAGACCGCAATTATGGCCCGAACATCGCGAAATATTACATAAAGAAGGGGATCGAGTAAAAGTATAAGCATGCCTGTTTTGAAATATCTAAATGTGGGGTTATAAAAAACGGAGATCAATATTGATAGTTTTGGTAGTGAGATTCGATAGCCAATGAGAATATAAATGTATCTTTTTAGGGCCCGAAATGACACATTGCAGACAAGAGGATTAGAAAAAGACGGTTTTACATTGAAAAATGTTTGCTCGAAACCCCAAAATTTCAATTTACAGCGACTTTAGTTGGAAAATGGGTCTCCCACATTGAAAATATAGGAAAACAGAGCGGTACATTTATATGTGGGCTATGTCAAGAAAAAGAACTATAGTAAAAATTGTTTACGAATAATTTTGTACACGCCAAGAATGTGGAAAGCACTAAACTACGGGATCTTAAGCAGGAAAATGAGATAAGGACCACCTAAATACCTAAAATGTATCGGAGACATTGTAAGAAGCTATATGAAAACATGGACCTGCATGGAATGTTTTCTGCAAAGCAATTTTGTACTCCAAAAGCATCCGGCATACTTTATTACAGCCCCAACGGTTGGAATAAAAATGTCTAATATTGGAGGACTATTATGAGAGGCTTATGTCAAAAAATTAACCTGTATTAAAAGTGGTTTTCTATCTCCTGACAACGGAAAATTCCTAATCATAACCACTTCGTAGGCTGAATGTGGACAAGACGTCAGATAAGCTTACACACGCATCCGACATAAGCATCGAGTGTGTTGGTTTAAAATCTGTTTATATTTAGATATATCTTCTATATATAATTTCATTCGATTTCATAGGATCCCTCATGTGACTCATATGCCAAAACAAAGACTTACTCTTAAAACTCACCAAAGCCTAATATTGTCCACATCGATTGGAAATACGACTACGACCATTACAATGGCGAAAAGGGAGCGTGACTTAAATGTGTACACATACTTATATTAAATACTTTCTACTGGTAGATATTTTATATCCTGAGAAACATAAATGCCTAATTATAGCTACATCGATTGGAAAATACGACTAGGTCCATGAAAATTACCTATATGAAAATTGAAAATTATGCTTTGACATAATGTGGAAGTCCGAAAATGGTGTGTTATTTTATAAAAACATAAACCTATATTGGAAATTTCCTACGAAGAATGTTTTACACTCCAAGAACGCTGAGTGACAAATTGCAGTCACTTCGATTGGAAAACGCAGCTAATACCTTCAAACTACCAAAAATGGTCGTTACAATTAAATGGGTGCTCTACATATATTACAAATTTTGTGAGAATATGGAATGGAACATACAGTTATTCGGTTGGAAAATGCGGTTAAAACGAACAAAATATCTAAAATTTGACGGATCTGTATATGATGGAGGTTATGTTAAATCATGGATTTATATTGAAAAGTTTCTGGTAGAGATTGTTTTGCCCTCCAAGAAGCTGGTATGTCAAATGGGGGTTGTATAATAAGACCTATAATAAATATTTTTTCTAAGTAGGTTTTTGTAGACAGAAAGTCCGAAAAGTCTAATTCGAATATATTAAATGGAAACGCGGGTAGGACCATCACGTGACCTTTATTAAAGGCTATGCCAAACTATAAGCCTATCTTAAATATTGTCTACTATAACGTACGCTTATACACTGGAAAATAGCCACACAATTGAAAAAATGAGCCCGGACCATGATAAAGTAGTAAAGTCGGACTGGGCCAACTATATGATACCCTTCACCACTTTGGGTATCAATGTTCCCTCGGAGGAACATACTCATGTCTTTCTGCAACCTATGCTAAATTTAATTTCATTCGGGCATGGGACAAATGGGAAAAATTTATGGAAAACGATTTATAGCAAAATTGATACTTATGCACCATTTACAAAAAACGGACAAAAATCTATGTTGGAGCTATATCGAAATCTGAACCGATTTTCCCGAAACTTACCACTCATCATTCTAGACTCAATTTAGCACGCTATGTCAAATTTCGTGCAAATCGAAGGCTATAAAGGGACTATGATGCACCATTTACCTAAAATCGGACGAAAATATATATGGAAGCTATATCAAAATCTGAACCGATTTTCACGAAAATAAGCACACATCGTTCTAGACTTAATTCAGAAGGATATGCCAAATGTCGTGCAAATCGAAGTATATAAGAACTTTGGTGCACCATTTACATAAAATCGGATGAAAATATATATGGAAGCTATATCTAAATCTGAAACGATTTTCACGAAATTTAACACACATCATTCTAAACTCAATTTAGTACCCTATGTCCAATTTCGTGCAAATCGAATGACTATGATGCACCATTTACCTAAAAACGGACGAAAATATATATGGGAGCTATATCTAAATCTGAACCGATTTTCACGAAAATAAGCACACATCGTTCTAGACTTAATTCAGAAGGTTATGCCAAATTTCGTGCAAATCGAAGGATATATAGGATCTTTGGTGCACCATTTACATAAAATCGGACGAAAATATATATGGGAGCTATATCGAAGTCTGAACCGATTTTCACGAAATTTAACACACATCATTCTAAACTCAATTTAGTACCCTATGTCCAATTTCGTGCAAATCGAATGACTATGATGCACCATTTACCTAAAATCGGACGAAAATATATATGGGAGCTATATCTAAATCTAAACCGATTTTCACGAAAATATACACACATCGTTCTAGACTTAATTCAGAAGGTTATGCCAAATTTCGTGCAAATCGAAGGATATATAGGAACTTTAGTGCACCATTTATATTAAATGGGTCGAAAATATATATGGGAGCTATATCTAAATCTGATTTTCAGAAATTTAACACACGCTTAATTCATTACGCTATGTCAAATTTTGTGTAAATCGAAAGATATTTAGGGACTTTGGAGCACCATTTACCTTAAATCGGACGAAAATATATATGGGAACTATATCCAAACTGAACCGATTTTCCCAATTTCAATAGGGTTCGTCCTTGGCCAAATGAATGAGCTGTGCCAAATTTCATCCATTTCGAATAATAAATTCGACCTGTACTATGTTTACAATTTAACATGGACAGACAGACGAACATGCATAAACCATATGTCTATCTCGTTTCAATTTCCATTAATTGACGAGGAAGAAATTTGTTGATCATGTTGGTCGGGACCCTGATATGGAGATTATGTCAAAACATTGACCTATACTTATTAAAAAAAAATTATAAAAAGTTTCCAAACTACTCTGAAATTTTTTCCCTAGACTGGATTTTTTAATGAATATTTTCCCAAGACTATGAGCGCGAAAAAGATCTTCACAGAACATTTTCAAAATTAACATATGAATATGCCCATCATCCATATTAAAGTCCTGCTCTAATTTAAATATTTTATTTGTATAAGGCAAATTTTTAAGCCGACGTGACTGAAATTTGACATGACGGACTCTTGGTGGATAAAAACTTCTCCAAAGAATGTTTCAATACCACAGTAGCGAGCCATAAAAATGCAACGCTTTGGTCATATGATTACGGTAACTATTATATCAATTTTCTTTTCCTGTGTATTATTACAATTATAAGTTTCAACCATATTTCAAACCAACCATAGGTCGTTCCAAATTCGGTTTGCAAAACATATTTTCACTCTCATGACGAATGCCCATGACCAACAGTGTAAAACCCCGCCAAGTGTTAACCCCTGCTGGAGGGTACAAAATATTCAATTTCACTATTTTTTATTAAAGAATATTTTCTCCAATAGAGGCGGACAATTCGAGGAATTTGTTATTTTTTAAGTTTAAATAATTCGATTTGTTATATTTTTTTAACCGTCCACCCTAATACTCACTCAAACAACTACATATAATTCAAATAAATATACATACCTTTAACATCTAACGTCGTTAAGTTCGGATGGATTGTCACCATATAGCGCACTGGACGAACATTGGTGGGTAGGGTTAAATTCAACCATGGAAACGGTTCACCATTTGTGGCAATCGGATTAAAGGGTTCGGTTACATTCTCTGCGTCCGTTTGAAGGCCCGTCGGTAATTTGCGTGCACACGAACAATCTGGAACGGAAATGGAAACAAAGAAACGATTAAAAGAAAATACCAATGGGGAACCATTTAAAAAAAAAACAACGTCATTAACGTCAAAAAAATTGCAACGTCAGCAGCTATTGGAACACCAACAAGTGGGTAGTGGTTCCACGAACTACATTACTTCACTTTATCTAACTTCTCTTTGTCTAGTTTTATTTTACTTTTTTATCTTTTTTTCTACAATTGCTATTGTTGTAAAAGTTGTTGTCTGACTTTGCAAAGAAACACCTTTGTTTGAAATGCGGATTTTTTTTTTTTTTGCAGTGACAGACAGCAGCAGTGGCACCTTTAACAATTGAAGGTTTACTAGTTTTTTACATTCCTATTCTTCTTCTTTTTCTAAAAATAAAACATACTAACGAAAAAATAGTATATAATAAAATGTATATCACTTTGTTGTTAAATACATTTAAACTATAAATAACTAAACAATGAAAAAATATGTAAATAAAGGTGTAGCACAGAGCACAGTGGAGGAAATTTGTAAATTTGATGGGGGGCAATTATTCATATATTATGGTAGCTATATCAAAACACAGACCTACACTGGAAATCGCCTCCTAAGATGATTTTTATCCCACTTAAATATTGTTAGTTTATTGGGAAAATATTTTGCGACCTTATATTTGGAGAGCTAAGTTAAAGAATGTACCTACATTAGATCTTATCTCCAAAGAAGTTTTCTACCCTCCAAGAACTCGGAGTTTAAAATTAAAGCTACTTCGATTATAAATGTGGCTAAATCCTTCAGAAATTCAGCGATACCGATATTGGGATGTTATGTGCTAAAACGAGCCTATCTCGAAAATTTCTATGGAGACTAAATTAAAACATGGACCTATAGGGTGAGATGAAAAAACTGCAACCAACTTCAGACTGCTGTCATTTCTAAGCCACTCGTCCGATAGCTGTTAAAATTATTACAGTGACAGCTCATTTTATTGTTTGCAAGAGTACAAAAGCATTTTGGTGAGAATTTTCCAGAAAGAAAGTTATTCATGATGGAATTCAAGCGTGATAGTGTAATTTCTTAATTTTTGTCTGGAAAACCACAAGTGGCTGTCGTTGGAGCACTCTAGCATTTAAATGTGAACAAATATTTTGTGTCTCGTATCATCGCTTGTTACCGTCATACTGGTAGCGTAGCGTAACAGGAACATCAGGAGAAATGGTTCGAAAAGTAAAGAAGCGACTTAAGCGAAACCCGCGTTGCAGTGGCCGAAAAATGGCTCGTGAACTGAACATATCGCAATATTCCATTCGGCAAATATTGAAAAATGAGATCGGGGTAAAGCCATTGAAATTCAAAAAAGTGCAAGAACTTACATCGCAACGGAATGAAAATAGACTCAAAATAGCTAAACAGTTGCTTCGCTTAACCGAAAGTGGTGAACTGCCGAATTTGATTTTCTCCGTTGAGAAAACATTCGTTGTCCAGCAGTTTGTAAACAAACAAAATGATCGTGTTTACTTGCCAAAGAGGTCAACTAAAAGCGCCGCCCATGGTGATGGTGTGGGCCGCCATAACAGACGATGGTCGTTCTCCGTTCGTATTAATCGACCGAAGCATAAGAATAAATGCCGAATGTTATCGCGAAAAAAAATCTGGAGGGTGTATTAAAGCCTTGGGCATGCAAACATTTTTGCCGCAGACCTTGGACATTCCAACAGGACTCAGCACCATCGCACTCAGCACGGGTCACCCAAGAATAGTTACAAAATGAGGTTCCTCGCTTAATTTTTAGCGCACAATGGCCACCAAAATCTCCGGATACCAATCCGTTGGACTATTGTGTCTGAAGTATTTTGGAAAGCAAGGTTGGCACTAAGAAAATACCAAAGTGTCGATCACCTCAAGCAAGCGCTTCGCCGGGAATGGGCAAAATTCGGGCAGCATGTGACGGTTTCATTGGTCGTTTGAAGGCCATAATTCGTGCCAAAGGTGACCAATTCGAACAAATCTAAATTTATTCTAAAATTTGATGCTATTTCCGACATTTTTTGCTATCATTCAATAAAATTTAAAAAACAATGTAAAAACCAGTGAGCGGAGCAGTATAGTCGGACGGGGCCGACCATACGATACCCTACACAACTACCACGGAACTCGGATGTTTATTCCGATTCCCTTCACAGTGGGTTGTGTTGTGATGTTCGCCTATATTCGACTAGAAGACACACAAATATATTAAGTTTTCGGTCCACTTCATCCCAAAATTTTAATCTGATCATCATCGAAATTATAGGCGTTGTCTTTGACCATAATTGGAACTTCATGGACAATTTTAAAAGGATCAGGGTTATATTTCCGCCCTCTAATGTGGTAATGGGTTACTAAATAATATCTGAATACGTAAATATAAATATTAAGTGTAAGTGTATTTAAGTGTAACTCCCACATCAGAGTACATACGACAATGTAATTGGAGTCATTTTGAAGGTCAACCATTCCTCTTGGATACACATCAACTCCACGGGTCTATATGCTTCACGAGTAAATATATACGCTATAGAATACAAATATTGTAATTTTTCACACAAAAGTCAGGGTCAATTTGACCCATTAAATAATGACCGATCTTTAACAATGCAGGCATGCATATTCTCTGGCTCAATCCTCTTCTCCATGCAAAATTTCGCGAAGTTCGGGTCATATTTGCGGCCTCTAGAGCGACCAGAAAAACCGACAAAAATTAAATATTTGGTCCAAAAACTTCATTCATTGGCCAGAACCCTTCCTACATGCAAAATTTCGTGAAGATTGGTCCATAACTGTGGTCTGTATCGTGTTTATAAATTATAATGGACAGACGGACGGACGGACACACATGTCTAGATCGACTCAGTTAGTCGAGATAATACGGTCGGTATACTTAATGGTGGGTCTAGGATCAATATTTCGCGACGTTACAAACTCTTGGGGCTGTACAAAGCTATAACACCCTGACAACATAGTTGTGTAGGGTATAATTATGGCGTTTTTCTTTGTTGCAGTTTTTTTATCTCGCCCTGTATATTAAAAAACTTCGAAAAATATGGAACACGAATTGCCACATTACATTCACATTGATTGAAACATTTAAAAATTAGGCTGTGCAATATGGAAATTTGTTTGTGAAACAGTTTTCTACCCTTTATGATTCGGAAATGCTCAATTTCTGCCATCTCAGTTGTAAAATGTGACTAAAATCTTCTTATACCTGATCACCAAGAAACAGATATGGCCATTAAGAACATTTCTATTGGAAAATGTGACTAAAAATTTCAACAAGTAAAAACTTCGTTGAGTTTTATACCCTCCACCACTTGATGTGCATTCAAAATTCCTTAATTCGATCGGAATTGATAAATCAAATTTAGACGAATTTGATGGAAAAACATATCCAAACCCCCATAATACCGATGTATCAGATTATATGGGGGCTACCCGGAAACTTCGACCAATCATGATAATTTTTGGTAGGGAAATTTTCTGCTTAGTGAGAATACCAAGTATAAAATTACAGCTAATTTCGTTGAAACACGTGCCGAAGCCCCTCAAAATACTAAAATTTGGGATGTATTTAACACCCCATGAGAACCTAAAAAATCTAATTAGTGTCAATTCGGTTAAAAACCGCGCCCAAACCCCCAAAATACAGAATATTTGGATACCGTATTATGGGGATTACCCCGAAACATGAGCCAACATTGATAATTTTTCGTAGGCAGATACGAAACAATGGTGCCTTTATATTTGAGGTTATGTCAAAACATGAGCCTATATTGAGGAAGACTAATTGCTGTTACTTCGGTTGGAAAATGCGGCTAAAACCTTCACACTACCTCTATATAGAAACTATACCAAATTGTTACTCTTTTAAGTGATTAAGATTTCTACTCCCAAGAACTTGGAGTTGCAGTCAGTTCGGTTGAAAAATGCGGTTAGATGCAACCTGTATGTGAAGTCTATGTCAAAATATGGACCGTAGTTGACAATTTTCTAGAAATATATTTTTACCCACCCAGATTCGTGTTCCACTTCGATTGGAAAATTATGCTAAAACCAAAATAAAAAAATTAGGCGGGACATGGACTTACAATGAAACATGTCTGCAAAAATTGTTTTACCCTCTAAGACAAAGAAATAACAAATTATAGCCACTTCGGCTGAAAAATCCTAAAATCCTCAAAATATCTAAAGTTGGGTGGGACCAGTATTGGGGGTTGTACAAAACCCCATACTGTTCTCAACCCTTCATTATTATATCAATTGCTATACCAAAAATGCAAGATCTAATATATTCCCTAAAATGTACTTAATGTACATATTTTAGTACAATATGTAACGTTTCGTACGGGTGAACTTAATAACAAGTGTACTAAATTTAGTACAACTTTGAATATTTTCAAAGCCAGTTTCTAAGCTCAACCCTTCACATATGTATATGATCTTCTAAATAATGATAAATAATTATATTTTTTGCAAATATGTAATCATTTTTATACCAATTGCACCATTTTAATGGTACCGAGTTAGGTTAATTAAATATTTTTTAAATCATATTAAAATTTAAAAAAAATAATCCCTCCACTGTACGAACTGTTATACTATTAATATATGTGTACAATAAAATATATATGTATGTATATAGAAAAAGGGAGACAAAAAAATAAAAATTATTATTATCACACAAAACACAGTAGAAGTACAAAAGAAGAAAAAATAAAAAAACATCAACAAACAAACAGATACAAAAAATAAGATAATTGCATTTCGGTTTTGCATTGAAAACATTTCAAGAGGACGTTGTGGAGAATGGGTAAATGGGGATGTGACAGGCAGGCTAGCGGAATGCCTAGACAAAATTAGATGGATGGGTGGTACGTCAATAATGTCAAGCATATTGACGTACCACCCATGATTGAATAGGACGATACCAAGAAACAAAATTGAAAAATACATAATCTAAAACACAAATACAAACATACATACATTTGTACAAATACACAAAATAATTGAGAAAAAGTATTTAAAAACAACTTTAAAAGCAAATAAAAAAACATTTAAATATTTATTTAAAATCAAGCAAGGAGTTTTTTGGTTTATTTGAAAACTAATTTATCTGATGGTTTGATGAAATGGAAATTTTGGGTTTGTGTACGTAAGTGTGGGTGGGTGTTTTTTTAAATCATGGGGTATTCATATATGTATGAGTTGTACTTTTATTTAACAGTTGAAGGGTGACAAAGTTTTCTGGAAATATGACAAAATCGAAATTTATTTATTAAATTTCTAATTCTATCTGTCAGACCTGGAAATATTCACCGGATATATTAGTTATATTAAACAATGCGAAAAATAGGCTCATGTTCTAGGAATGGAAAATTGTTTTTGGAAATGAAAGCCCTTGGCGATTTTATTAAAAACCTATGAGAACAAATTTGACATAGGTCAGATTTTTGAGTTATGGCACAATGATTTTCTGGCCCATATACAGTTACCTCTTAATTTCGGTTCAAACCTTAATTTGGATTAACATTGGGAGAAAAATCTGTCTTAGCGGCCATAGAGCGATACTCTCCTTTATTTGGTATTTTAGAGACTCTGGACATGATTTTCAACCAAATTTTGATATTTTGGTAATTTTGGCCATGTTTTCAAACGAATTAGCTGTAATTTTATATTTGGGACTCTGATTGGGTATAAAATCTCTCTACCAAAAAGTATCAATATAGGCCCATGTTTTGGAGTAGCCCCGATATTATGTTAAATTTTAATTATACCCTACACAACTATGTTGTCAGGGTATTATAGCTTTGTGCAGCCCCAAATGTTTGTAACGCCGCGAAATATTGGTCCTCTTTAAGTATACCGATTGTCATATTTCGACTAGCTGAATCGATCTAGACATGTGCGTCCGTCCGTCCGTCCGTCCGTCTGTCCATTATAATTTGTAAACACGATACAGGCCACAGTTATGGACCAATCTTCACGAAATTTTGCATGTAGGATGGGTTCTGGCCAATGAAGACCCCTATTGTTTTTGGAAAAGATCGGTTAATATTTAGGGGATGAAATGGACCAAATACTAAATTTTTGTCGGTTTTCTGGTCGCTCCACAAGCCGGAATTATGGCCCAAACACCGCGAATTTTTTCATGGAGAAGGGGATCGGGCATGCTTGTTTTGATAAAGATCGGTCAATATTTAGCGGGCCAAATGGACCCTGACTTTTGTGTGAAAAATTACAAAATTTGTATTCTATGGCATATATATTTACTCCTGGAGGATGTAGACCCCAGGAGTTGATAGCATATCCAAGAGGAGTGGTTGGCCTTTAAATTGATACCAAATATAGTGATGTATCTACTCAGATGTGGGAGTTACAGTCAAATATTTACAGGTGCTTACGTATTCAGATATTATTTAGTAACCCATTACCGCATTAGAGGGAGAAATATCGCGCTGATGGCTTTGAAATTGTTCATGTGGTTCCAGTTATGGTCAAGAACAACGCCTATAATTTTCGGTGATGATCAGATTAAAATTTTGGGATGAAATGGACGGAGAATATAATTTTTTGTGTGTTTTCGAGTAGAGTATAATCCAAAAATCACAACACAACTCACCGTGAAGGTAATCTGGACAAGTAATTAGAAGGACTGTACTGAATATTCGAAAATAGTAAGGAAGAGGTGTTGTTAACCTCTAATCGGACAAG